>NC_085136.1:1317642-1637214 GCF_035046485.1 Aedes albopictus | reverse complement strand
GCTGGTCGGCTATCAACAGCATCTCGTACTCTTTTAGTTCGCGTAGTCAGCGTTACTTCTAGTGTCGATAGTAAGCTGAAGTGATTTTGGGAGGTCAAAAATTTTGACGGATGATAAGGCGATGACTCCGTTGGATGAAGCGTGTAAGGATCATTTCCGAAGTACAGTCAGTCGAATAAGTGATGGTCGCTACATGGTTCGCCTTCCGGTACGGGAAGAAATGGTTGCATTGTTGGGAGTTTCTTTTGCGGTGGCACAACGCCAATTCTGGGCTATAAAGAGTGGTAATTAATAAAAACACTGCACCGTCTTCGGCCAGAGGTCGCACAGACTGAACAATACTAACTTTAGACAACGGACATCACATATAACACCCAGCGGAGAATTTTCCGTTTGACGAAAAGTTTTCCCCGACTAGAGCGGGAATCGAACCCACACTCTGAGGCTTACGAGACACCTAAACGTCTGACGCCGCTAACCGCTTGACCATGAAGCCCACAATTTGCGGCTAATAGTGAGTTCATGACGAAATACGTGAAGTTTATGGAAGAGTACTCAGCACTAGGCCATATGAAGTTGAGTCCTCGCGTCAAAATTCCCTAGTTTGTCCTGTCGCACCATGCTATCATCCGTCTCGATAGCTCCACTACGGAGACCCGCGTTGTTTCTAACACTACCTGCAAGGGCAGCTCCCAGTTGTTGTTGAATGATGTGCTACTCGTTGATCCGATCGTGCAGCCTCCTTTTCTCGCTATCGTTCTCAACTGGAGAATCGATCGTTTCGTTTTCCATGCTGATATAGAGAACCAGATTTGGGTTCATCCTCTGAGAGGGTTCCTCTGGAACGTTGGTTTCTGCAAGTACAGTGGCGGACAAGTGCATTCCAACCGCTCCAGCTCACCACGGAGACCTACCGGACGTCCTGCGTACCATACCTGACTACACGTGAGCTTAAACAATTGGCAGAGAGCGAAGGGCACTGATATCCGCTAGGTGCAAAGATCATACTAGAAGGATTTTACTTGAACGATGCTCGTTCAGGAGGAGATGATCTGGAAACTGCTGACGGAACTACTGAAGCTGGGAGGCTCCTGCGCTGCGCCCCGAAGCCGACGGTGCAGTTCATGGCTCTGTTTGCGAATGGTGGTATGGATTAAGGTATTTTTACCTAAATGGAATTTGATCATTTTCAAAACAGTAGCAGCACTTTAGAGCTGAGGATAATTTACGGGAAGAAAGGGTCTATATGTGGTTCTCTAAAACTTTATTGAGTATAAGTCATCAGTCATTCGAGATTATCAAATAGACATTGAACTTACCATGCATGCAAACATGATAAGTTCAATGTCTGTTTGATAATCTCCAATGCTTCAGTATAGATCATCCGATCTACAGACATAATCAGTCCGGAACGTCTTTAACGTACGTGAAATTCTTTGAAATGCCTCTGGTATCCTCCTATAGCTCGCCTGACAGCCTGTTGATTGATTAATTTGTCTTTATTTAAGAGACTTTCAGCCCTTGTGACAGCCTGTAAAGTCCTCTAAAACTCCTCTGAACCCCCCCCCCCCCCCCCCCCAGAAACCTTCGTGAATCTCACCTGAGAGCCTGTAGAGCCCCTAAACCACTCCTTAACATTCCGAAACGAAGAGTGGAAGAGTAGCTTTAGGTTAAAATACACGTTAATAACAACAAATAAAATAAAAGCTTCATCAAGTTTCAAGTTCTTTCAATGCGTTTCACGTGCCAGGGTGGCTCAGGGGTCTTAGGGGGTTTCGTAGGTTCTCAGGTGCTTTCGGTAGATTTTAGATGTTTTTCGGATGGGGGCTTCACAGATTCTCTGGTGAGTATTGTGAGGTTTTCTGGGAGGTTTCAGTGGTGTTTCAAAACATTTCAAAGCTTTTCAATGCGTTTCAGAGCATTTCAGGAGGTTTCAGAGGGATCTTTTGGGGCTTCACAGGCTTTCTGGTGAGGGCTTCAGGAAAATTTCAAAGACGTTTCGTTTTTGAAAGTTTTTTTTTTCATTAATGTGTATTTTAAATTTAAATACCTGAAATCTCTGTGAAGCTCTCTTGAGAGCCTATGAAGCTCTAAAACGCCGTGAAACTTCTTGATCCGACAAGGATGCCTAAAAGGCATCCGTAACCTTCTAAAACGCTCTGAAAAGCCTTTAAACGGCTGTGAAATTTTCGTGAAGCTCATCCGAGAGTCTACACACTAGACATGGATAACTCACTCGCGAGTCGACTCAAAGAACCGATTCGCGAAACCGAGTGAGTGAATCACGGTTCTTTTCAAAAGAGCTACGATTCGCTGAAGTTCATTACGAGTACAACAAGTGCCGAAAATAGTTGCATTACCTGCGTACTTAAGTGATGTTTAGACACAGAACATCGTAATCTTTGCCAATCGATCATTATTCATTCGTATATTGTATGTCCGGCTTGCGCTAATGATTCGACTCTTTAGTGGAAAGAACGAAAATCTGTGTATCCTGTATTTATTGCGTCGACGGCCGAATCGACGTTCATATTTTGCGAGCTAGAAAACTGGACATATAAAAAGTAGTCGGCTAACATCGAAAAATAATATTTTACGTCAAGTTACGGAAAAGAGTTACTGAATCGGTCAAAAGAGTCGACTCTTTTTTGAGAGTGAATCGGTAGCGATTCATTCTCAAAATTGAATCACTTTCCCATCTCCACTACACACTCATTGTTTGTTTTGCAATTTTCTTCATGTTTTACCGAGATTGGGACCACCGAGCGCGAAGCAAACTTGATTTTGAACGAGATCTCAGCAATCGCATTATTTGTTTGCAGAGATTCAGGAAACTTTTTACCGAAATTTTCAGTTAACATACACCAGGGGTTCTCAAACTTTTTCAGCTTGCGACCCACTTTCGATCTTTAAAGAATTTGGCGACCCATCAGAACGTTTTTCACAAAATACGTAATTTTAGAAAATTCGTACTTATTTTCATTTATTTACTTCCATAGGCTTTAATAATCTAACGTTACGTAGTTTTCAAACTTAGAAAAAATTGTGTTTTTTTTCATTATTATTTTTTTTAATTGTCTAAGTAAGATAAAGGTATTCAAGTGTCCAGTTTCGGTGAAATCTAAGTCTCAAGAATTTGAGATAAGTTTCCAAGTTTCTGATCAAGTCTGATACCAAACAGCACTACATAACAGGTTTAAGGTTTTCTCTCACATATTTTAGAAATAAACAAAAAAATACATTTTATGCAAATTCTTTGAAGATATGGTAGCAATTTTGTACTTCTGAAGAACTTCTAATGAAACATCGGGTTAAAAATTCTATAAATGTTTACAGCAAGTGGGTGAACATCAAGTAGAGTTTTTAGAATTATAGTACTGCTGTATGGCCAGATGAATCCACTTGAAATTTTTACTCATACCCTTCATACACACTTATTTTATTTATATTTTCATTGAAATCACTTTTTAAGTTGTTCTGATTTCGAAATTCAGCAGATTTTTACCGAAGTTAAGTTTTACTTGGTATTTTTTATACTGATTTTTGATATTTCTATTTATTTATATTTTAACTGCTGAACTTGGGGTGTAAATATCTTACAAACAATGCAATTGCAAGCAACAGCAAAAATCCTTTTGATCAAAACCTCATAGTTTTAGAATTGATTTTAGAACACAGAGAGTAGAGTTTGTAACAGACTAAAATTTTTGCAAAAAAATAAATAGAATTCATATGAAACCACACTTCTAAAAAAAACTCTGTCGATTATCCATGGGGGTATCTGTACATTACAAAATGGCTAGCTGGTATAAGATAATTAAGACATTTATAACAATGTTGCCCAAGCCTTCGCGACCCACCAAAAATCAGCCCGCGACCCACCAGTGGGTCGCGACCCATAGTTTGAGAAACGCTGACATACACCGTATTTTACCGAGTGTTGCGGAGTCGAAGAACTATGATCGTAATTCTGTGAATTTATTGTTGATAAATTACAAAATTCCTGGCAAAAGAGGTTATTAGCAACTTACATTTAGGAAATTAAATTAGGCTTACTGTTAGTGATCAATTCGGTAATTTTCTCCTCTCACAACTAGTTCTCTTCGTTTTCCATTTGAGAATCCCTGGGTCTAGTGCTAGCTTATAAGCTTAGTTCTAGCATTGGGAATAGGGCAAAGATTTGATGGTTTGTCTAGCCTTCACACCACTGTAAATAGCTAAATTCTAGGTGACGGCGACATGGAGTTCACGTAATTAATCTAATTGTGCTAATAGTTCAACAATATATGATTATTAGTTCGATGGAATAATCTTCTAATGGGGAATTCACGCTTTGGATAGGCTCTATTATTATACAGATTGTTTTCTTCGGATGTCCTTATCAACCTATTGTGTGTCGCGCAGTTGGATTTTTATGGGAGCAATGACGTGTCACCTACGGCTGTAGATGATGACAGGGCGTTTACAACACCGAGATTCAGTATAAATATTCACTGAGCCACGGCGGTGCCGGCGTGTGCCAAGCTCATCTAAGATAGTATGCATGAAACACCCTAAGACCCCTCGGAAACCTTCTGTAACGTCCTGTAATGCCCTGAAACGTATTGAGGTACTTTGAAACGCCTCTGGAATCCTCCGGAAATCCTCGCCTTAGAGGTCCAATTTTGAGAAAAGCGTGCAGAAACTCAATTTTCGAACATGGTTTACAGTAATATCAAGTATTCATCTTTATTATCACGAGCACTGATTAGCATTTAAAGAATTTGGAAATATTGATTTTGTACCTTGTTAGTGCTAAATAGCTGCTGTTGAAAAAGATCTAAAAAACTGTAGCCCGTGAAACAGCTGAAACGCCTCTAAAACCTCACTCAAGAGCTCTGAGCTCACCTGAGAGCCTGTGAAGTTCCATAAGCTCTGAATATAGGATATGGGGCCATCCATAAGCCACGTGGTCATGCTATGGGGGGCACGCTATGTCCAAAGGGAAGTATTATGAAAAGTGAATGTACCTCAAATTTTTTTCACTAGATTCATATTTTTGGACCTCTAGATTCAGAAAATGTGTGGTTTAAAATAATCCATCTTGGCTTATTTTTTCCATACATTTTTATATGGGACGAAATTGACCTTAAAATGACCTTTTTCGATATTTATATGGGAAAATAGGAAAAAATCAAATACATCAAAAAACCCAAGATGAAATATTTTAAACCACACAGATTCTGAAATTAGAGGTCCAAAGCTATGATCCTAGGGAATAACATTTGAGGTACATTCGATTTTCATAATACTGCCCTTTGGTCATAGCGTGGGGGGAGGGGGGGGGATTAGGGCAAAGACCACGGTCCATCCAATTTTTTTTTGTATGTACAAAAAACGACGTGGGGGGGGGGGGGCTTAGGAATCTCCCAAAAAATAACCACGTGGTTTATGGACAGCCCCTATGAAGATGTTTAGTATGAAACCACAGACAAACAGACGTAACTCTCTTCAAAACGACTTGGCACATGTATTTAACGATCAATTCGAATTTCATTTGATTTGCGCGATCCTTCCAGCAGAGGGGCTAGTGTTCGATCGCTTTGATGTTTGCCAGTGTACACGTTGCTGAATGATGCAAACGAAAATTACAGGCGCATCGTTTAGTAGTGTGCTGTTACATAAACGTCAAATCGAAATCCATCATGGCCGACAGTGTCTTGCGTGCTTCTATCAACATGGGGCAGTGTGCTCATGAAAAAGACACCGGGCAAAAGTTTTTGAGCAATTTCCTTCAAGAGTGACATCTGTTTGTCTGTGATGAAACTCTCTTCAGATGAAAGCCATCTAGGTTTTAAATTAAGCCCAAAAATAACTGGTCGAAAGTAAATCCTGATGACTTTTAACATTTGGAAAGTGTGACATAACGCTTCCTGTGACAAAATGCAGTTATTTCATTATATTTTTAAGATTTTTTTTATATGCTAGCAAACTTGAGCTGTATTGAGCGATCTAGTTTGAGAACGACTGGTACAGCCTAATCGAAATTGCAGAAAACGACCATTTTTCCAAATTTGGGAAGACCTTATAATTTGAAGCAAATGAAATTTACTGGACAGACAAAGTAGTAAACTGTTCTCCAAATCTTAAGACACCCGAAAAAATATAGTATTTTTAGTTATATGACCACGTTTTCTAAAACGAAATTTCGAAACAGTTTCGATGTTTTAGAATAAGCTAGTGGACGTATTTTGGCCCAGCTTGGGAATTTTATTACATTTATAATACCCAAGCAATATACATGGTTAAAAAGTAGTCACGGCAGCACATGTAAGGATTGCGCTGCCGTGACTGTTTTGTAACTATGTGTGTTGCTTGCGTAGGTTACTCTACAGAATCTTGGCAATTTTTTATTTAATCTTTCAGTAAAAATTTGCCAAGATTTTGTAGATATTATATGATAATTGTAATAAAACTTTCAAGGTGGGCCAAAATACCTTCCCGGGCCAAAATACGTCCACTATTCTATCGCATTACATTTTGATCTTTGAAATCTCATAGAAATCTCAATAACCGCATGTGGTGAAATGCCTGTAAAGTTTGCTTTCACAAGTCTGGCAGGCAACTCGGAAATTTAACTATAATATTGAAAATCCCTTGTAATGTCATAAGGAGATCACTAGAATCGTTGAATTACACTAGTTTACAAAATAAAACGAACTTCTGTCAACGACCAAAATTTTTGAAGCACAATTTAGCGCTGATTTCGAAACCGTGCTTCAAAAAATTTTAAGTAGAACAGTTTTTGAGTTATAGCTCAATATCGAGTTTTACAACTTTTTAAAATAAAGAATTTACTAAAATTCAAATATCTTGCGTTTTGTTCAACCAATTTTAAATCCTTTTTCCATAAATTAAGAGCTGAATATAATACCATTCGATCATCTGAATGCAGGTTTTGCGTCAGATTGATGAAATTCAAGATATTGGCGAGTTTTAGGGACGATCTCCTTAAATTTTAGCAAAATTTCCAAAAATATATGAAGAAATGTATTTTTTTCCAATAGGAAAAAAACATTTAAAAAATTCTTTCACAACGTCTATTTGACATATCATATGTAGGCGAGTTTCAGTAAACAATTCAGCTCAATCGGAGCATTGATTACAGAGAATGAGATGTGTGAAGTGAGCGACTTTGCTTAAAAATAGAACAAAAATCGATTTCAAATCATCAATCTTGTATGGAAAGTCGAAAAAATTTCCGCTCTACTGTAATTTTTTTCCTTCGCGTTATCGAACTCAGGGCATGATTCTACACCGAAAATGATCTTCAGATTACTGAGTTCAAAAATGCTGTAAACTAGTGTTATACTTGAGAAGTCCTTGGTAAATTTATAATGAAATTATAAGCAAACTCCTTTCGAGATACACGTAAAAATTGTTAAGAAATGTCCTAGCAATTTATTTTACCTGTGATGATTCCCTGAAGCCTGAGGAGATTTTTTTGGGAGTTTCTTTAGCGGAGAAATTACGGTCTTACGGAATGTACTTGTTAGACACCCGTTAGGTTTCTAGTGAGCTGTTTGGTAGATTTTTACTTAGATTCTGTCAAAATCTCAGTCTCATCAATACCATATTTTTATTTTTTTTTTGTGAATATTATTTTGATTAATGTTGTTTCAACCGATGTAATTATTTTTTTTTACATTTTACGTACAAATTGTCAAAAGAATACGAACTCACTGTTCTGGACCACTGACTCCCTGCCATAGACTCATATTTACATTGAGTTTAAAAGCTGGTCAAAAAAATATTCCATCCTAACAAGGGTATTTCGTCCCCCGTTACCCTACCTTGCATAAATTAACTGTTTTTCTTTTGTTCATAAAGACCCGAATTCAGCATGAATGATTTCCCATATCTCCGGGCTAAATCAAAGGCGATGCGCAAAATCGATCGCTTTTTTTCAGTCTTTGTCAGGTATCGATTTTTATGCTTGGTTTCTGATTGTATTTCTGTGCTGAATCTCCCCTTCCGCTCGGGCTTGACTTTTACGGGACTCGCTTTAACATATATGTGTGGTTATTTTCACATGTTATAGTATTTAAATTTTATTATCTGATTGCCATAATGGGTTTGTGCTATAAATTATTGGTAAATTTTGTTTGAACGAAACCGCTCGAAATCGATTCGCGTTACCGTTCCATGGGGTGGGTTTGAAATTTCAGTGCTAGGACTAATGTGCAACGAGCACTTCCAAAGCTATTAACCGTTAGTTTCCTTTACCAATTGACTGTTTTTCTCTTTTGATAAATACTCAAATACAACGTTTCAAAATGTCAATCAGACAGTTCCAACCGGATACCTTCGAACGGTACACTGTGTACTTCTCTCTTATCTCCGCATGGGCCGTGCTTCGCACACCGAAATTCGGTATACAGCTGGATGGTTTTTTATTGTTATTGTTTAATTTTTAGTTACCATTACAATAAAAAGCGGTGATGGCTTATTCTATGCTGTGCGGTGTTTGAGCGCATATTTTTGCATCGTTTCTGGTGGGTTTTCGGTCTTTCGCTGTGCGCTAGGGTATTGGTCATGGAAAATGCTCCCTTCTAGCTCGTTTCATTTGAATGCACTTTTTTTCTGTCGGCGGAATAATCCATTTACGTTCGGTGGACTTGCATTTTGCTTGTTTTTTTTTTCTTGCGTATCATAGTGGTCTGCCCGTCGACGTCGGTTAGAACGATCGCATGTGCATTCACAATGAGCGACTCGAAACGTGGCGATGCCTTCAGGACTGTTTTCATAATTGAGCAATAAATCGGCCGCGTTCAACAATGACAGACGGCCCCCTTCTCCGGCTTCTGCGGTGATTGCTCGTTGTGACAAGATATCAGTTTAATTAATTGCCAGGCCCGTCAGCAACTTTTCAGCGGCGGTGGCGAATTTTGCTCATAAATTATTCACCGCCGCAAGTCGTATTCAAACGGTTCAAGAAATCATGACTTGGCATCTCTACACGGACTTGCATCTCGGGGGGAATAAGAATAATTGTTGTAAAAATTGCGACGATGGCGATGAAAATAATCGTACATGAGCACAAAGTGCGGAGCGTGAGATCTTGATAGAAGCTAATTGTTTGTTCTTTGCAGATTCTCGTCAACCTGTATTCGTTGCACTCTGGGATATTTTATCGGAGTTCAGAAAACGTAAGCCTTATGAGAAAGGTAAGCTGACAGTGAAAATATGTATCTCCGGATCATCACACGTATGAGCAAATGCTGTAGGTATTTTTTTTCTATTGCCGACTATCATCTATCGCAGGCTCAGTAGCTTCTCTACATTGGATTTATAAACACCAAAATGAAGCGATTTGTTTAATCAACATTTAGAATCCAGCCATTCCATGTGAAAATATGTAATCACAAGAGAATAATTCGTCTTAATTGCTTTCCAGAGTATACTGAGCTGGCTTTCTTCATAATGAAATTGCCCCGTTAATGGCAAATGAATAATTGATAGCGACGCAATGTAATCAAAACAAACTTTCAAATTGCCCCTAAGTTTTGATGCAGTTTTGGCATAATAATCAATTTCAAAGTAAAAAAACACTCTAAAGTACCTCGTGCCTTTAGAATAAACCCCTCAAATAAATATCTTTAATCCATTAACCATTTCCATCCCATAGAATCCATTGCCATTACTTCCACTAAATTAACCTTTAACGCCATCTACCGGAAAGTAGCGATAGCGAACCAAATGTCTCTCCATCCTGCGCTGCCTTCGGTGGGCTGCTGCTGGCTCAGCGGCTGACGGTCATCAATAACTAAAAGCGTGGTGGCTTTTTACCTATTCTAGAGGGACCGTTGGTTGTGGGACCTCTCAAGGCAACGAAACCATTGACGATCGCCATCCACACACTCACACGGAGTGTGGAGAACGGAAAGAGATGACTCCAAAGCAGTAAAAATTTACGATCCAAAAAACACTCGGTATCAGCGCTTAATCCCGGCCTGGCGAAGCTTTTTTTCGACCCACCGCAAGAAAAATGCGAGCCAACAAGGCTGCTTGCAGAAAACTTTGGGGTCCACAGTGCCCGCAGAAGTCGTTCGATAAATTTCATCTTCGAGGGTCGACTGGTTGATTCATTCGTGCTCAATTTCAGCATCCCGTGAGCCAGGTAAGAAATGCGTGGTTCGAGTCGACCCCTTAGAATTAAGCTATAATTAAGCCCCATGCGTGGCAGTTATTTATGGATGTTCTAACGTCGAACGCAAAACGGCGACTAGCTGCCCGGAAATCGAACACACTTTCCATATGTTGCGCCGCCACCGCCGACGAAGTGAAATAACGTCGTGATGACATGACCTAGTCATATCCGTGTACGGTAACACTTCATATTCGGGGCGTTCGGAATTCGTCTCGGAATTTGGAGAATCAATTGAAGCGTGAAAAATGTACCAAGGGAATTAACTGTCAAGACCGGACAGGGAGAAAAGCCGAAGAGTTTGCGGTCTTTCGGTGAAATAGCATGATGGTGGCGCACTTCCCAGTTCGTTTCTATGCTTGGCTCGGCTAAAATTAGAACGTCATAATAGTTGAGAGTTCACGGTCCATTAAGAGCAGACTCACTCGTATTTTCGCTTCTGATCTCGATGCGGGGAAACTTCTAAATTTATACCTTTGGTGATATTTATTGGATTTAATATTTTTAATCTTCAAACGCGGAAAGCCACCATCATTGTTTTTCAGTCTTCCTTTTTTCCAATTCCGATGGCGGCCGACGCTGCTGGTGCATATTGGTACGTCCCACAGAGAAGAAGAGAAGATGCTTAATTAGTTCCCGTGGCACACCTCGTGGCCTTTTCCCTTCTCCATCGGGGGTTTAATTTTCCAGTCTGGTGAGCATTCTGATCATTGGAGGTTTCTGACTTCGGGCGGAGGAATCCATAGCTGCCCGGGCCAGGCTCTTTCTTTCGAACCCACTCCTGCTAGACAGCGAAATTAAAATACGACTGCAATTAACCTATCTTGTCGTGAATTTATTGCACTTAATCTGCTATTTATGGAATTGAGAAAAAGAAATCATTAATGAAGTCATAAATAAACAATCTATCTCGACGTCGTCGTCGTCGGCGCAACTGTCTCACACGGTATAAGGACGCAGCGCGCAGAATAAGAGGGTCGCTCGCTGCTGGCTGGTGCGCTCCTTTTTGTTCTCCAACAGGGCGAGCTAATTTGTGACCAATCTAAAGTGGTTTCTCGGCAGCTTCCTTGTCACTGGTGGAGCGTTTGTGATTCGCGTTTTTTTTTTTGTCTTTTTGGATTCGGTTTGGTTCGCAGGGTTTTAGTCGCTTCAAAATTACTACCTTAATGGAGCCATATTCATAAACATAAATATCAGAGAGCAGCGAAATCCCTACGGTGAATTTTAAGTACAGACGGTTGATGTAGGGCAAAGGTGATCTCATTCGGAACAATACTAATTCATATACGGACTGCTATATACTGAGAACAAACTGGACTTTGTAAGCTGTGAAAACAGTATTACTTCTATTGTAGTGTTGCGAAATTTCAAAATCGCTGTTATAGGTTATAGTCTGAAATAGAGCATTTTTTCCTAATTATCATATGAATATGAATCGACCTGGCCTTTGATCATTCAATTGTCACCATTCACAGCCTAGACAAAGATATTTAGGTGTTATGGGTGGAGAGCTTTGGTCGACATATGAGGCACCCAAAACACGACACTAACCCAACATTGATCCGTTCGTATTTTGACTAACAACCTGATATTCAACAAATTTTTAACCGATGTTGGTAAAATACTTTGAATTTTTTGAATAAATGTACTGCATACTCTAAGTATTCTGTGTCTACAAAGAAAAAAACCCTAATTAATCCACCTAGCGGTGGTGGCGCCTTTCTCGTGCTTTCGTAAACCCATTTCAACAAATCTTAAGTGACATGTCTATAAATATCGTACTTTCTCCCGTTTAACAAAAATCCTTTTCCTTTGGCACCAGGAATCATATCGTTTATCTGGCTTTTGATGTTTGAACCTTGGACCCTTGAAAAAGCCGCTATCTTGAATTTTGAGCTGCCATTTTGGATTAAGTCAGCAATCTTGGAAATTCGCCATTTTTAGACTCCAGACTTCTACCCTATACCAACTATACCCATATTGAATGGTTTTAGAGTGTTCGATAACGATATCCTGATTCTAATTCCAATCAATCACGATCGTCATCTCGCATGAAGAACCGATCAAAGCACCAACGCAAACTGTATCTACACTGGCTGTGTGATTCTCACTCGAGCAGCGCAACAATCCATTCAAACATTAGTCCTGTTCAACGACGTAGGTTGAACTTGCTCGAAGTTGCTGCATCCTACTCATACCCATTTGTCAACAAATGAGAAAGAGCGGGATGGAGCAAGTTCGAGCAAGTTCAACCTACGTCGTTGAACAGGACTATTGTTCATCTAATCCGTCCCGATGCAGCGTCAACAGCCAGTTGTTATTCTTCTCGTTGAAGTAGGCAGCATCAATCAAGCCATCGAGTGTACGGATCTCTTGTTCTGCTTTGCGCCTTTCAAGCAGAGCAGTGCGCATGGTATCATACACACAAAGTCCATATCATCTCGTACTCTACCTGCCTATAAAAGGGCTCGATGTAAATATAGATATAGTAGTTGTAGCAATAGTCAGCTCCCCAGCAGGCACGCTGCCTGTTTGGGGAGAAGTAATAAATTCAAACTAGTTAAACCAAACCGTTCTCGTTGTGACTTTATCACCGTTGTCGTCGTCGTCGTCCACTGGAGCACTTTCAGTCCACTGATCTCCCGAGTGATCGAACATAGAGAATAAAACTTCATTCAAAAGTCGCCATCTTGAATTTCAGGGCAACATTTTGGATATTCCGGTCACCATTTTTGGTCTCCAGACATCTTCCCCGTACCAAATATACGCATGATTTCAGAGCTTGAAACTCAATTGAACAGCCGCCATCTTGGATTCTTAACCGCCATCTTGGATATTCTGGCCGCCATTTTTGAATTCCAGTTATCTTCTCCATACCAAATATACCCAAACGGTATGGTTTTGGAGCCTGAAACTCCATTAAACAGCCACTTTCTTGAATTTGGATCCGTCATCTTGGATTTTAGATCTTGAATATTCAGTTGTCATTTTCGGACTCCAGACATCCTCTCCATCCCAAATATACCCATATTTCATGATTATGGGGCTTAAAATTCCATTAAACAGCCGCCATCTTGAATTATTTAGTCGCCATTTTACATATTATACCGCCATTTTGAATATTCTGGTCGTCATTATCGGTCTCCAGACAACTTTCCCATACCAAGTATACCCATATTGCATGGTTTTTATAGTCTTAAACTCTATTAAACAGCCGCCATCTTGAATTATTGGCCGCCATCATGGAATTTTTGGTCTCCAGTGTTGATTTTCGCCCAACATTCGTCAACCATGCTAAAAGATACAAACACCGGCGCAGTTTGTTGTGTCGCTTGATAGGGCCTGGTTCAGTTTTGAATATTCTCAATTTTTTACTGTAAGTTCATCAACTAGCTGTGTATCAGTGGTCAAAATTTGGGAAAGCTCGGACCATTTTCCACGAAGTTATAAAGATTCTTGAAAAAGGTAAAATTATCCGATAGCCCACTTTGAGCTATTATATCTGCGGATTTAATGAACCGATTGCAATGAAATTTTGATCTTTTATGACTTATATAATGAACTCTAAAAAACATTTGACTTAACTTGAAATTTTGAACAAGAGAAAAAGTTATAGCGATTTTATTTTTTTCACGATTTTTTAGCAAATTGGTATATTTTTAATATGTATTCCATTACTTTTTAAATTTGTTGGCGGCTATGTTGTTACTTTCCTTCAAAACACATTTATATGTAAGTCAATCAGACAGGAATTAAATGAACTATGATTTGCATCTTGAATTTTGAAACGTTGTTGAAGTTTTGGATAATTTGGTGTTTTATTAGAAAAATAATCTAATCGTAATAATTTTCTTCCGTGTTAAAAACTTTAAGTTATGTCAACGGTTTTTCATAGCTCATTATATAAGTCATAAATGGTCAAAATTTCATTGCATTCGGTTAATTGAATCCGGAGATATAACAGCTCCAAGTTGGCTATCGGATAATTTTACCTTTTCCAAGAATCTTTATAACTTCGTGGAGAATGGCCCGATGTTTCTCAAATTTTGACCACTGATACACAACTAGTTGATGAACTCACAGTAAAAATTTGAGAATATTTGATACACTTTTCGAAAAGTTTTAGCTAGTTAAACATTTTTTGGAAAGGGAAAATTTGGCCTGTCCCGATCATTTTGTCTATCCCCTGTACCCATATTTCATGATTTTGAGTCCTAAAATTCCATTCTACAGCCGCCATCTTGAATTATGAGCCGCCATCTTAGATATTATACCGCCATCTTGAATATTCTGGTCATCATTTTCGGTCTCCATTCAACTTTCACATACCAAATATACCCATATTGCATGGTTTTGGAGCCTAAAACTCTATTAAACAGCCGCCATCTTGAATTATTGGCCGACATCATGGAATTTTTGGTCTCCAGTGTTGATTTTCGCCCAACATTCGTCAACCATGATAAAAGATACAAAAATCGGCGCAGTTTGTTGTGTCGCATGATACGACCAGTTGTACCGGTGGTGGTCCGCATCACTGACATGGTCATAACTTCGGAACGCCTTAACCGATTCGAACCACATACAATAGCAAACAATGTGGTAAAAATCCGGTTCAATTCGAGCTAAAATCGGCCAATAGGAAGTGTCTTAAACGTGAACTTTTTTGTACACAGCCATGCATACACAAACATACATACACATATACATAATCTCAATTTGTCAAACTGAGTTGATATGTGTCTTGACCCCCCCCCCCCCAGCCTTCTATCGAAAATTCGTTGTTTGAATGAACAGATAGCTAGGGGGTGTTTATAAGGGAGAGCAAAAAGAGGTTGCAGGGGCGTTTTAGGGGGTCCAAAGAGGTTTCAGTGGAATGCCAGGAGATCTCAGGGGGATTTTCGGGTGGTCTGAGGGGGTTTTCGAAAGCATTGCAGAGAGTTTCAGATTTTGGACGGACTTTGCCGGCGTTGAAGGTACGTTTTTGGGAGTTTTGGGTGGTCTCATGTTCGTTACATGAGATTTGAGTGGGTCTTAAGGGGAATTCGGAGGCATTTCAGAAAGTGTCAGGTAGCGTTTTAGGCTGGTTTCAATGGGTCTCAGGTGCGTGACATGGGGTCCGAGGGAGTTTGAGGGGGATTGCGAAGGCTTTTAAGGAAATTTCTAGATCATTTTCTACAGGATTCGGAAGCGTTACGGAAGCGTTAAGAATGAGTTTTCGGAGGTTTCAGAGCGTCTCAGGTGCGTTACATAAGGAGTGTATCGGAAAGTAGTTGAAAATGTTCAGGATGCTCTATCTCGAAGCTAGGTTGGTCTTTTCATTTCGGTTCTTCTATGAAATCTTTACAATATAGTTATATTTAGAACAGCTTGGAAAAATTTGGAAAATGTTTAGTATTATTCAAAATATGGTTAAATGAATACACCTCACAAAATAAAAATCTGCACAAAATGCAATTTTGTTAAGATTTTTCAACATTTCAAAAATCTGTAGCGAATAAAATTTGTACGATAAAAATTCTGGAAAATATTGAAGCTTGTTAACAGTTATGTACACATTACATGTCATTTAACACCGACTTTCAAAATTCATATTTTCGATAGAAAAATCTCCTATATCTAAAAAATGGTCCACTCCAAAAAACGTCTATTTCTCGGTCAAACTTTGAAGTTCTGCTTTTAATATCTTAAAAGATTATAAAATTCTATTTTTTGCTCTAACTTACTCGTCCCCATACATACCCCATTTAAAAAATGCGAATTTTTCATTTTATATACTTTTTATTTGCGTAAACATGATTTGGAGGAGCATCGAAAAAAGGGGTTCCTCAAAAATGGCCTTTTTTCGTTTTTAAGAATTGCGCTTAAATGCAGTGGAGATTTTTCTTGAAAAAAGTAATTTGCCTATATCATGAGGATTCTGGAGCTTATTATATTGGCACAAAAAAGTTAACAATTTTCGAACATTATTGAACTTTTTTGGCAATTTCAATTTTTTAGAAGGTGTGCAAAAGTTAAAAAACATGCGTTCAGTAATCTAGGTTAAAAACCTAGTTAAAAGAACATTTTTAGAAAATAATAAAAGCCATTTCTTTTTTTCAAAGATTTATACAGTATCTCCAAAAATAAAATTACTTAAAAGTTGTTTTAAACTATTTTTGAGGCTATTGTAAACATTTTCAACTACTTTACGATACACTCCTTAGAGTCATTTAAGGAAGTTTCAGATGATTTTCAGAGACCCCATCACAATATCTTTTGAAACTCCCCTGAAAGGGGCCCTTTGGTATAAGGGTGTTCTCGAAACTCCTGATACGGTCCTGACAAGAAATGCTTCAAAACAACCCTGAAACCTCCGCCATCGCATTAAAATGCCCTTGAAATCAATTTGAAATGTATCTGAAACTCCTTTGCACGCCTTTGCTAAGCTCCAGAAACCTCTGAAACGCATCTGAAACCCCTTGGAGATCCTCTGAAATGCTTTCATACGTCTGTAGAACCTCTAGGAACGCCCTTAAAAATGTTTCTGAAACCCGTTGAAACTTTTTGAAATATCTTTCAAATGCTTTGAAACGCCTCTCAGAGGCTCCTGAATTGTCTTCAAAGCCCCTTGAAACGTCCCTGAACCCCCCTTAGTTCTATTGCAATGTCCCTGAAGTCCCCGTAACCTCATTAAAACGCCAACAAAACCTGACAGAACGACCTTTAAAAGCTCCTGAAGTCTTGTGTAACAATCCTCTGAAACGCCATCGAAGCCCCTTGGAACCCCTTTTTTGGGCTCTCTGGGAACTTTCTGGAAATTCTCTTAGCCCCGTCTCAAATGTCAAAAAGCAAGATCTGTTTCCTCGAATTAGCCTAAAATTTAATTCGTTATAGCCTAAACTTAATTTATGTACAAATTTTCTTCTTTTTATGTTTTTTTTAAATTAATGCACATATTGAATTTATGCACCCCATGTGAATAAAAAGGGGTTCCAGTGTATCTCTAAAAGCTTTTCCTCTAGGTATCCCTCCAAAATGTATTGAGCAATTTCTTCAATAATTTCTCAAATACTTTTGCCTGCTATGTCCGAAGATTTCTTGAAGAAACCTTGGGGTGAATATCCGAAACAATCCCTGTAGGGTTTGTAAAGAAATTATGAGAAGAATTTTTGAAATAGTTCATGAAGGACTTTTGAAAAAATCTCTCACTGAAATTCCCGAAGCATTCCCAAAAATACTGAAGAAATCTCTGGAGATAAAAATGTCTCCTCCAAGGAATTCTAGCAGAAATCCCGGCATGAATATCTGAGTGAAACCATGATGGGATTTCTGAAGAAATCTTCAGTGGTACCCAGTGGGAAGTATTTTAAAATGTATCTCTGAAGAAATACCTGAAAAAAATTCCGTGGATCATAAACCACGTAGACCAAATTTTGGCCATCTCAGACCACCCCCCCCTTCCCTCCTCGTAGATTATCCTCCATACAAAAATTTTGAAATTTGTATGAAGCGTAGACTTTGGCTAGACACACAACCCCCCCCCCCTTTTCCAACCCAAAAAGTCTACGTGCTTTATGAATGGTACCCAAGGAGGTTCTTGAAGGAATCCCAGAAAGAATTCTTTAAAAATTTCCTGGAGAAATACGTGGAGAAACTTCTCAGGCAAACCCTTGGTGGAACTCCTTGACAAATGTTTATTAGTAATTTACAGGAAAATTTCTAAAAAATTAATAAAACTTTTGGATTTTTTGGAAGTATTTTTGGAGAAATCTTTGGACACTAACCTTAGAAATTTCTAAGAAAAAAAATCAAATAAAGTCCATTTTTATACATAATATTCTTAAATGTTATCAAATAAAATATTTTATATGCCTTAATGAATCCTTTGAGAAATTATTGGTGTTATCCTAAGAGGAAATGGACGAATATCAGGAGGAAATCATGAAGGAATCTCTGTGCAAACTCCTGCTGGAATCTCTGGAGGAATCACTGCCTGAATCCTTGAAAGTAATAATGCAACAATCTCTGGAATAATTCCTGCAGGATTTTCTGGATAAATCCATGAAAAAAAATCTGAACATTCATGAAGAAACACCTGAACGATTTTCTGAAGGAATTTTGTAGGTACCCGTTAAAAATTTTCTTAAAGAATCTTTGAAAGAATTCCCAATGAAATCTCTATAGAAAACTCTGAAATAATCACAGAAGAAATTTCCAATGAAGTTTTCACACAAATTCCTAGCAAATTTTTAAAACTTATTCCTTGTGGAGTTTCAGAGGAACCTATAGAAATCTACCAAGAAGAATTCTTGAAGTAATTCATGAGAATCTCAGGGAACCACATGAGAAATTTGCTATGGAATTTCTGTAAAGGTTTTATAATCGAATTCCATAGATTAATTCAGGAAGAAATTCCTAAAAAAAACATTGGACTTGAAATGCTTAGAAAAATATATGGAATAAGCTCATAAGTAAGTAATCTCCAGGGAAATTTCTAAAAAAAAAAACTGGAAAAAGTATGAAGGAATCTGTGGAAGATTATCCGACGAGATTTTTAAAGAATTTTTCGCAAGATTTAAAAAAAAAGCTGTCAAAGCTTGTCTTGTGAAATTTGAAGAAATTTATGAAGAAATTTTTGAAGGATCTTCCGAAAACTTTGAAGAAATTCCAGAAGAAATTCTGAAGCGATCCATGAGAGATATTCTAAAGAACTTTCAGAAAAAAATCCGTGAAAGACTTTCTGATTATCGAATAAGTCAGAAATATCTGAAAGAGCAATGAAAATGTTTTATAACAAAAAAAATTCCTACATTTATTTCTAGGGTAATCCATAGAAAACCTTAGAGAAAACTCCAAAGGATGCTAAGAAATATTGGAAGAATTATTGAAGGATTTTTCAGAGAAATCTCCGTAGACATTCATGGCAGAATTTCTTAAAATAATCCCTGGAAGTATGTATCGCTGGAGCGCTTTTTAAGACACGGGCATGTTTATTGCTGCCTTTGGGCTATTCGCTTTTTGAAGGAAGCACGACACTAAACACTGGACTAGCATGCAACGCCCAGTAGCACAGCCGAAACATTTCCTGTCAGCAGCGACGGGAATGGAACCCGCGCTCCCTAGCATTTTGCGACTAAATTCTTGGCCACGAAGCTGCACAAGATTGCATAGAAGTTTGGAAATGATGAATGGATATTTTAAAACAAAATCAATCCAGATTGACTTAGCTTTAAAGAAGATTTGAAGAATTTCAAGGGGGCTTCAGGGGGATTTCAAAGAATTCAGGGACTCTTAGGAAATCTTCAGGGTTGTTTCAGAGGATTACACCGTTCAACACTAAATTCTGTTATGGCATGAGAAAAAAAAAGAACAGGGGTTTTGGTCCCTAGAAATGTCATATAGTGAAAGATTTTTTGAAAAATATTGGACCGGGGGTTCACAGTTTATGACCGAAGTTTGTATGGAGAACTTGAGGTGTTCAATGTATTAACTACATCGGCTGTTTTCCTACTCTCCGCATCGACCAATATGGCGCTAGCTTCTATGCGCGAAAAATCGCTAAAAGTAAATCGCAAAAATATTGTATGGCAAATAGCATCTAAAGGCAAATTCTTCAAAGTGGAACCCATTATTCGAAAAAATATTTGGTAGTGGTTGTGCACAATGGTGACCACTATTAAGCCTACCAAATATTTTTTGGGGAAAAGCTTTGTATTTCAAGTAATTCAAGTTTAGATGCATTTCGCCATACAAAATTAAATTGATTTACTCCTGCTGATCAACTGTGGCTACGCGCAAAGCGGGTAGTCCATTGTTATGTGCGTTAGAACGCGCTGTGTATATATTTAGGCGTTAAACAATAACGAAACAAACCTAAATACCGAAAGCATCTAAATATATGCACGGCACGTTCTAATGCACATAACAATTGAACACCCCAAGTTCTCCATACAAACTTCGGTCATAAACTGTGAAGGCCTGGTTCAATATTTTTCAAAAATTCTTTCACTATGACACTTCTTGGGTCCCAAACCCCTGTTCTCTTTTTTCTCATCCCATAACACCAAATTTTGTAAAATTTTGTCGATCAGTGTTATCAAACAGTTTCAAGGTGTCGCATAGCATTATAGTGAAGGCTCTGGTGGTTTCGAAGGGTTGCAAAAAGATTTAAGAGGGTTTTGGAGGCGCTTAAAAGCGTTTCAGGGGTCGCGGGGATTCTAGGGGTCTTCACAGGTATTCTGGAGCGTTTCAAGACGATCAGAGCGTTTCCATCGGCTTCAAGAGGTTCAGAGGCTTTCAGGAGAACTTTCGGAAAGCCCTACAGATGTTTAGAACAGTTCATAACGGTCAACGGTCATGAAGACGATAGACATTAGAACATTAAGCATAAGTACGTTGGGCATAAAGTGCGTTAGGCATAAAGACATATTATGTCTAAAGACCTTTACGGCTAACGTTCATTATGCCAATTGTCCATAACGTCTGTCGTACTTATGCCTAACATGGCACACCCAGCGATCGACATTGTTTCGAAACAAATCGAAAATCTCCCTCAGGTTAACCGGTGATGATTCAGTGGGTTTCGTAAGGGTCTCCGGGGCATCAAAGGCATTTTGGTTCATTAAAAGAGGATTTTATTAGGGCTACAGATCCGTTTTAAAAAGTTCAGGTGGGTATCAGAGTATCATGTGAGCTCCAGGTAAATTCCAGATGCGTATCAAGGCATTCCGTTTTACGGCATTTCATGGTATTTAAGTCGGGCTCCCTGGGGTTTTTGGGGGGTTTCACAAGCTAATATAGGAGCTTCAAAGGCATTTCAATGCATTTCAGGGTGGTTGAGCTGGTTAAAGAAGCTTTTGTGGGCTTCGCTGGGATTCTTTGGCGAGTTTCAGAGAAATTTCAGGTTGAAGAGGCGTGTCAAAGCGCTTCAAGGCGTTTCCCCAAGCAACACATTTGGATATTAATAAGTTCCTGTAATTTGTATGCAACTATATTGAAAGTTATGTCATTTGAACCAATCGTCTTATTAACGACTAAATTGCAACCAAAAAAGCGCAAAAGGTGGAGCCAATATAATACATTAATTCGTGATATAAACGGTTTCAATACGCAATCGAATAATAACAAAGATACAACTTATAGTCGACTTAAAAATGGTAACCGATTCGACAACTAGTCAGCTAGTCTCCACATTCGTCACTGCCAGTTATTATGCATCAACAGTTTCGTTCATGTGATTAATAAATTGTGTGCATAAATATGTCGCAAATAAGGCAGACCGAGAACGTCAATTCGTGTGCCGTTCCAGATTTATCGGTAAGTTTCGCATTTTAGCTCCGTATTCTCAACGCGCCTCAGTCTACCTAGCATTTTGCGAGTGAAAATTTAGGGATTTGTGGTAAAAATTAACTCGCCATGTTGCTTCGGCGGAGTGCATTTCAGCAGCTTGTTTAATGCACCCATTAAATGCTGAAAATTAATTTTAGAATTTAGAAAGATACTATTTGCTGAATCATGTCTATTGGAATCCGTATTGACAAAGTACAACATTGCTGCACGTGGTACACGTAACCGCCAAACTACCAAAAATTGGATTCTTTTAACGCAATAGTTCGGCCCAATAAGGCCGAATCGATTAAACTCACGCAAGGTTAATTGCCTTTACCTCCAACTAAAAATATATTCAAGTGTAGGCAAATTCAACCCAAGACCCCCTTCATTCAACACAAATTTAGGTAAATCTTCATTTACCCAAAATTGGCTTATTGGCCTCAAGGACCCCCATTGGATAGACGCATCTCTATTTATTTACGACAACATCTGTGGGGGAGAGAGGAAAAACAACCTTTTTTTGGTAACTAATAAATTTGATATATGAAAAGGGGGGAGCAGGCTACTGGGTCCAATAGCGTTAAAGCTAAAGCCTATTCTAATCTCGAGCTCATAGCGAACGGACAAGAAAAACCTCTCCACCTAATTAAAGTGACCTTTGGAAGTTTGTAGTCGGTGCTACTAAAAGTTATAGTTTTACCCGAGTGCAATTTGAAGTTGGAATCAGGTATATTAAGCAGAAGTTTGCCGTTTTAAGTATTTCCCACGAAACCCAGTAGCTCCCCTAATGCCAAATATAATCCTAACCCCTATTAGGACCCATTAGCGTTGGCCTGCTAAAGGTCTCCCACGAGCCGCCAAATTTCGTGGTGAACCACTGAGAGCAGCCTAGAAGGTCCGCTTTAGGGCCTCCGTCTACCCAGTGCCCCGCACGTCGATCCGTTCGAGAGTCCGCAACGGTCCGGAACCCTGGTGTAACCCCGGAAGACCCCGGTACACCGCAAACATTGGCCTCGTCCGACAACGCGCCTCCCGGACGACCGTTTGGAGCCCTCCGAAGACCTCCGGAATCCTATGAGGACGTCCTGGACCCGTGGACAGCCCGAAACCCCGCCAGATCGTCAACAACCCCTCCACGTGCTGCACTTCCGCCGACCGGCCTCATCGAGACGAGTTACACGCCACACCTCCCACACTCACACACCTCGTAAGTCAAATAAAACTAATTAAAGAAAGAAGAGTGCGTTTCCTTGAACCCTTGACGAGCTCACGCCGACCCTAAGAGTCTCTCGTGCTAGGGCAGGTCCATCCGACCCGCCGGGAAACAATTACGTTCCGAAAATTTCACGTTTTTTGTAAAAAAAAAATGTAAACCCATTGTAAAATTTTTCGTGGGAAACTCCTAATATTTTTGTACGTTACGTTAGATTTCTCAAAACCCCATATATTCAAATCTTCCCAGTGGTTGGTACCAGTCGTTCAGTACTGCGAAAATGAGGTAGAATTTTTTTTTATTGGGTCAATATTATACTTCCAATCTGATTTTTTTTTCTATTTTACCACTTTAATTTTATAAAATTTGGAATATGTCGATACATTTATGAAGAAAAGGTTACATTTTATTTGTACATGATTTCGTTATTTTTGAAAAATTTTGGTTTTTATAGTGCATTTTATATTTTTCGTGATCACAAACACATTTTGCCGCACATTTTGGAACTTCTATCTCTCCTGTCAAAATTGTTCGTTATGTTCTAAATAAGTTCCAGGTGCAACATGTTTATAACAATCAGAATCAATGTTTTGGTCGATTTGGTTTGTAAACGGTTGTAACTAAGATTCGTTGAAACAATCAGATTATACTTCAGTTACAAATTGGTTTCGCAAGTTTCAACTAATGATGACGTTTGTTTTCATTTTGCTAGTTGTTATAAAACGGTTACACCTCAGTTTGGCATTAACAACAGGGTTTTAATAGGTTTTAATTTTATTTGTTTCATGAAAACTCAGTTACAACATGTTTGCAACGATGATCATTTTCATTTTAGTTGCAGGTGCTACTTGGGTCAGAGGGTTTCTGGTTGTTCTGAGGAGTTTTAGAGATATCCCCAGTTGTTTTGAAAAAGTTATACTAGAATTTTCGTTAGGAATGTCTTAAGGTCTTTTTGGTAAATGACTTAGAAAAATATCTGCCAAAACTTATGACGTATTTGTTTGCTAGAGTTATAAGAAGAAGTCCAAAGGAAGTATTCAATGAAATTAAGATGTTTTATTAATTGTATTTTAACAAAATTTGTGATAAATTCTTGAAATTAAATGTTATAAATTTTAAAAGTTGGTTAGACAAACATGACAAGTAGAGTATAAAATTATTTGAATTTATTGGTTGTTGAACAAAAAAAAAACTATCGCAATTGTAGAGTTAGAAAATATTTCCCTTTTAGGGCAACTAAACTCCCCCTTAGTTATCCCTATGCAGGGTCGGAAAATCCCTCGGAAAGCTCGTTTTTCCTTTTTAATGTTTTCCACTCGCAAGGAATTTGATACATAAAAGTGATGTATATACACATCGCGCCCCAGCATCGGAATCGGTCGTCTCCACTCCACAAACGAGAACTACGACCAAGACTTCTCTCGCATCGAATCCAGGCAAGCGCTATACACCCACCTTAAGATGCCAATGCTACAGGCTACAGCAGTGTCGGAAAAGGAACATCGGAAAAAATCGCGCGGGAAGAAGTGAAATGGCAGCATTCTGATTATGCAAACTCCAGCAAACCGTAACGATCTGTGTACGACCGTTCGGTCGGCTGGATGTAGGTATGTGTACTGTACACAGGGATGAGGTGAAAACTTTGAGTGAGTCCGCGAGTTTCTTCGTAAGGAATGGAAACATGCCTCCTCCGCCCAGCGCGACGACGACGACGACGTTCGTTCGGGAAAGATGTTTCGCGCTGTGTTGAAACTGCTAACGACCAATAAGAAGCCGTTTCAACAATAACTTGTTTAGACTTTAGAATCGCTTATATTGTCCCGTTGATGGTGTCTTTATCATTCTAGTAATCCATTTAGATGTCTGATGACGAAACAGAGGGGAAGCGATTGACTCACGCGCATTGGATAAGGGAACTCTGCTCTTCTCGGCAGCTGCTCGATTTTCTAGATGATGTTGAAAGTAAAAACGTGCTTCAATGATCCTATAAGTAGCTTTCATATGGTAAGACACTTTATTTTACCACATGGCTCAAAATACTTCACGCTATATTTTAATCAAATAGAAGATGTTATTGATCCACCGACACTTCAAGCCCACTGTAAACAATAGTTCTTATCGCCAGAAGAAAGTCTTGCATTTATTCATTTCGAGGCACTGATCCACTACCGGCTTTGTTAATGCTCGCTGCTTTAATTATCATAATTGCCAATTTATATAATGGGCTCAATTTCATTATCTCTTGTCTTCAGCTTGTTATGGTGAAGCCTTATCTCGACTGTGCTGCTCCAGCTGCCATGGGCTGTTTCTGCTGGCTATTAGCGTCACTTCAACTCATCAAAGGACCGCTTCCATCACTCTGAAAGAGGCGACTTAAGCTAAATGTAATTCATTGGTCTAATTAATTAAAGTTCAGTAGATCTAGCTCCCACAGCTGACCGGCATATGAAGCATTGTTTACCACAGAAGTGTAAGTGAAAAATATAAATGCAATAGTATTTTTTACTGACACTTTTTCTCAAGACCTTGAAAAATAAAAACAACTTGTAAAAAGCAGGTTCATTATCGCTCCTCAAAAAAACCATACTGCAAGGTTGCTATTTCTACAACCTTGAAGAAGCATTGCACTTGAGTTTTTTACCTGCTATCCAAAGGCAATAAAACTGTTCAACCTGTGTGGTGTCCTTCAAATCCATATTTTATTTCGCAACTTGATCATAACTTTAATGACTGCCACGGAAAGCCATGAAAGGTCAAACATTGCTCATTGCTGCTCACCGACTGGGTTCGAGGCCGTCCAAGCCGGAGTACCTGGTTGAGTTAATTAGTTTCAAGAGTTGCCGTGCGTGCAAAAAAAAAGTCTGGCATGAGAGAAATGCACAGGGTTTCGGCTTTTTTTGTGCATCCAGCAAAAAAGGAATAATTTATGACAGCAACTGCACAGTCTGCCGCACAATTCTGGCGTGTGGTGAGGATTCCATGTTGCGTATTTATAGAATGTGCAACTAACGGAGAGAATCTGCTACATGTGTACTTTTGCAATCGGTATGCATCTCTCGTAGAGTTGAGCAAGAAAAAAAAAGGATGCACCGCATGATGCAGAAATATTTTCTCATATCCCCCGCGTGTCTGCAGCTGAAAACATAGTTGTATAATTAGGCAGCGTAATCTGCGGACTTCGAAGAAATACCTCCAATCAAAAATGCCCTTCAAGTGCCATAAAAAGCGTCATTTAAGTGCCCACGTTTATCCGGCCGTTTATAAAATTGAAATCGCACCACACAACGTCGGTGTCAACCGGGGGTCATAAATTGGAACGCACCATTTTGGACCCACTGGACACGCGGGCGCAAAGTTCTTCCATCCTTCGGCTAGCACAAAACTTTGCTAATTAACGCCCGACAAGGCACGGAGGTTTTCTCCTCTCCAACGGCGGCAGTGGGGGAGATTGAAGACCAAGATAAAGCTCCATCGCTTCTTTATGCTGGCCGATGTCGTTGTGTGAGCGTTTTTTCGCAAACGGCCATCTTGCGCCGAAGGGAAAGAGATATGGAAACGATTGCTCGGGGAGTCGTAAATCGCCGCAAAATTCGTTTCGAAACAAAGCCTACACTATGGCTGGCTGATTCGATGCAAAGGAAAGGGAGACTCGGAACGATCCAAGCGTGCTCGCGGCAATAGAGCGTGAAATGGGTATGGGAATCGAAATATGGCGGTCGTTAAAGGAGCCTCTCGCGTGCTGCCGATGTCTACCCGAAGGTGGTTTTGCTCCTCTCATCCTACCTACACGGGGCAGCAGTCAACAGCAGAGAAGTTGTTCCGTTCCGAAAAATAAAGTTTTGAAAATAAATTTATGAAAATTTTATTTTATTTCTTTGCCTTAGTTTCTGCCCAATTCCCATGCTCTGTGCCATGGCCCGAACTTTCCAGGACTTGGGGTGCCATTAAAATAATAAATTTTCCCCATCCTTCTTCACGTTGTTGGCAGCGCAGCCACTCACCTTCGCTCGTCGGCCACATGTCCTAGAACCTGAGCAGATACAGCAGCATTGAGAAAGAAAAAAAAGTATGCGACCGACCCGAGAGCCACTTTCAGGAGAAGGAGGAGAAGTCAGCTGCCAAGACCAAGAAATAAACGCAACGATGCCGGAGAGGGCAAAAGCGCAAGAAAAACGAGCACATTATTAAGATGTACAACGGTTACGTGCTCTATTCCGGAAAGAAGTTGGCAGCAGCAGGAGCACCAACTTTGCGCGATATTTTCCACTTATTTTGTTGAGCAGTACAGATTTTATTTCTTGGTAATACGGATATAGTTTATTTCGGTTTCAAACGAAATTTTCTATTAATTCATAATTTCAATCTTAACTCCCGAGGAAAAACTTGGATCACCCCTTCAAAATCATAGTGTATTGTATATATTCGTCAATTTGCGTCCGAATTCAACTTGACACATAATTCAGTTGATTTTTTTTATTTTCTCATAATTTAAATCTTCAGAAAAATATAGTGTTATCTACAGTTTCAATAAAATAAACATAATCTCACGAAAATAGTTTCAAAATCAATATCTTCTTTTCAAGATATTTTTTACTACAACTTGTATATTCTCGTTGAATTCCGATTCACATGGATAGAATACACTTATAATGAGTTAGAAAGAGGATAAATATTCAAGGCGAATAGGCAAATGAATGTCAGATTATATCAAAGCTTAGTAGAGATACCTAAGTGTATAAAAACCCTATTTCTCTCTGTTTCTCAATTTTTCTCTAACTTACTCACTTCATTAGCTCTATCTCACACTCTATTTTCATACACTTTTTTTTCTCTGACGAAGTTATTCAGAGATTATTCATAAACTACGTAACGCTATTGAAGGAGGGAATGGGTCTACAGCATTCAAAATTATCCATTCAGAGGATTTTCTAAATCTATCCCGGCAGAAGTCCCTGCAGAAATCCTGGGATGATTCCCTACAGAAATTGTGGAAGATATACACGGAAGAATCCTTGAAAAAAAAAAATCCCGGGAAGAATCTTTCCAAGAATAATTACAGGAATTCCGGTCCCAAGCTACACATGTTATATAAAAGTTACGACAGCAAAAGCTTTGGTTGTATAGAAGTTTATTTGACGTTATTCCAACAAAATGTTAGAATAATATCAAAATAACTCTATACAGCCAAAACTTGCACTGTCGTTACTCTTATATAACATGTGTGTTGCTTGGGGGCACTTATACCTAAATAAATACCTATTGGATTTTCTGAATATATCTTGCAGAAAACTTTGAACTAATATCAAAAGGCATCCGTAAAGTAATCCCAGCAGGAATCCCTGAAGGAATACCGGCTAGATTCCTGAATGAATCCTTTCAGGATTTTCGAAACAAGCTCGGTAGAAATCCTTGAAGTTATTCCTGATGGAAGCCGTAGAGAATACCCAATGGACTACTTCGAAGAAGCTTGGCAGGAAACCCGACTAGAAACTGATTAGGAATCTCTGAAGGATTGTTGAAAAAATCTTGGTTGGAGTAGTTGAAGAAATCCCTGAAAAATCGGAAAGAATATTTGAAGGAATCTCTTCAGATACTCTGGCACGAATACCTTAAGAAAATCTAGGAATACCTGAAGAAATCTAGACAGAACTTTATATTCTTTCATATTCCATTTTGGAAGGAATAGTACCAGGCTAGGGTGAAGGTTCGATTCCCACTCCGCCCGATGAAACTTTTCGTGAGAAAATTTTTTTTACATATGCACTGTTACTCGCTCTATGTGTCCCTTGTCTAGCGTTCTTTTTAAGGAAATCACAGCAGGAATACCGGAAGAAATCTTCGAAGGAATGCTGAATTGAATACCTAAAAGAATCCTTTCAGAATTTTCGAAACGAAACACTGCAGAAATCTCCAAAAAGATCTCAGCAGCAATCCCTACAGGAACTCCGGAAAGAACATCTGCAGGATTTCCGGAAGAAATCCTGAGATATACTCGAGAGGAATTTCTGAAGATATCTCGGAACGAAGATTTCAGTTAATCTCATCTCAACTACTCTCATCTCATTTATTTAGCCTAATTTCTACATTAACCCCCTATCCAGCGCTCTAACCTAACCCTCAATCCTACCATATGCTCTATCCTAACCTTATACCCTATCTTCTATCGTAACTTCTACCATACCCTCCATCCCAAGTAACAATGGATGCTGAACAGTGAGAGTATTAGGTGAACAGTGGCTGGTTTACGGTGTCCGTGACTGAACTAAATGACAGCTGAATATTGGCCTGATGAATGGCTTGTTCAACTTCTTTAATGTGTGAAGAATTAGCTTAAGTTAAAATTCACGAATAAAAAGAAATGGAAAAAAAAACTTCTTTAATCAGCAATACATAGATGACTGAATATAAAATTCAATTGAATATTATACATCTGTGTAACCAGCTTCAAAACATTCACAAACATGCAGAATTAATCATCTGTTGTTCAACCTTTAATCAAATACTTTGGACAGATGACCCAATCAAGTTCTTGTTTAGTCCACATCGCTTCTTCAGCTTGAATACAGGCTTAGTTCAACTTTTATTCCTGGTTATTCAGGCACAACAAGTAATGTTCTCGTTTTGAAGGGCATGTATACAATTATGTGTAGTGTGGGTAAGGTGAGTGACTATAAATCAGGTGGTCCGAGTTCAATTTCCTGTTCTCCTATAGATTAATTTACAAATTCTTCATTATGTATCTCTTCTTGAAATAGAAAGCCGCAAATGGTAAAAACAGGCTTCCAAAAGTGTTTTCATTTATTTAAATAAAATTGATTATAACATATTAAGCCTTGTATCAGCTATTTAATGGACCTCACATCAGCTAAAGGTTGAATAAGATTCAATTCAATCTTTAGCTGATTTTACTTGCATTAAAATTTGACTTGCATTAAAGCAGATTAAAGTCTGCTTTAAAATAGTTGAAAAACGTTTATACGGCATCAAATGTGTGAAATGTTACCGTCTTTCCTAACCCTGTATTCTACACTCTTTCAAGCCTTAATCCTAACCTCTATCCATCTCTATACCCTAAACTTCCATCCTACCCAACAAACATTTTCGCTGAACAAGAGTGAATCAAACCACTTTTAAGCAAACTTTAGCTTAAGAAACTGTCATTCGGCTATTTCTGTTACTTGAATGTCCTCTAACATAACCCTCCACCCTACCCTCTACCCTAACCCCCTGCCCTATCCTCTACGCAATCGTTTTCCCTACCTCTAACCTACCCTCAATCTTACCATCTACCCTGTCTCTCTATCCTACTCCCTACCCTATACTTCACCCAAACCCTCTGCCCTACCATCTGCCCTACTGTCTACTGTCTACACTACTCTACTCTCTACCCTACCAACTACCCTGACTCTCTATGCTATTTTCTACCCTATCCACTACTTTGGCCCACTACCCTACTCTCCAACCTACCTCTTGCCTACCATCTACTCTGCTCTCTATCCCAACTCTTTGGAGTGGAGCCTCGTAGCCGTGCGGTTAGGACCACCAAGCTTCTAATCGCACCATGCTGTGTGGTGATTCCCGCTCCGGGCGATGAAACTTTTCGTAAGAATAGTTTCTTCTCCGTATCCACTGGTGCATGCTCCGTGTGTCCCTTGTCTAATGTAAAGTTTCATTCAGTCTGTACAGCCTTTGGCTGAAGACGGTGTCCGCGTCTTTTTTTTACCTTACCCGTTTGCCTACCGTCTACCCTACTCTCTACCCTATCCTCTACTCTTTTACTCATCAAGCCCGATCGATAAAATGGCATGGTATTATAACTCAAATATCGCCATTTTAGATTATGGTTCGTCACCTTGGATTTCAAAATGGCGCTGATTTTTTTTTTTAATTTTTTTATATTTGTGAATTTTAACTTAAGCTAATTCTTCACACAAAATGGTGCTGAATATCGACCCCTACCGATAGATACTCAGCCACATTGCATGGTATCATAGCTCACACCATCATTCTGTGGCAGCCATATTGGATTATGGTCCACCATCTTGGAATTCAAAATGGCGTAGGATATTTATTTTTGTATTCCACTTTTCAAGCCCGATCGACAGATACCCATATTGGATAGTATCCGAAGCAACATTACCGTTGAAAAGCAAACCTTCAGGAGCTCTGGCCGCCATCTTGCAACACAAGCCGCCTGATGAATTCCAACGCCCCTATAACCACCTGTACAACTAGGAGGTAAACCAGCCTGTGGCTGAAAGCCTCACTTATAAAGAAATCATAATAATAATAACCTGCACAACTAAGGAATGTGTATACATAAATATACAAACATGCATACACGATGGATGTGCTCGCGCAAAAAAAAAAAGGATCGCGTAAAAAAAAAGTTCCGCATGACTTCAAAAAATCGCGCAAAAGAAATCCAAAGAAATCGCGAATGGACCTGTGCGCCGCCGCCGCCGATATAACTTTTGTCTCACACCGACTATCAGTACACGGACGAAATTATTTTTTTATAAAATACTGATAAATAAATTCTTTTCTTTTCTTTTCTATTTTTTTAGGGAAACTACGTAGAAGACTTTCATAGTAAATTTCTGAAGAAATTCAAATAAAGGCAAAGAAACTCAAATTGAATACGAGACTCTTGAAACTGTTTTTTTTTTTGCATTTTTCATTATCTCTCCAGCAGTTTCTTCAGAAATTCTCCCAGAAAGATTTAGTGACGCCTCCAGGAGATTCACTAGGATTTTCTCAAGAAAATACTTCAGCAATTCCTATAAGAGCTTTTTCAGGGATTGGTCCAGGAGTTTCTTCTGAGATTCCTACAAAAATTCCTTTATAGATTCCTCCCAAAATGCAAATTAGAGATTCCTCCAAAAGCTCTTTTAAAGGTATCTTCAGAAGTTCGTTCAGAGATGAATCAAGTAGTTCCTTCAAAGATTCGTCCTGAAAATTCATGGATGCCTCTAGGGTCGAGGAGTTTCAACATGGATTTTTTCAGATAAACTTCCAGGTATTCCTACAGGAATTCTTTCAGGGATTACACCAGAATTGCTTTTGTGATTTCAGCAGAAGTTCCTTCAAGGATTCTTCCAGGAATTCTTTCAGATATTTCTCCTACAGTTCCTTGGGAGATTCCTCTTACAATTCCTTTGGGATGCTTCTTAGAGATGTTTCAGTGATTCTTTGGGAAGTTCTTTTAGGGATTTCTCTAGGAGTTCCTTTTAAGTATTCCTATAGAAGTTTCTTCAGGGATTAATTCACAAGTTCCTCCGAGTATTCCTACAATACAGTAGTCCCTTCAGTGATCTCCCTAGCCATTCTTGGAGGATTCAGAGATGCCTCAAGGACCTAATCTATCATTCTAGGGATGAGCAAGTTAACTTTTTGACACTTTTTCTTTTTTGGGACACCATACTCAAGGTGTTTCATCATTCAGAAGTTCTCTCAGCTATTTCAACAGGAGATCTGGTCCAGAGGTACAGGTATTGGTCCAGAGGTTTCTTCAGAGATTCTTTTGGGAGGATTCAAGGATGCCTCCAGGTGATCCATCAGGATTTTTTCAGATATTTGGTATTAAACAGATTAGTGCAGGAATTTCTACAGGAATTCCTACAGGATTTCCTACAGGGATTAAAAAAAAGAAGTTTCTTCAATGATTCCTACAGCAGTTTCTTCAGGTATTCTTCCAGAAGTTCTTTCAAACATCTCTCCAGGAGTTCTTTCTGCAATTCTTAAAGAAGGATCCAAGGATACCTTCAGGAAAGTTTAGAGATTCCATCTGAAGTTTCTTCAGAGATTCAGCCAGATGTTTCATCAGGGATTAGTCTAGGAGGAGTTCCTTCTAAGATTATATGAAGAGTTCTTCCAGGAATCGCTCCTGGAATCCTGTCGAAGAACTTTACAGGAACATTCAGAGATGATTCCAAGAGTTACAGCAAAGAGGTCTCTGAAAGTTCCTTCGGGGTTTCTTCTAGAAGTTTCTTTAAGAATTTAGGACTAAGAACAAGAATTTCTTGAAGAATATCTCATGGATTTCCTACTAGAATTCCTCCAAGATTTCTTTCAGGATATTAACGATTCCTCCAGGGAATCGTTCGGAGATACCAATTCAAAATTCTTCGGATATTCCTTGTGGAATCCGTTCAAGGATATTACCTGAAATTTCTTTGGGATTCCACTTGTCATCAATGTCATGAACAAGCTCAGACCACAAATTCTATAGAGTACCAGCACCTGCTTTGATTCGCCAATGTTGACTTCATGGTCAAATTTAGGCTACGCCGATGAATGCCGACGCCGAAAGTTATGTCATCGGCATCACGCCGGGCCTAAAATGTCCCTCACACCGCCGATGATCAAAATATAGTCGGCGCACAGATCTATTCGCAAATGGCTAAAATCGCGTTAAAAAATCGCGTCACTTCGAAAAAATCGCGTAAAAAGTCGTGCAAAATAAAACTGAGTTAGGCGTTTCACCGTTGTCTTGATCTCCCATACCTACATTATCCACGCTATTCACGTGTTCATCTAAGTGCAGCTTTTATCTTTCAATCACCTTTAGTGCATCCGTCAGAAGGCTTCCACTTTTTTCTATCACGATATCGACTCCCGGCATGCGTTGAGCACACATATCACAGAAAAGTAACGCAGGTTTTGGTTGCACAGAAGTCACTGTGGTATACTTCTAGCATTGAGTTAGATGTGAATCACAGTGACATCCAAAACATGCACTGCCGTGACTCTTCAGTGAAATGTGCGTTACTTGGATTAGAAAGAAATAAACATGCTCATAAGAATTAAATGTTGCCGGGGCCGTGGCGTAGTGGCTACACGTTCACTTCATAAGTGGATGGTCATGGGTTCGATCCCAGCCCCGGCACTTGCAATTTTTCGTCAGTTGCTCCCCCCCAAATCGTCATTTCTTTTAGGTGCAACTTCAATTCTTCCTTTGATAGTTGAATGACAAGACACAGAAATGGTTATGAAATGTTCATAAATTAAGCTCTCGACTAAGTAAAGGTAGAAAATGGTATATAAAATCCATACTAAATCAGCTAAGTACGTTATATTAAGTGTCAAAGAGGGTGGAAGTGAGATAAAAATGACTGATTCGCGAATTGTACCCTAATAACTGTAAGTGTTATAACCACAAACGTACCATTACCCTTAAATCCATAAGTTTAAGGAATGTTACATATTTTAATTCAAATAGCATTTTCATCAAAAAGTTATCCCTTTGCTTTGCACCAAAACACTAAATCTCGAATGCAGTAGTACATTCGGAGAAATGACATTCATTGTAATGGTTTTTGGGAAAATTGTGTATTTGTGGTATTAACACTTACAGTTATATAGGGTAGAATTCACGAATTAATCATTTTTATCTCACTTCTATCCTCTTTCGCACTTTATATAACGAACTTAGCTGATTTGGTATGGATTTTATATACTATTTTCTACCTTAACTTAGTCTAGAACTTGGCTTATGAACGTTTCATAACCATTTCTGTGTCTTTCCATTCAACTTTCATAGAAAGAATTAGAGTTGCCCCAAAAAAAATGACGATTTGAACAAAAATCCGGCTCAGACTTCATTTGAAAGGTGACCCCAAACTTTTGCACGGGGACATGTAAACCTAACTCAATAATTTAAATTATGTTATGAATTCGTTCCGCTAAAATCTAATGAATGGCTCTCAAAGAGGATAGAAATAGGGTTCTAATACAACTTTAATTTTTAAATTTTCGTACAGATTTAGGAAAAACATGTAACTTTAGGTAAACTTTTTGTACTAAAAATTTCATATAAAATTTGTGAAAAGTACCTACGAATCAAATCTAACTCTTTATCTTTCGATAGAGTCTAAGAACGAGTGGATTAAATGAAAAATGACTGATATATTACCGAAAAACATTTCCATGTTTTTGAGGGGGTGACCCCAAACATTTGCACGGGAGTGTATAATAGACCCTCAATTGGACTGGAAAAGGAACGAGCCACACATCAACATCATCGTGCTCATCATTCTACCAGGGTAGAAAAGTGACAGCAGCGCAAAGACAAACCAGCTCGATATAGTAGAATTAGAATACAATACATTTAGGCGCTGTACAAAGTGTAAGTGCAGCTGCCAATTGGAATAGCTCACGCAGTGCCCTAGTGGACAAAAGAGCTGTAAATTAGGTTAAGTGGTTGAAGAATATTGATATTGATCAAACATGCTGTTACTTTATTCAATTTTTAGTAATCTTCAGAAAAAATCCCACACGCCAGATCACATTTGAAGAAATTGGTGTATATACAAAATTAAGTGTATTGAGTTGTATACGGAGTTCTAAAGCGAATTGAACTGCAATAAACTGTTTGAAATTCTGTCCAATGATGTCTGCTAGATTTTGCATATTTTCATTCGTTATCGTAACCATCCAACTTGCAGCCCTGCTGTCCCCAGGGTTGTATTTTGATAAACGATTATTGCACCAACAAACATCCGTACAAAGTTTGTCTTCAGTAGTGCTGATACTTCTGTTTCCGAAACCCGATCGTCCCCGCTCCACCCAGTTCGCTGCGAACATTCGTTTTCCATTCAACCCTTTGTGTCCCTTGAACTCGTCCCCTGACAGTTGCCACAGCCTGCTTCTCCGGTCGGTTTCGTCCTTCGAGCTCAAACATCTTTCTCGTCGTGCCTCGGAGCCTCGGAGCCATTTTAGCAACACACGCAGCAGCCAGCCACCAAGTCATCTTCCTTTTCCTACGTCCAGAATCTTCTTCCAGAGCAGAGCAGACCGAATCACTCTATTTTCCTTTGGCGCACACCGCCGCCCACCTTTGCTGCCGCTACTAGCGCTGGAGAGGCGCCCACCTTTTTTTTCTGCCCAACAGAGCACTTTTTTGACTAGAGTGTGGGGTCCGGGATTTATCGCTTTAATGGTCTGCCATATCTCTTTTTTATGTTTATAAGAAAAAGAAACATTTTAATGGGAAACGGCTCCTTCCGTCTCTCGACCGTCGTCGTCGTCGTCGTTCGTTGCGTCGAATCTTTCGACCTTCTTAAGGGAAAAAGCTGCGATTGAATCCGGGAAAAACTGTGCCGTGGACTGGAAAGTAACATCTTTACTGCTGTGCGCACATGTTGCCAGTCAGTGTCTTCGGAAAATGAGATTTTGCCTTTGTCTTCACGCGTTCTCACTCCAACATCCAACATCGCGCACGTTACGTGCTTCGATTTCCGAGGAGGAACATTTTTTGAATTTTTCGTGCTGATTTCTTGTAGCAGCATAGCCAGCAGCAGCGTTAGACGGCAAATGGCACCGTTCTTCCTAATTATACGCTTAATTGAAGAAAATTAAATTGAAAAAATATTAAAATTTTTTCGTACTATGCTTGGGTGTTGGCGACAGGAAGCATCCCTCGCAAGGTAGGTACTCTCCTCGATGAAGGTGTGCAACAGATGCATTTTCCCTGAAAGGAATGAAAAGTGGAAAAATCTCTCGGTGCCCTGTTCCTGCAGCAGTGCCATCTCCCCAAATGATATCTTTTTCCATTGTCCTTCCGCCTAAGTGGGTTTGGCGACACACCACGTGCTGCGAGAAAAAGTGCCATCCAAAGGCTGAGACAGCAGCCAGCCAGCGGGACGAAATTGCAATATTTATTCATTAAAATGATAGAAATGCTCTGGCGTCATGCTTGGGAAGCGCAAAAAGGCGTTGGTTTATTTATCAAATTGATGCTACACAGCTGGTCGAAGCCTGACTGTGCAAAGGATGGCACTAAGATTGCCGAAGAACGTTGCTTGCGGTATTAATATTTAATATGAAATGTCGTCAGCTGTGAATGGAAGTCGGTGTGGAATTGTCATCGTGCATACGTTGGGGTATTTGATAAAAGGGGGTATGCCTAAAGCTAGTCTGAAACAATTCTCGCAGAAATCAGGTTTCTATTTAAATTGAGAGAACAGCTTGAAATGAAACAATGATTAATCATAATAGCTTCATAGCAATTGTTTACAAGATCATTACGTCTTACTTGGACGACAGCTTACTTTTGAATTGGCTCACTGGGAAATGCAAATATTGGTATAAAGATAACGTATGGCTGCAAAAGGTAATTCAAATTGTTTGTGCTGATATCTCGAATTTTAATTTTTATTTACGATATTATTATTATTATTATTACTTTATTCTTAAGATTTTCAGCCCTAGGCTGGTTCATCTTTTACGATGTTTTTAGCTCTCGGCTAGTTTATCTGTGGACCAACGGTTTACTTGCCTCCCCAAAAAAAAATTTACATTTTGTCAATTTATTTGGAGTAGGATTCGATTCCCGATCCTCGGCATGGACCATCCAAGTCCGCTTCACATGGTAAAAGAACCACATATTTTCAGACCAAATTTCTATAGGGATACAGAGGCTCAAGCATCAATATCTTCAGCTAAAACATTCATGAACATAATACATTGTCATCAATTTTTAGCAAACTTTTAAAGTTAATTCGTGAAACGGAAGTGGTTGATTAGGTCATTAGCCATGGGGTAAGATGCCATTTAGGGGCCGTCCATAAACCACGTTGACTTTTTGGGGGGAGGGGTCTGGCCAAAGTGTACGCTCCATACAAATTTTAAAATTTTTGTACGGTCTGAATTCAACGAGAGGGGGGGGGGGGTTTGAGATGGGCATAATTTGGTATGGTCTACGTTGTTTATGAACAGCCCCTTAACATGGACATCATAGGAATGAACAACTAAGCGCCTCCATATGTTTTTCAATTACCAGAGCAAACAACCTTAATTGCAAGTACAAAAACCAGAAGTTGCCGATTTTCATTGAAAAATCATGACAATTTCCATTGGTTTGCATGACTGACTTCTAGAAGCATTCTTTTTTGCAAACATGATGTGCCATACAGCAAATCTCAGTCAAGTACAAGACACTGAAGACGACATTACAGTTGAGGTCGAAATACGTATCTGTCAAAGGATGCAAATTCTTAGTGGAATTCAGAGGGAACAGTATTTAAAACGATTTTCTTTGAGTGAGTTGTTAATGAATGAAACGTGTTAGCGAGTGAGCCTATTAGTGAGTAAATGAGCGAGTTAGTGAGATTGTTAGTGAGTAAATAAATATGTTAGTGAGTTTTCTCACTTACTCACTAATTCATTTATTTACAGTGAGTTAGTGAGTAATGTAGTTAGCTGACAAGCAAATGAGTGAGTGAGCGAGTATTTTAGTGAGTGAATGTTTGAGTGAAAAATAAGTCAATGAGTGAGTTAGTGGGTGATGTAGTGAGTTGATAATTTGATGAGAGAGTGAGTTAGTCAGTGAGTGAGACAGCTAGTAAGTAATGTCTTGGGTGAGTGAGTGCTGTAGTGAGTTATTTAATATGATAGGGAGCGATGTAGTGAGTTGAAATATTGATTAGTGGCTGAGTTGATAAGGGAGTCAGCAGATGAACAAGTGATTAAGTCAGTGAGCTAGTGAGTTAATGAACTAGTGACTGAGTGAGCCTGTTAGTGGAAGAATGTGTGAGCAAATAAGTGAATGGGTGAGTGGTGTAGTGAGTTAATAATTTAATGAGTGAGCTCATTAGTGAGTAATCGAGTGAGTCAATGAGCGAGTTAGTGAGTCATCCTATCTCGCTTCCATCAGAACTCAATCCATAGCCATGCAATTTTGCATTTGTTGGATTTGACGGGTTGTGTTCTTTCCGTAGACAGCAATAAAATGATGCAGTATAAAACAATTATGTCTGCTGATAAGTTGACAGTGTGTATCCCATCTGTTCAAACACTTTGACCCCACACAGATAAAAATAATGACATTTACACGTCATGTAAACTTAATTTTGGTAATGTAAACTTAGTGTTATGATGGTTTACATGATATATCATGTAAATTTACGTTATATGTCATGTAAAAACTCAGAGTCATGCTGCATTACATGACATATAATGGAAGTTTACATGATATTTCATGAATTTTACATGATATGTCATGTAAACTTCTGTGATATCCCACGCTCCAATTATGTGCATCATATGTCACAGAATTTTACACTCTTTTTTCGATTGAAAATTGATTCATTCAGTCATCAAGTAACTTGGTGTTGAATTCACTTATTCATTAACTTACTCAGCAACTCACTAATACACTCATTCAAACAATCACTCATCAATTTACTAACTCATCAACCTACTCATTCAGTCGGTTACTCACTCATCAAATCATTCACTCACCATTACCTCATTCACTTCTCAAATTGCTTATTCACCTACTTCTATTCACCAATTCACTCACAGACCCATTTACTCACCCAGTCCTTCATCAGCCAACTCACACATTTTTACAACTCACTAACTCACCAATTAAATAATTTATTTACACATTTTCACAAATTACCGGTTCAAAAGTATTTCAGACATTAAGGACACTCCAAATTGTTTCAAAATAAGATTGCATGATCTATCAGATGAACGAACACTTGAAATATGTTCTGTCATACCTAATATATAGATCCTCCATGTTTAAGTACTACCCAGTCAACACATGATCGCATATGATGTTGAATAGGATGCAAAAGTGGAGACGATATACGTACACTTTACACACGATTAAATGGAAACATGTACGCATATGGCCTCCATTTTAGCATCCTATTCAATATCATTTAAGACTTTGTGTTAGCTGGGTAACTTTTGCTACTGCATCACTGTTCTTCAGATAATCTAGGTCCTCCAAAAAGTACGTAAATGTTAACCATTCAATCTATCTTGACTTCAAATGTGTCTATTTGTTCTTAAATACTTCAGTGACTTTAAGAATGCATTATAAGTACAGTAGCTTCTCCTAAATGTATGTGATTATTTCTACCAAATCAACCAAGGCTACCTCTTGACAAGATCTCCTTAAGCATGTACCTCAAGTATGGTATTTATTTGTTATTCTATTCTATTCATACCGACACTGCACGGTGAAGTTGCTATGAAAAAATTTTCTTTGACGTTTCGTGGCATTGTTGTTAACGATTTGGATTTGGACCAATGAAGCTCTGGGGCGTTCTGAGGGGAATGCTGCCTAACATTTTGGGAGGCGTTTGCCGGGGTTTTGGTGGGCCTTCCAAAGGGATTGCGGCCAGAACTGCGGGGATTGCGAGTTCTGCTTGAATTCCCTAGAAAATACTGTTGAAAATTTTGTGAAACTACAAATGACATAAACTGGGGACGAACTGCGTCATTAAGGAAAATTCGGTAGGAATTGAAGGACAATCCCATTAAGGGTTTTAGTAGTAAATTAAGAAAAATAATAGTGTTATACTGGGAGAAATCAGATAGGGTATTGGTTCCCTTATTAATAATGTGGCTTCCATTTTCATCCTATAAAAAACAAAGGTTTGAAGCGTTGTTTGTTTTGTTTCATATTTTTGTATTTTGTTATAAGTGAGCAGCAAGCACGCATGAAATCAGAAAGAACGGAATCAAACGGTGCTGTAATAGCTTGTTTTCGAATAAGATGAATATGGGAGCGTGACATTACTGATGGCACACAAACCCTAATAACCAGATTAATATTTGTCAAGATGTTTGCTGTATTTCAATGTCGTGCGCACTTGTTGTCCACTACACGAGTGTGCATGCCAATACTATAATTCCCAAGGCATCTTGGAGGAAATTTTTGAAGGAATATCAGAAGGAATCCCGGAAAAATCCCTGTTTAAGTTTCTGGAGGAATTTCAGAAAGAATACCTGGTGTAGTCTCAGAAGAAAATCCTAACGAACTCCAGAACGATTTGTGAGAAGAACTGATGAAGACCCTCCTGGAGGAATGCTACAAAGACATCCTGGAGGCATCCTAGAAGAAGTTCCGGGAGTAATTCCGAAATGGTTCCCACTCAATTGAGCTAGGCTATTTTTTATTTTTTGCCGAGATTCGCACAGTCGAGCGCTCGGCAATCTCAATTTGACTGAGATATCAGCAAAAAGTAAAGTTTATTCATAGCAGCACACATGGGCACCGCTGGCATTAAACATTAAACGTCAAACTTCTAGTCGAGATTTCAGCAAATGAACTTTAAGGGCGGACGGGACGGTCGAGAAAATATCCGCCATTGCTCTGTTGCTACTAAGATGGTAATCTCAGATTCTACTTCATATTTTGCAACAAAAACCTATCATTGTGTATGCTCACTTGCAGTGCATATGCTCATTGGTTTTCAGCATCTTCAGTGGGATAGGTCTCGAGATTACCATCTTCAAAATCGCGAGGCAAATTGTTAGAAAGAGAGGCAAGATAGGAAAAATAACACGGCGTCCCGTTTCACCTTAACTGAGATTTGCGCAGCCGATCTTGGATAAAGTGTAGATTTAGTAAAAGGTTCAAATACACGTTAATAAAAACAAAAAAAGCCGATCTTGGCTTTCTGTTTTATGTGTGTTCCCTGCAGAAACATCAGAAAGAAATTCTAGGGTAGATCTAGATGGAACATCTAAAAAATCCAGGAAGGAACCCCTCCTGGATTGATCTCAGAAGAAAATGCTGGACGAATCTTGAAAAAAATCGAAATCCCAGAAAGTACTCCAGAAGGACCCAGTGAAAAAAACTACTGGAGGACTCTCAGAATCTCTGTGGAGTCCTCAAAAGCGGGAATCTCAGGAAGAACTCTTTGAGGAATCTCTAACATTACTACTTGAGAAATCAAAGAAGAAACTCTTAGAATAACCACAGAAGAAACACCGAGAGGAATCTAGGATGGATTTAAAAGATGGATCATACAAAGAATTCTTGGTGAAATCCCAAAACCAACTCCTGTGCGAATTTTGGATGAATTTTGGAATTGATTGGGATTACTGAAGAAATCCTGGGAGGAAAAATCTACGGATCTACCAAACACCGTGCCAGAACTGCCCTGTGGTGTACATTGGACAAACTCGGAGGAAGTTCAAAATTCGCAAACTTGAACACGCAGTCGAAAATGTACGAACCAGTGTATCCAGTGTGGCAGTACACACTGCACATTTGGACCATGCTGCGGATTGGAGAATGCTACACAGCTGCACACAACCAAACGTCTGGGAATCTATGTACATCGCCATAACTGTCATGAATGAAGACGACGCGACGCCCTAATACAATCCCCCCTCTTCAACTTGACTGAACTGAGAGTACAGTGAAACTACAACTTTTTGACCAGTACTATGCGCACTACGGTTGTATTAGTGCTCCATATTATCAGTCGCACATCGTTTTGTCGATGGGCAACGTCGAGTCCAAAACCGGTCGACTTAAAAGGTAAATTTAACCTTCCAGGACGCGCGCATATTCGATCCTAAAACTACAGCGCGAACGACGAGCGAGGCTTTTTGGTGGTGTTGTTCTTTTTACAACGGCGCGCGTCCTGAAGTGTTAAATCCTTTTAATTTGTTGTAGTATCTATAAGTGTTGTGTCCTTTCTGGCGTCGCATTCCAACTACCGATACCTTGGTTGATTTGATCGACCATTTTAGCTGAAGTGTCGGGTGATTTGGAGACTGAGATTATTTTTTTTCCTCTGAGTATAATAAACGTGAAGTTTTAAAATTCCTAACATTTTGGTGAATGAATTTTCGCACTTATTCGTTGATTTCACTGAGAAGCATAACTAGACCATACTCTCGAACATACTTTCAATCACCACAAAACTTATGTATGATAATTAATTGAAAGAACTAATTATTTGTTCCATTTGTTTATTTAATTTGAAGGTAGGTCTGTTAACAGAAAAAGGACATTCTACGATGCAAAGGAAAATATTCTTGATAGAGAATTCAATAAAACAAGAGAAGCATTCAGCTGACAGTTGACATTGAATGTAGCGAAACACGAATGAAAAAAATGAGAATGCAAAAATGCATTTTGGAGCTTTGAATTATTTTATTCTCTGTTTGGAGAGAGAGTCCTTGTGTTAAATATTCATATCAAGAAATCCCCAGGAGTTTTTCTCTCGTTTTTTTTTTGTATTTTTCCTAAAATTCATCTAAAAATTCTTTCAGCGATTTCATTTGGGGTTACTTCAGCTGTTTTTCTCGGTTTTATTTCAGCCTTTTTAAGAACTTCTCTAAAAACTTCTTCAGCCGAAACTATCTCAAATGTTTTTGCCTTTCTCGTACACCAAGGTGTACCGAAAGGCTTTATGTTCACTCCAAAAACGGAAATTTGATAGAGCCCTCGGAGTGGTCAAGTGTTATATACCAATCGACTCAGCTCGACGAGTTGAGATGATGTCTGTGTGTGTATGTGTGTGTGTGTATGTATGTGTGTGTGTATGTGTACAAAAAAAGGTCACCTCACTTTTAGATAGTAAATATCAACCGATTTTAACGACCAAGGGCTCATTCGACGCGGAATCTGGTCCCATTGTTTCCTATTGAAAATGGTTCGGATCGGTCCAGCCGTTCCGGAGTTATGGCCATTTAGGTGTTCCGGATCGGTACCCCTGGAAGGGGCCAGACATGAAAATGCACCAAACCCATGCATGCGACTCATCACACCACGGCATTTACGATTATCTGATGAACGGTAAGCAGGAAAATACTCTCAGACTATATCTGAACCGGTAGTGTTCCGGAACCGGTTCTGGGTGTTCCGCCGGAAGTGGCCAAATATCAAATTTAACATAACTGATGCATGCGACACATCAAACAGCGGATTTTTTGATAATCTGATGAACGGTTAGCAGGAAAACAGTATCAGACCACATCTGAACCGGTAGTGTTCCGGAACCGGTTCCGGATGTCCCACCGGAAGTGGCTAAATATAAAAAGTACTAAACCCAAGCGAAACATCAAACAGCGGCATTTTCGATAACCTGATGAACGGTAAGCAGCAAAACAGAATCAGACCATATCTGAACCAGTAGTGTTTCGGAACCGGTTCCGGATGTCCCACCGGAAGTGGCCAAATATAAAAGTGAACCAAACTCATGCATGCGACACATCAAACAGCGGCATTTTCGATAATCTTATGAGCGGTAAGCAGGGAAACGGTATCAGACCACATCTGAACCGGTAGTGTTCCAGAACCAGTCCCGGATGTCCCACCGGAAGTGGCCAAATATAAAAGAGTACCAAACCCATGCATGCGACACATCAACAGCGGCATTTTCGATAACCTGATGAACGGTTAGCAGGAAAACAGTATCAGACCATATTTGAACCAGTAGTTGTCCGGAACCGGTTCCGGGGGTCCTGACGGATGTGGCCAAATATAAAAGAGTACCAAACCCATGCATGCGATACAACAAATAACGGATTTTCTGATAACCTGATGACTGGTTATCAAAGAAATAGGTTAGGACCACATTACGGACAGTCGGTAGTGCCGTAACCAGTTTCGGGTGTCTCTCCGAAAGCGGCTAAATATAAAATTGAACTGAACCTATGTATGCGACACAGCAAACCTAGGATTTTTTGATAACCAAGCAAACAGGCTCAGACCGGTGAAAAATGTTTTACGCATATGGTCAAATCTCAACCGTTGCGTAGTAATTGGTCAAACTTATCGCATTTGAAAGATTATTAAATTTGCTACCAAAAAGATCTTGGAATCTTAAACCAATAGATGGGTTAGATAACTAAAGCAAAAAAACTCAAAAGCAGTGTTTTTCCTTTCTCGTACACTTAGTGTACTAAAACACTATATGTTCACTCAAAAAACGATTTTTCGAAAAAATGCTCTGTGAATCAAGTCGCATATACCAATCAACTCAGTTCAACGAATTGAGATTATGTATGTATGTATGTATGTATGTATGTATGTATGTATGTATGTACAGTGTCGGACAAAACAATAAGACCACCAGCAATTTTTCATACAAAATGGTCAAGTTTGACGATCTGATGCTCGGTTTCTAGTGAACCAATTTGGCTGAAATTTTGAGAGCTGCCATGGAGTTAAGTGAATTTTGATTTGTATTTCATTGATTGAGTTCCGTGCACTACATGAAAAGTTACAGATATACGAAACGACAAAATAATAGGACCACTTTCAGATTACCATTACCAAAGGTTATTTGAGAGTATCTGATACTTGATGATTGATACACAAGTATCACAGTTAAGGATGCCATTTAAACTTGGGAATGTTTTTATTGAATTGGCAACAAATAACCTTCATGAAAATCTGGTGTTAGAATTTTGTCGCACCGTATATCTGTAACTTTGGAAGCAGTGAACAGAACTCAATCAATTTAATACAAATCAAAATTCCCGTAATTCCAAGTCGGCTGTCAAAGTTTCAGCCAAATTGCTTTACTAAAAACCGAGTACCATATCGTCAAACTTGGCCATTTTGTATGAAATAGGACCGCTGGTCTTATTGTTTTGTCCGACACTGTATGTGCGCAAAAAAAGTTCACTCACTTTTAAGGCCGATTTTTCGGATTCACAGCGCACCATTTTTTTGTCTCAAGTGCAAACTTATGTGTCTCTGACAGATTTTGGGCTGCTGAATCCGAATCCGAGCTCAGATTTGCTCCAACATGTCACAGTTTTGCGCTATACTTCAATTTATAGGACAACATATGCGATTTTGGGCTTTTTTGACTGCATGCCATTAAGTATGGAAATATATTTTTTAAGCAATCAAAGGATAAATTGGTCAATTAACATCTAAACTAACGACTAATGCAAAATATTTCGTTTTACTTAATCAAATTTGATAGATTTAAGCTTTTTATGTCAGTATGTAAACTTTCATGCAACTTTTGGAGGGTGACTTGTATGGGAAATATCTAAATCGCTTAAAACTATCAAATTTGATTAGGTAAAATAAAAAAATTTTCATTAGTCGTTAATTTAGATGCTAATTGGCCAATTTATCCTTTGAATGGTTAAAAAAAAATATTTTCACGCTTATTGGCTTGTAGTCAAAAAAGCCCAAAATCGCATATTTTGCCCTATAAATTGAGGTATAGCTCAAAATAGTGACGTGCTGGAGCAAATCTGAGCCCGGATTCGGATTCAGCGACCCAAAATCTGTCAGAGACACATAAGTTTGCTCTTGAGACAGACCAAAAGTTAATTTTTGTTACGCTGTGTTATAGCTTGAATCGAACCGGAATTGTTTGCTATAAAAAATGGTCCAGATCGGCCAAGGCGTTCCGGAGTTATAGCCATTTCAGTGATCCGGACCAGCACCGGTAGAACTGGCCGTATATAAAACTGAACTAGCCCCATCATGCAATACATCAAACTGCGGCGATTTTTGTAACCTTTAGCATGGTTGACGAGTTTTTTTGCGGAAATCAACACAGGAGACCAGAAGCTCCACGATGTCGGCTGTTTAATAGAAATTTAGGTTCTTAAAGCACGCTATATGGTAATATTTGATATGGGGAATATGTCTGGAATCCTAAAATGGCAACTAGAATATCCAAGATGACTGTCCAAAACCCAAGAAAGCGGCTTCAAATTCAAGATGGCGGCTGTTTAATGAAGTATATTTTTCGTAGGGAAGATGCCTGGACGCCAAAAATGGCGACCAGAACATCCAAGATGGCAAACTTAAATCCTAAATGGCGGCTTCAAATTCAAGATAGTCTTTTTCTTAAGAGTTTGAGGCTCAAACATTAAAAGCCAGATAAACGATATGATTTCTGATATCATGAAATGGATTTCTGTTAATTGTATGAAAGTGCGATGTACATCAACATTTCGCTTGAGTTTTATTGAAATGGGGTTTCGAAGGCACGAGAAAGGCGCCATCACCGCTAGGTGGATTAATTCGGGTTTTTTTTATATAAAATCGTTGTTTCGTCGGAAATCTCATATTTTCCTGTGTAACTCGTCATTACACAGCTAAGAGTATCGAAATATTAACGACATCACGGTCAATCATACTGAAAATTTCCGAATACGCAACAATCTTAAAACATTAAGCTATGGATCGACACCGCATAAATACTCATGAACACTCGCAAAAAACGGGTTAATTGTTTGTTATTACATCTGTTATTTTTTATCAATTTATTATCTAATAAATTAAATTCTTGATGTACAATCAATGTTACATCCCAACATACTGATCCTAATAGCTGATATTGTTCTCTAATAGCCCAACCAATTCCAACACCGGGAAAGCACAGAAGCTCTTCGCAAGCATGCACAATAACCATAAACAAGGCTCCACCACATGCGTGCAGCAATTTACTGTGTAATCCCCCCTCCGCTTAGTTACTGCAATCGCCTTTATAATTGAACGCACTCCATTATAACCCACCCAAACGTGACTCATCTCTCTTACGGCGTAACATATTGCCAGCAACGAGTACCGCCATCGGAAACCACAAGTATGCTTAATTAACGCCTAACACACGCCACCATCCGCATGATGACGTCATTAAAATTCCACAGTTTACCCACCGACAACGATCAGCCAACCAGCCAGCGGACGTTGGAATCTAATTCCAATAAGAGCCTCCAGCAGCAGGGAACTCGCGAGCAAAGTAGGAATTTTTCCGTTCATCCATTAGCATTCCTCAACCTCGCCCATGGCGGTAGGTATTAGATCCTTTTCACCTTCCCTGGCGGAGAGCAAACTTCCCGTGTTTGCCAAAAAGGTATAACTATGAAAATAACTTGGCCCCCGGAATACAGTCCAGCGTCGGACCATATATTCATACACTCGTTCAAGTGACTTTTATTATCCTTTGCAAATGTTATATTATCACTCGCATTCCATCCCATCGCACACCACACGGGAAGGACCTTAACTCGACTCCACCTTTTTCTGATTGCCTTTTTCTATCTCGCTCACTTCATGGTTATCCTTGCTGATCCTTTCTGCTGCATCGTTACCTCCTCGTAGCTAGCTGCAGCACCGCACCGGTTTGAGCAAACGTTGCAGTTACCGTTACTGCTGGTGTTCATTATAGACACATATACACACAGTCTTGCCTCGGTTGCAGTTGTTTGGCACCGTCACTTTTTGCGATCGCATCAGGAAACGGACTTCCCTCTGGACTTACGTTGCTGCAGCACAACGAGCGTCGGACTTCGTCGGTGCAGTCCGAAAAATAAACACTCCCTAACCATTTTCATGATGATCCATGGAAGTGAACCATTGTCGTCGTCGTCGTCTTGTGCTGTTTGGATTTCGTTGAGCTCCATAGGTGGACCAGTGGACCCTCCCGATGCGATGCGATGGCTTCCGAGCTAGCTTGCGAGTAGAGGTAATTTATTTACAACATGCCATTATTACCTTTTAACAATTTTAATGATTTTAGTATTCATAGTGGACCAAGTGTGGATGACCACCGGCTTCGTCAGGGCACTGCTACTGCCAGTGGATGCGGAAATTCTGGGGAGAATTCAGCAAATACACACAGGATGAGCATCGGCGACATTCATTCATATTCACTTTTAGTGCGCAGAGTTGTTTATGCAAATGGTTGTTTAGGTTATATGCGTTTAAGCAGACAGACAATGGCCGTGTTTAGAATCGCCACGACTGGCTGGTGACTTCGTAGTATACGTATCCAGATACGAGGACAATAATAAGACACACGTCGCACATCGATGCGATGGTCGGCTTTGGCATGCAGTCGTGACCAAATGGTCTTAATAATTATTCAACAATTTGTTGATAGGCTGTAATGGTCATTGCACTGGTGGGCCTTGTTGCGTTAGCTCCGTTTTAATTTGTTTGACAACACGAACGTAGGAGTCAGAGCTCTGCCGAGACAGAGTCGTGAAATTTATTTTTATGGCCTTCTGCACTAGAGATAATTTTGTTTTCATCAGAGGAAGGGACAGGAGCATGCGTTACGTAGGAAAGGACCTGAGAATGATGCGCTTGAATGATTTGTTAAACATACTCCCATGCAAAAGATCGGGACCCTAGGGTAAAAAACCATCATATGAATATGGCAGTTCTGAAATCTTTCTTGTAATAAATCTGGACATCGATTTTGAAGAAGTTTGCTGTGAATCTGCGGTGCATGCAACCTATTCAAGTCAAACTCCAGTATTATTAATTTGTTTCACCTCCAGTATGTATACACACTTTTTTCCTAACATTTTCAGGTCATTTTCAACAACTCCTGGGCAATATTTTTTTTATGCAATTTGGTATCATCATTTTTATTTTATATAACTAATTTTGGTATCATAATGGCCATCTTTAACGCACTTGTTCATTATGCAACTGAAATTAGTTGCATAATGAGAAATAGATTCACTTTGTTCATTATGTAACTCATTTCAGTTGCATAATGAACCAGTGCGGAAAAGTTAGTCATTATGGTACCGAAATGAGTTAGGGTATCGGGATGCTTCGTTGGCATAGTCCCCTCATTCGGCCTATCTTAACGTTAACCAAAAACTCAAACAAACACGCATAACTGGAGATCGGAAAAGCTATACCCCACACAACTGTAACATTTCGTTTCAATTTTAGCATTTTGGAGCATTAAAATTGAATGAAAATGTCACTTTGTTTAGCCTTTATAGACGCCAATATTCTTGGGCTTAGTGGGTAGTCTATATACATGATCATAAATGGCCTGATTCTGGAACATTTCGAATTGACTTTTCGATAACTGAACATTTTATGTGACGGTCAAAGACGCTATTATGATCTTGTATATTTGTTTTCAAAGAAAAATAACTATTTTACAAATTAAATGTGGGCCGAATATTGAGGACATTTGTTTCACTATGTACCCAAATCTTGGCCCATCACTAAAGTGACGTCAACAACACCGAAAAAGTGACGTCAACCACATTGCTTGCGAATGAACCAGAAAGAACGAACGGGAAGAAAGATTTTGTGTGCGGTGACTGTTAAAATATAACACAAATATGGAGTTGCATTGTTTTCGTTACTAAATTAAGAAAGAACTTTAGTTTAAGTTATTTCTTTATAGTTATGTGAAAATTCGGCTCCGAAAATGTAATTTGAAAGCAAGATTGGTGAACAAACAGTGATAATACTTCAGCAGAAATATTTAAAAAATATAGATTAAGTGGTTCTAGCGTTTGGAAAGCAATAGGCCAACGTTGTATCCACTAATAGGCCAATTTTTGTACCGTAGACCAACGTTGCATACCATCGCATCGAATCTTTTCAACGTAATTAAGTAAGTTCTTGAATATTTATGCTAGTGTACTTCCAATTGCAGAAACATGCATTGCCTAGAGTGCGTGATAGAGTGAAGACATCATTTATACTGCTATTAATTCACGAGTTATGGTCAAAATTGTCAAGGCGGCTGGCATATTAGGCCAAGGAACGGTACACATACGCTATATAAAATAGAAATAATGATACCGAATGGCATAACGGCAAGTCTCGTTGGATAAATGTACGAACAGTACTGAAAATATCTACATTTTGCAACTCGCTACATAAATTCAAACTATTAGGTATAGCAAAAGTATTTTGATATGATTGATATGATGATCTCTATCTGAAATTGCTTCCTGAAGGTATACTTGCAATAATTATACCAACTCAAGTTTGTCAGGTATCCTCATCTGCTTCCGTGTAAAATTTATGTAGAGCTAGTTCAGAATTCTTCAATCCTCTGTAAAGTTAATTCCGATTTTTCACTATGATTTCATTTTCTCTAAAATCGGCAATAGCTTTTACAGTAAGTCTATCCATGGATGTAGAAGACCTTTCATCGGAATTTATTCCATGTTTTTTTTCAGAAATTGTTTTCTACAAAAATATTACTCAAGAGCTGTATCAGTATTGATTATCATTAGTACCATCTATTAATCAGGTAACACCCATGGTATTTTCTAATTAAAAATACATGGACACCGTCTTCAATCAGTGAAACCAAATATACTATATTAACAATATAGGTCACTTCACGTTTTTACATACAACGACATGGAGACACCATTAGCGAATGATTTCAGCACCACCTGTTGTCAGAAAAAGTCAATAATTGTATTTTGATCAGTTTTAGTTTACCGTGCAATGCGACATTCCTTGAAAAAAAAACGTTAGGGATGTCGAAGTTTTTTGTTTCAAATAATCGAATAATAAATAATCGATTTACAATATACGCAAGCAAAATAATATTTCATCAGATGACATCTAGGAACACATCTATCGAAGAATTTGAATGCTCTCTCATTGTAACAACACCAAAATCGTTTATCATCAAAATTTTATTTTCCATCCTCATAATTAACTTTAATTTTGCCATGGTGGTTGCTGTGTTGTTGTTTATCTGTATTAACGGGATTTTAAGCTATCTATCTGCAACTCTTGAAAAAGATTGAAATTGAGCGATGAGCGTAGTGTAGTTCTGACCACTCCCAAGTCTGTAAGCCAGAAAACTTTCCCGGTACGGAATGAAAAAGATTTTATAAAAACTGGAAATCATTTTGTGGAGGAATCACTGAAGGCATATTTTTTAGAAATTGCTTAAAGCATCCTGGAGGAATCTTTGAAGGGATCTCATGAACAAACCATGACGCAGTCGCGGAAGAAAATACCGAATGAATTCCTAAAGAAATCCCGTAAAGATTCATGGAAGGAATCGATGAAGGAATCCCTGATAGAATTCTAGGAGAAATCTGAAAAGAAACATTGGAAGAATTCTGGGGGAAACCCTCATAGAATCTGAAAAGCGATTTCTGGAAGAATTTTTAACCGAAACCCAGGAGAAAAAGAATGCCAGTAAGTATAAATAAAATAAAATATCTCTAGTAAAATCCCGGTGAAATTGCCAAATAAATTCCAGGAGAAATTAAGGAATCCCGGAGACAATCCTTGAAACAATACCTTGATATATACAGAGGGAAATCCTTTAAAGAATCCAGGGAGGAATCTTTTGAGGAATCCTTGAAAGAATTCCTAGTGAAACCCCTGCAGAAATTTTCTGACGGACACCTTGAAGAAATCCCTATAAAATGACAGGAGGTTCCTAGTGAAATCGCCAAAGGAGTCTCAATAGAAATTCCTGAACGAAATCTGGGAGAAACCAACTTCGAAAGGAATTCCTGAATCATTTTCGGAAGACATCCCTGAAAGAATCCTAGGAGAAATTCCTGATAGAATCGCGGAAAATTCTTTGAAATCCTAATAGAAATACCTTAAGGAATCCCGAGTAATCAATGAAGAGAGCCCTAACGGAATCTCTAGAGAAATTTTAGAAGATATCTCGATAGAAAGCCCTGGAATGCCAAGACAAATCTCTAACGAAATCTCGGAAAAAATAGTGCTAGAACCCTAGAGGAACCCGACTAGATGAGAAAATCAAAATTATTACAGGTTTTGTTATTTTGTTACAATGATTTTTGGGACAACGGTTGTTATAAAACATGTACCGTAAATAATTGAAATAACAAAAATCCTAACAGAACTTTTTTCAATTGAATCAAGCGTTCGAACAAACGGTTGATCATATGATATACTACCCTACATTCATGTACATACAATACAAATATTATTTATTATCTCTCTGCCATGGCAGGACGGCTGGATAATCGATCTTGTTTTCATTACTTCTAATATCATAACGTATTATTAAATGGGTCCATCTGTACGCGAACAACAAGATGTTGTTGAGATATAATCATAACAAGATAATATCAAATTTTGTTAGATTAAACATGTGAAATCATAACAAAATAATAACAAGTTCTGTTTCATATTTTAGAACAAATTTGTTACAAGTTTTGTTATAAATCTCTTGGCTCAAGCGATCAAAATAACAAAAGCTATCAAGCTTTCTCGCGACTGTACGAAAAATCTCTTTTATTTTTGAAACACAAAAATATAACAAAGATTACAATAAACGTGTAACGAAATTATTTTAAAGGCAATAATAACATAATGCATAATATAAGAAATGTTATTATACAACGGTTTGAATAATTGAAACAATTTTTGTTGTAATTTTGTTACTAAAATCATATCAAATGTTCTTATAATTTTGATATGGATATTATCGTAGAAAAATCCTTACAACAGAATTAATATCAACATCTGTTATTACTAACAACAGTTGTCACATTTTTTGTTCTGATCCTGTTTTGTGCTTCTGGTCGGGAATCTAAAGGATACATGGGAAGAGTCCATGAAGGAATTCTGGAAAAAAAATTTAGTTTTAGATTCCCTGAAAAACTTATTATGGATACTCGAGAGAAACCTCTAGAGATTTTCTGAAGAAATCCTTGAAGTAATAATGATAAAAATTCCAGAATGTATTCTGATTGACGGACGGCACTTCTGCGACATTATCGACGTCAAGGCCTATCGTGGCGTCCTATCTGCGCCCAAAACTCTCCGTCATAAAAAATGTACGGTACCGGCGACCGCCACGGTACAACCTAAAGCGACTAAAAGAACCGGTTATCGCATCAGCATACGCGCAGAATCTTGAGGCCACGTTGCCAGACGAGGGCGAGCTTAATGAGGCCCCTCTAGAGGACTGCTGGAGTACAGTGAAAGCAGTTATAACCGACGCAGCCGAGAGCACAATCGTGTACGTGGAACGGAATCGACAAAAATAATGGTTCGACGAAGAGTGCAGAACGGTTTTGGAGAAGAAGAACGCAGCGTGGGCGGTAATGCTGCAGCAAGGGTCCCGACAGAACGTGGAACGTTACAAACAGAAGCGGAAACAGCAGACCGGCTCTTTCGGAAGAAAATGCGCCGCCTGGCAGAAGCGGAGCGCGAGGAAATGGAACTGCCGGGCCGCTCCCAAGAAACACGGAAGTTCTACCAGAAGCTCAACGCATCCCACAACGGCTTCGTGCCGTGAGCCGAAATATTCAGGGATAAGGACAGGAGCCTCTTGACGGACGGACGTGAGGTGAAAGGTGAAAGGTGAAAGGTGGAAGCAGCAATTCGATCAGCACGTGAATGGCGTAGAGAACGTAGGAAAGGGAGACCACGGCTACGGAGAAAACGACGATACCAGTACAGCGGAGGACGGAAATGAGCCGACTCTTACGCTGAAGGAAGTTAAGGATGACATTCATCAACTCAAAACTAACAAAGCAAGGATAGTATCGCAGCTGAACTCATCAAGATAGGCCCAGAAAAGTTGGCCACCTGTCTGCACCGGTTTTCAAACAGGACCTAGGAAACCGAACAGCTACCGGAGGAGTGGAAGGAAGGGATAATGTGCCCCATTTACAAGAAAGGCGACCATTTGGAATGTGAGAACTTCAGGGCGATCACTATTTTGAATGCTGCCTGCAAAGTGCTATCTCAGATCATCTTCCGTCGTCTGTCACCTAAAACGAATGAGTTCGTAGGAAGTTATCAAGCCGGCTTCATCGACGACCGGTCGTTAACGACCAGATCTTCACCTTACGGCAAAACCTCCAGAAATGCCGTGAATACCAGGTCCCAACGCACCACCTGTTCATCGACTTCAAAGCGGCATACGACAGTATCGACCACGCAGAGCTATGGAAAATCATGAAAAAAACGGCTTTTCTGGGAAGCTGACTAGACTGATTAAAGCAAAGATGGACTGTGTGCAAAACTGCGTTCTCGTGAACTATACAGTTTATTTTAATCTCGCCGGGCACTGCGACAAGGTGATGGAATCTCATGCCTACTCTTCAACATCGCTCTGGAAGGTGTGATGCGACGAGCCGGGTTCAACAGCCGGGGAACGATTTTCACAAAATCCGGTATTTTTTCTGCTTTGCGAACAACATGGACATTATCGCCAGAACATTTGGAACGGTGGCAGAACTGTACACTCGCCTGAAACGCCAAGCAGCAAAGGACGGAAGAATGTCTCAAAAACAACGTACATGCTGATAGGCGGAACCGAACACGACCGGATCCCTCTGGGTAGTAATGTTACGATAGACGGGGATACTTTCGAGATGATGCAGGAATTTGTCTACCTCGGATCCTTACTGACGGCTGACAATAACGTGAGCCGTGAAATTCGAAGGCGCATCATCAGCGGATATCGGGCCTACAACGGGCTCCGAAAGAAGCTGCGGTCTAAAAAGATTCACCCACGCACCAAATGCGCCATGTACAAAACGTTAATAAGACCGGTAATCCTCTACGGGCACGAGACATGGACCATGCTCGAGGAGAACCTGCAAGCACTCGGAGTTTTCGAGCGGCGCGTGCTAAGGACGATCTTCGGCTGTGTGCAGGAGAACGGTGTGTGGCGGAGAAGGATGAACCACGAACTCGCTGCACTCTACGGCGAACCCGGCATCCAGAAGGTGGCCAAAGCCGGAAGGATAACCAGAGTTTGTGTTCGCGACATATGTGTTGGCATATAAATGCCAACAAAAACAAGTGGAAGAGTATCGTTAAAAATATGAACCTAACGATATTTTGACATTAATTGAACATGTTTGGAATGGATGATAATCCAATAATCAATATTTATCCACAAAAAAACTTCATACTGATAAAATGCTTTGGTGTCGTGCGGTATATTATTGAAGTACACGTAAAAACCATTTTTAGAATTAATTCAACACTGCCTTTTGCTTGTTCGAAAGTTGATGATAAACCAAAGAACCATCGGTGGTATTCCCACCCATTCCTCAGTTGTGCCTTATCACAACCTCATGAATAAAACCAATATTACGCACATTTTCCAATATCCATCTTTTCGATAGCAGATCTTACAATATGTGTCCCAAAGCTGCTCCCCGGCATGCAAACATACATTCGTATCATGGAGAAGTTTCTCCGGCAATCAGCGTAACCTCACGTACTCCATGTTCCTCTCCAAGCAGTCCCCAACAACAGTCCCCAAGAGCCCCAAGCCCATTAACGCGCCATATCGAAACGTTGTCTTCGTCATCATCAATGGCGGCGGTGCGGTGGTGTACCCACGTACCACGCAACCAGGAATTCCGCTCCGAAGGCGAAGGAAGCTAAAATATTTATCCTCATTAAAAGACTTTGCCATTTCAAAGATTTATAATAGCAATTTCCTTGGAACCAAAATAAACTTTATTATTCGCTGGGGCGAAGAGTGCGGTGCGGCGACCAACGATGAAGACGACGGCGACGGGAAGCGGAAAAGATTCCAGGACGTGTGCGTGGTGGCAGCTGCTCCGGGCCAACAATGGATCCCGTGCTGTGTCGGAAGAATTTCCTTCATTATAATACACAAACACATTCGCCATGGTTCGTTCGTGTTCGCATCTTGGCGCAAGGAATTCTTCTTGTTTTCAAGGAAAGGAATCTTCTTGGATCCCACTACATAGTGGGTGGTGGCCCAGCGTTAAACAAACACTCCCCCTGTGCTCTAAGGGGGTTTATGAGCATAAATATTCACTCACCCCTCTGGCTGGGATGGAGCAGGATCAACCTCGGAAAGAGATCAAGCACACAAAGAAAATTCACAGTGCGCACAAAAAGGAAAGGGTAGTTTTTTTTCTATTGTTATTTTGGGTAGATATGTGGTATGCGGGAAAAAGTCCCCGGGAAAAGTTCATCTTCTAGCTGTAGGTACCAAGTGATCTTAGTTTTCGCTACATTTGCCACCGTGATGTGTGTGCTTCTTTCGTTTTCCTCCGGATACCATTGACCGTGGGTCGGGGCAAACAGCAGTGGTGTGGCAGGGTGAACAGGAAGGAAAAAAGCAAAAGGGAAATGGCCATTTCCAGTCCATTCAATGCACGTTTCTGCACCGTAGACAGTTGCACACAAAGGAAGTTGATGGCGTTCTTTTTTTTTTTGTTTGCAGTGCAGATAGGGAGAGCTGTCGGATAGGACCAGTTTGCACGAAAAATATTTGAAATAGTTCGTTGAAGCCGATGTAAACAAATACAATAGTTAATTTTTTTATAAAACTAATATGAAAATGATTTTGATGTTTATGATTTCAATCGTGCAGAATTCTAGTTCCTACAGTGTTATGAGGTGCAATTCTGTTAATGAATGGATCTATCATATTCTTCATCCACTGCTTACACAGCGCAACATTTTTTTGTCTCAAAAGTAAACTTCCCAGTCAACACACGATCGCATATGATGTTGCATAGTATGCAAAAGTGGAGGCGATATACGCACCCTTTACACGCAGTCAAATGGAAGCAGGTACGCATATGGCCTCCACTTTAGCATCCTATTCAACATCATTTAAGACTTTGTGTTGGCTGGGTTATGTGTCTCTGACAGATTTTGGGCCGCTGAATCCGAATACGGGCTCAGATTTGCTCCAGCACGTCAGAATTTTGAGCTATACCTCAATTTATAGGGCAAAATATACGATTTTGGGCTTTTTTGACTGCCAGCCATTAAGCATGGAAATATTTTTTTAAGCAATCAAAAAGTAAATTGGACAATTAACATCTAAATTAACTTCTCATGCAAAATATTTCGTTTTACCAAATCGAATTCGATAGTTTTAAGCGATTTAAGTTAGGTACGATATTTCCCATATAAGTCACCCTCCAAAAGTTGCATGCAAGTTTACTTACTAACATAAAATGCTAAAATCTACCAAATTTGATTTGGCAAAACAAAATATTTTGCATGAGTCGCTAATTTAGAGGTTACTTAAAAAAATATTCCCATGCTTAATGGCTGGCAGTCAAAAAAGCTCAAAATCGCATATTTTGCCCTATAAATTGGGGTATAGCTCAAAATTGTGACGTGCTGGAGCAAATCTGAGCCCGGATTCGGATTCAGCGGCCCAAAATCTGTCAGAGACACATAAGTTTGCTCTTGAGACAGACCAAAAGTCAATTTTTGTTACGCTGTGTTACGTACCGACAAACGATTAACTCGATTACACGAATGGTTTGCTTAACGAATGTCTTGATACGACAAAACCTATTAGGAGTATCCAAATCATAACATGATAATTGTTATCGGGACGTTTCGTGACGTTTTCGAGTCCTGAGCTCTTACTCAGGCTGGAAGGTTGATGATGGATACAAAAGCTCGCAGTGTACATCGCACCCTCAAGGTTAGCTGCGTAGTCTGCAGCAACAAACATCGATGACTCGCTCTGGAGAGTCCATTACGGTAACATGCTGGCGCTTAGCCAGTTTCCCGAGTGGTCCTCACCACTACCTTTGTCCTCGGAAGGCGGGCAGGGTCAACCCCTCCCGCGTCCAACTGCTTAGCAGACATCAAGAACTGATGCCCACGTGCCGATCTGACCCGCTTGTAAGGAAGGGTATCACTACCCTTCAGGCCCTATCAGATGCACCCGAAGGTTGCAGACAGCAGGGTCTCACCTACCCCGACCCTTGCCGGGGACTCCTTTCCAACCGAGGACTCGGATCCAACCCAGTAGACCGACGCCACGACAGCACCGCTACCGGGACTTCCTCTCCGCGGCCACTTAATCGCTGTAAGGGTCGACTCCGAACCCCTGGACCACCACTTGTAACGCATCTGAACTAGCCATTCTCCGAGTCCACGCGCCATCTCCTCTGTAGCTCCCAGACGATATGGATGAAAGCCGTTGAAACGGCGTTTAAGCCAAACTCATCCCTACACATCCTCTGGACCAAATTGTCCGGAGTTGTGTCCTCCCCGCATGTGGCAAGCATGCGATTACGCATTGTGCGAAAACGCGGGCACACGAACAAAACGTGTTCCGCCGTTTCCTCTAAACCATTGCACACTGGGCATTCGGGAGAATCCGCATGCCCGAAACGGTGTAGATACTGTCGGAAGCAACCATGACCTGTAAGGACCTGTGTCAGGTGGAATGTAACTTCCCCATGGCGCCTATCAATCCAACTATCTACCCTCGGTATCAACCAATGAGTCCACCTCCTTTGGTGGAACTGTCCCACGCGCGCTGCCATTTGACCATAGAGGCCATCCTGGCAGTCCTGCGTATGCCACTTGTGCCGCGCATTTCGAAGCACTCCATGTCCTCACTGATAAGGATGCTGATAGACACCATACCAGTAATGACGCAGAGAGCGTTGTGTGACACGGTACGGTACGCGCTCCCAACCCTCAGGCACATAAGCCTGTAAGTACTTTCCAGCTCCCGTCGGTAGCATTCAGTACTTAGCGCAGTGCCCCACGCCGGGCCGCCATACCTAAATATGGACGTAGTATACCGCAGAGCTATTGGACATCATCCAGGACAGTGCCGCAATAGCTTTGGAGGCTTTTTTACAGGCATAGTCGACGTGGCTACCAAAGGAAAGCTTATCGTCGATCATCACGCCCAAGTGTTTGCCCTAAAAAAATATACAATAAAATCGCCATAAACTTCCATTGAATAATGATAAAGTTGATTGTTCAACAACAAATCATATTGTGTACGTATTTTCCTGCTGAAAATTATGTATTGGAACTACAATATGTGCACAATAAAATGAATGGCACTAGAGATTTCAATAATAAAAACACCATAAATTGAATGGTAGTTGACTTGAATTTGCTCCAGAAAATTTGGATTTTTTAATGGTAAAGATACATAATAAGTTATTTTTAAAGATACATAATAAGTTATTATTAACAACCCCCATTTTCTATTGTAAAAATGATATTTACAATACATGCTATGGTGGAAAACCTGAAACGATTTGACCCCGGGAGTAGTTGCGCGGTCCCAGACGGGGACTGGCCTAAGCCCCAAGCAGCTGGTCTGAGCCTCGGCCGCTTCCGGGGTGGGCACCCAAGGCCGTCTTCTATCTCCCGGGTCCCAGGGCGATTGAGTAGGGGAGAGTTTCGGATGTGGGAGTCCTATTATAAAAACTGGATTTTTCACTTACTTTAGTTTATTGAAGTGTACGGCGGCAGGCGGTGACGGTCGAGGCGGTGACGGGCGAAGCGGTGACGGGCGAGGCGGTGGGACAGCGGTTCCCAACCACCACGGACTTCTAACGGCGTGAGGGTTGATACACCCACTCGCAGGGACACCCGGCGGGATGCGAGGGGCTACTCAATGGTCTCCATCCGCCGCGATGTACGCACGTTGTTGGAGAGGCGGAACTGTCGGGATTCGGAGCCTTGGGTTCAGGAGCGCTTGGTAGTGGATGACGGGGACGGTCAAGGTCTGCAGCAATCTAACTATGACCTTCTTTGGATCGATAGCGAATCGGGCCGGCGGGACGACGGTGCCCGGTGAAAGGAGTTTTAACGGAGTATACCGGTGGTCGGAAATCGTGACCTAGAGGTGGCTTTCAGCGACTACGGCGCACAACTTGTCACCGAGCTGGAAATAGCACGAACGATTGAGATGGCCTCTAGACCAACCGAAACGTGGCCGGTTTGAGCTGGTGATCCGACCAGATCCAGAACAAGTCGTGGCTGTTGTTGGCACTTGGCGAAGCTTGGTAACGTAGCTTCTACTTCGGAGTCTTCCGTAAAACGATTCTCGTCCCGGGCTTAATTGCCAACTTCTTAATAGGCACGTGGAATTATCTCCAGGAACAAACTCGGAAAAAACTTCTTGGTGTAATGTACACCGGTTGATAGATGCCACTCGACTGCCCGTCCCTCAGGCTATCGACTCCTCTCAGCCTCTAACAGACACTCCACCTCCCGATGCGGGTGGCCGTTCTGCTGCATCCGCCCTTTTATCGCCGCCGCGATCAGTTTGTCACCCATCTTTTGGTTTGCGTTCGGAGCGTTAGCACTGCAGCCGCCCGCACCGTTTGAATTAAACGTTGGCTAGCTTACATTTTATGCACCTACAGTCCCACATCATATTGTGAAAAATCAAAATGTTACCGTACGGTAACAAACCATAGGGTCTGTTGTTACTCTATCGTTTTAAACAATTGAAATCACCCAAGTAACCACGAAGCCGTATATAAGTGCTTTAACTTTGCCATATATTGATATTTAAAATTGTGATTATAATGCTACATTACTTTAAACACCTCATTGAAGCAATATTAAAGTCGAAAAGGGCCCCACTACAATCAAATTAATGCCACATATTGCAGCACGTTGACAGTCATTGCTAAAGTAACATAAATGCATGTGCTGTACATTTGCATTTGCTCATGCTTAATACGTGTAATACGAAAAACCAAAACAAAAATCTATTTTTAGCATCGTTTCGTTATCGACGGTACTAATGCCCCCACAAATGAATGTTTTAATCATTATTATTTTTTTGTTGCCGTGTCAGGAGTCGAACCAGAAGTGTTGAAGACCGCTAGATGAGTTCCATACGCGCTGGCGCCTTGGACTGTTTCTGCTGCAGTGATAACAACAGATATTTCATTAACTAAAAGGAAACTTCTGCCTCAATCATTGCAGTAGATGGCAAAACGACTATGCCATATGTAATAAAATCCCTGTAATCACATTTTGATAAATCACTGATGCATTTTAAAAGATATTTAATCAATATAATAATATTATATTGAATTAACCATTCGCACACTGCTCATATGCTCATTTTGGATCCATAATTATTGGCATGTGATAGCAGTCAACAGAAAAGGGAAAAGGTCATTTTTAAAAGGTTTTGCTGAAGAAAGTTGTCGATCGGTGGTTCATACGGGGATCAAGTTGGTTGGTAGTCGAACCAGAAGTGTTGAAGACCGCTAGAGTTGACCGTAAAGTTGTTCACTCTTCTTGATTTCATTTGTTTATCATTGTAGTCAAGCTTTTATAATTGTATTGTTAGAGCAACCTTTGCTAGTTTATACATTGCATTTATTCAGTTTTTGCAGTGTCGAATTATTGAATTATCGTATATCACCTTTTAATGCACCCTAATGTAAAGAAAAATGTAATCCATCATTACATTGATAATGCCAATCTAAAGGATTATTGCATGACAAGTGTGGAATTACTGCATTTCGCATTGCATAGGTTGATATTCAGTCTAATTCGTGCAATGATATAATGCTTGTGGTTACTTGGGCATGGTAACTACCATTCATTTCAGCGTGTTGTAACAATACATTCTGTTGTATCTCTATGATCTTTTTTATCAGGGTGACGGAGCGCTTTCACAGGATAGTGCACTCGCCTACACTGATCTTCGACTTCCGGTTGTTAATAACCGTCACCTCAGTCTTGTGGTGAGTCATCTCTAGTTTCCTGGACCGCATCTACGCCTCCACAACCTTGATCGAGTGGTCGGTAGTCAACTTCACCTCCTCGATCGTTTCACCGTAGACTTCGAGCGTAATGTCGTCGGCAAATCCGACAATCTCCACTCCCACTGGGTACTCTAACCTCAACACCTCGTCGTACATGACATTCCATACCACCGGACCTCGCTTTGACATGTTCAAAATGTGCCGCTGTACAGACCAATTCACTAAAACTTCGTTTTATGCAGGTCATTTTTATGCACTTTCAACCTTCACGTACCCGACCCCCGACAACTCATTTTCAAAATGCAGGCATTTCGTCGTTTTCATTTTTTTTAGTCGCCCTCAAGGGATCATCAATTGATGCAAGGTTATTATACTTAAGAGGCCATGCACTATCCGGAACCATCCCGGGGATATTCCGGATTATACTGGGGGCCCATATAGCCGAGGCGGTAAACGCACGGGTATTCAGCATGACCATGCTAAGGGTGACAGGTTCGATTCCCGGTCGGTCCAGGACCTTTTCGTAAAGGAAATTTCCTTGACTTCCTTGGGCATAGAGTATCTTCGTGCCTGCCACACGATATACACATGCAAAATGGTCATTGGCAGAGGAAGCTCTCAGTTAAAAACTGTGGAAGTGCTCATAGAACACTCACTAAGCTGAGAAGCAGGCTTTGTCCCAGTGAGGACGTTACGCCAAGAAGAGGAGAGAGAGAGAGGAGGACTGGGGTCAGTTGGTTGAAAAAATGACTATGTGATTATTTCGTGTGTTATTGTGTTTGAACCATCGATTTTCAGCGATATTTTTGTTGTGAACAGTGATAAAGAGATTTGAATGAGTTGACCCATCCGGATCACCGTGACAGCTTCCGCGGGGCTTCGTTGGGGACACTTCTGGTTTTCAACCTAAAAAATCCGTGCGACATATCAATCTTCATGCTTTCGAATGACTGAAGTCTGAATCAAACTAATATGGCCACCCCGGATCATTTAGCACAGGTTCCTCAGTGCAATCCTGAATATCTCCGGAATGGTTCCGAATATTACATAGCCACTTGAGTGTGATGAACTTGCACCAATTTATGATCGAATGAGGGCGAATCGGACACAAATTGACGAAATGCCGGCATTTTGAAAATGATTTGTCGGGAGTCAGGTACGTGAAGGTTAATTTATGCACCTTTTTATGCCCTGCATAAAAGAGAGAGACATACTCAGAACCAATGTTGTGCATACGAAAATGTAATAATGAAGGTGACTATTGCAACGGCAGCCGGGGGATGATTATAGGGGAAAGCAAGGGAGGTTGCAGTAGAATTTCAGGAGGTATCAAGGAATTTCAGTGGGGTTGTTTATGCGTAAATCGAAGTTCGCAATAGAAAAGTTGCACTGTGATAGTTGGTAGCGATCTCTGTAACGATTGTTGGCATAATCGATGCAGTTCTGATGCAGTGTAGCTGATACTATACATTTATGTTTGTAGATGTAGACAACCTTTGTATTCAGCCCAGTATTGTCTCAAATTACTGCAATATTTGTCCTTCCAAAGATGTATGTGACTAAGATACCAATAAAACCGCCATAGAATCATGATCCAGTTAATAGTCCGATTAGTAGTATATAGTAGTCATTAGTCGTCCATAATAGTCCTAGTTTAAGCGATACACAGGATGAAATATACGCACGCGCGCAGTTAGAACAAACCGAGTTTGTACCGTTCCGTAGTTAGAATAAACTATCGCTAGTTCAGTTAAGTAATCGTTTCGTGTTGTGAATATAACTACCTCAAAAAACAGTCCATTTGAACTACAATATCGTGTATGTAAATCAGTTGTCTTGGTCACAGTGCTAGCTCTCGATTATTCCTCCATTCCTTCGGACCCGACAGTGATCATGCCATGAACGCTGGTATGTACGCCAACAGGGGTGACAGAAGATCTCAGGGGGGTTTCCGGGAATCTGAAGGGATTTTCTAAGAATTCAGAGGGTTTTTCGACGGGTTTCGGAGTTTTTACAGATACATTTTTGGGGAATGGGTGACGAAACGTCAAATGCCAAAACGTTTTGTCCTGTCGACGTTTCGTCCCTAAACCGGTTTGAAACCGGTAGTCGGTAGGTCTCAGGTGAGTTACATGGAGTCCGAAGGGGTTTTAAGGAGATTTCAGAGGCATTTCAGGAAGTTCCAGGGGATTCGGTGGGTTCCAGAGGCGTTACGAAGGCATTACGCATGCGGTTTCAGGGGTTTAAGAGGGTCTAAGAGTGTTACATTGAGTACGAGGGGGTTTTAGGGAGATTTCAAAGTCATTACAGGAAGTTTCAGAGTGTTTTCAGCGGATTTCAGAGGTGTTACATAGGTTTTTCCTAGAGTCTCGGAGGATATCAGGAGCGTTTCATGAGTCGGTGCTGGTTTTAGAGGATTTTAGATGCATTTCAGGAAGTTTTGGAGGATTTTCAGAGATAAAATTACAAAAACTTGTGAAACGCCGTGCCCTGAAATAATCAAATTAAATCATTTTGAAATGCCTCTGAAAATCCTTGGGACGCCTTTAACAGACTCCAGAACCTTCTGAAACGCACTCTTCAGAACGCCTCTGAAATACTATCAAAAGCTCCTAAAACATCTAGGAAAGCCCTTAGAACTTTCTGAGACCCTCTGATTTGCGCATAAAGCCCCTTGAAACGTCCATGAAACCCCCCTTAATACTATTGAAAATCCGTAAATTCTTCACCATCCTATAAAAAAAACACCAACAAAACCTGACGGAATGCCTCCTAAAGACCCTCGGAACCCCCTTTTTAGAGTTCTTTGGGATCTTTCTGGAACCGCCTTGGCACCACTGCAAATGCCCAGGAGCAAGATCTTTTCTCGCGAACTAGATTCCCTCATACCTTTATGATTTATGCACCCCCAGACATCACCGTGATGCTATTGGAGCAGATAATTCTGTCGAGGATGAGGATCTATACCGAGAGGTCAGATGATTCTGGAAAGCCCATGACGGATACTAGCGAGCTACTTCCAGAGCAGGTTACAGTCGAGTTTTCTATTAGACACTGCCACCCACTTTACGCTCACCACAATTTCTTAGCTGTCTTGCATCCGATCCAGCTGGATATTTTTACCATAGTCAGTGCTTACTATAGATTCATGACATACAAATAATGAGCTGAATTGTTTAGAAGTTAATATGGAAAACGCGATGGACGTAAAGTGGGTGGCAGCGTCAAATATGAGACCCGACTGTACTTTCCTACGACACCAAAGAAGAATTGAAAAGCTTTTTTTTTACTTGTTATCTGTATTAACGAGATTTTTAGCCCTAGGCTGGAATCGAACCCTCACCCCATAGCATGGTACGATTAGAAGCTTGGTGACCCTAACCGCACGGCTACGAGGCTCCACAAAGAAAGGTAGAGCAAGGCTTTAGTGGTGTGTAGTTAGAGTCTTCTTTACAAATAGGGACAGATAATGGAGAGGTCCAAGTACCGAGTCCAATGCTTGTTTGCAGTTGTTGTTGCCACCTCGGCGTAAAATGTGGACGAACTATCTTGACCTTCGCTTGGAAGAATTCACCATTCGCTATTGTTTACTCAGCTACTGTAAAGCTGGATGAATAGATCATGTTAACATCCAACGACTTACGCTTGTTGACGTTGACGGCAAGGTTTGTCGCCAAAACGCAATCAGCAATATCATCGAGCTTACTCTGCAAATCAGAACGCTGTTGAAAGCCAGTTCAAAGGCTCCATGGTAATGGGTTGCCACAAAGAATTTTGTTAACGATTATTCGCATCTACTAGGACCTGTTGATTACGACGAGTAATAGTGGCGGTGATAGTACATTCTTGACTTTCCTCATTCCAGCGATGACAAGGATAGGTTGTACAGTGGTACAGTACGGTGGTACAGTTATGCAGCACTCGAAAATGCCTCGTACTATGCTCCAATGAGGCTCATAGTTTTCTCAGGAATACTCTTACGCCGTAGGTTTCCCACATGTTACCCCTTATATTGGAAATAAAAAAATATTTGAGTGTAATGAAACGCTAATGTTATAAAAATTGATCAACAGTTATCTTCCAGTAGGGCATTGAAATAAACAGCGATATTCAGATGATGATTCGTTGTTGTCCTTCATATTTTTTTCGATTTGCCACTTTGCCCTTCCGAGCAGAGGAGAATACCAAGTTAATAACTACGAAATCACATAACCTGTTTTTATATCTTGTTTTGTTATTATTGAATTATCAAGGCATAGCTTTTCCATAACAAATTTTGTTGGACAATCTCATTTTGTTATAATCAAGCTATTGATATACATTAACTAAATTACATTTAAATAACATGTTTTGTTGTACTATTGATCAACTTATCAGCAACTGTTGTAACAAATTTTGAAATCACAGCAACAATTCGACGATTATGACCTGTCCCTTTGTGTTGTTCCATTTTTGTATTCAGGTTAGAAGGAAATTTCTGAACGACTCCTTTTAAGAATTCCTTAAATAATTTTCGGATAAGCACTTGGAAGTTCTGGAGGAACCTTTCGATTAATCTCTGGAGATGTCTTCAAGAGAACTCCTGGCGCAATTTTCTTAGAAATTCCGAAGGTAATTCTTCTGAGCAATGTTTAGAATTCTTGGCAAAATCTTATGAAAAACACCTGGAGAAACATTCAGAAAATCTCCTGATGAAATCCTCAAAGAAATTTTCAGAGAAATTTTAAGATGAACTTCAGGACTAATGATCATAGGAAATTCTGAAGAAATCCTTGAAGGGATTCTATCGGGATTCTGAAGGATTTTCTAGAGGAGTCTTTGAAAATCGATGAAAGATTCCGTCGAAGAACTCTCGGAGAAATTTCTGGAATATTGTTGAAGTAATTTATGGAAAAGTTAAGATCAAATCTGTCGTCGAATTTCTGGAAGAATTTTATGACAAAGTCACTTGACAAACACAGAAGGAGTTTTTGACGGAATTTTTAGAGAAATAAATAGAGGAATTTTAGAAAAAAAATATTGCAAACATTTCTAGTGAAAGTCCTGTAGGAATCATCAGAGGAAGTTCAGGAGAAATAATAGCAAAATTTTTGGCGGAATCCTTGTAGAATCCAGGAGGAATATTCGACATGATTCTAGAATCCAGAGAAAATCGGAGGAATTGAAACAAAATTTCCAGAAAAGTTGTAATAATCTGTACAATATTTCCAATATCCCAAAAATTTTCTTCAAAACTGTTGAGCATTCTAAAAATTCTTCAGTTTCTACGCTAAAAAACAAAAAAAGTCACAAATTGCTATCGACGATAAAACTTTTTCAAATACACGTGTTGATTTCAAAACCATGCTCCTAAAACAATTAAAGTAGAACAGTATATGAATAACAGGTGGAAATCGAAGCTCGTCGTATTTGATAATATAGAAATTACTAAAGTTTGATTATCTTGCGACTTCAAATCTCTTAGAATGAATTAAAAGCTGAATATAGTATTCTTCTATCATTTGAAAATATTTCTTTCGTCAGAGTCAGCAGGCCTAGTTGGATAAATGTACGACTCGTGCTGAAAAAATCAACTTTTCGCAACTCGTTACATAAATAACTATTTCGATAGTGTTTATAATTTTTAAATTTTTAATAGTTTTTTTTTGTTTGTTCCTTATTTATTTTTGTCCTCCCCTCGTACGTGATGAGAGGTCTCAAACATTAATGAATAATATTTGCATCGGCCTAAGTATTATAACTTATTTAGTAACGAGTTTGATATCATAGCAAATTCTGCTCTCCGATTACTATCAATAACATATTAATATCAAAATTGGTTATGGAAATATTTTCCAAATTCACTGTTTTCAAGTTGTTATTGAAACTAACAAAACAAGCTATTGAAATGGTTTTCCATGAACATTTTTTTGTTTTGGAATTTGTTTTTTCCCGCTTATGACAGACAAGTTTATAAGACAATATGTTATGGTAATAACTTGAAAATAATCGATTTTATTATTCGGTTATTTTGCCCAAATAACACAGCTCCTTATGCTGTTGTTATTCCCTTCTGCTCGGGCTAAAAGTCACTCGATACATCCAACTTGCCTGATTTAGAATGTTGATGAAAAAATAAATAAAAAATAAACTAAATCATCAAATATTCGGTATGTTTTTTTATAGATAAATAATTTTTACAACAATATTGACTTTTTGGGAGAAGGAGGAAAGGAGTGTTCTGGCCAAAGTCTGTGCCGCATACAAATTTGCAAACATAGTATGAATAAAAGCACATAAAAAGGAGGGAAGTTGATCTGAGATGGATTAAATTTGGTTTAAGTAATTTATAAACAAGCCCTTCGCTTTTAGTAGTACCACTGAAAATGGTCGAGTTGAAGAACATATCCAAGTAAATCTAACCAACTAAAAAAACAACCTGTTAATGTGCGAATAATGGACTCAATCAAACGATAATAGCTCAATCTTCAACCGAAAAAGTAGCAGTGTTCCAACATGCTTCCACTTGTTTATTACTAGATAACGATGCATAGACGCGACCTGTTGGCTGCCGGCAAACGCAGTCCAATCGCCAGTAAGTGTGTTTATGTGACCTTTAGAAGTCATAAAACAAGGCTATTAAATCAAATTTTATGACCCCCGTACATCTTCCTCTCTCGTCCATGCCGTGTCGTCGTTCAGTAGCAGCACTCGGGAACGTGACACTCGTGAGCTAGGTCGAGTTCAGCGCACAGGATTCGACTCCTTGTAGCCATGGACAGAAATTATATTTCTCTGTTTATTTACAACACTTGATCTCCGCGCCGCGCACATCAGGACAGTGGCAGCCTCAGCATCTCGCAATCCATTCAAGTAGCAAAAGAAGAAACGCTTTGAACGACAATCAAATTAATTTTAACGACTGTTGTTGGACATATATTCGCTGAGTTTATTACCATTCCGCAGACACGGGATTTCAAACGAGATGGTAGTTTATCGCATGACTTCATGAGCGGAGGAAGAATCGCTCCGCCTTGTTTGATGCAAATGAATTCCACATCTTCTGCACGACTGCACCATCCGCCATCGATGCAGGATTTAATTAACTTACCAGAAGGCACTGTGCATCCTTTATTCCTTTGCAGGCAGCAGAAAAAGAACGGCAACTGGAATCCATAAATTTTGAGACTTTAGCACCCTCTGGCTTTCAGTGTATGCAACTAGGAATGCTTTGCTCGGGAGCTTCCAGCATAAAACATAAAAGTACGCATGCTAAGGGCGAAAAAGCACACCTCACAGCATAACAATTCTCTCATCTTGCATCGGAAAAATCAGTACACGCGACCGACCTGTACCTACTCCAATCCAAACGAGAGATAATGAACTACCGTCGTCAATCGCGCGCCCGGACACGAGTCGTCATCATAAACAGCTCGTAAAGCTAAGCCACCTTGTTGAAGCCTCCGAGGATCGAAAGTGTTGCAATCAAATTTTAAGTGGGTCAATAAAAAATGCTTTAATGGCCCCTTTTATGATGTTTGGTTGGCTTTCGTCAATCCCTCACAAAAGTGCCGCACCGCACCGCAATTTCTCTCTCACCGATGGATTTCGCTCTCGTTTTGGTATCTCTTTCTCAAACCGGGCGGATTTTCCACGTTTTATGCTCACGTATATCTCTCGAGGTAGGCATCATTCATTCTTTTGGTTGGTTGGTACCAACACTCCAGGGCAATTTCCACCGATGTTGTGTTCCAACCAGAGGGGTGGAATGGAGGTGCACAAATTGATGCAGAGATGAGCGAAAGAAGAGCGAAAAGTTTATAGCTTCCGCTAGTGGCAAGCAGGTGGCTCGTTAAACAGCGTGAAGATTTATCTCTGCATGAGCTTTTTCGCTCTTGATTTATCTGTTTGCCATTATGACGTGGTATTTGTTGTACACGTAAAGTCGATATGCGAATCGAAAAATTGATCTTTATTGTGAGAAACTTCTTCGGTTTGAATAGATATTTTATTGACTTTAGACTTCGATCGATGTGGACTATAATTTAGTACCTTTCAATCCATGGAAAGAAATTGAAAATAAGACAATTGGTTTTAAAGTTATGGTAATTTGAAAATTTAATGTTTTGAAAAATATTGCTTTTTGGACCGTCCTTTTTTTAAATGGTCACCCTAATGACAAAATTAAAAATACGGTTCTAATTATCTTCAATGTTCTAAAAACCCACCAAGCATCACGAAAGTTAGAGATCCACTATATCGATTTTCTATGGAATTGTTTTAGGGTATGTGTGCCATCAGTAATCTCATGCTCCCATATTCATCCTATTCGAAAACAAGTTTTGATTCCGTTCTTTTTTATTTCCATGGGTGCTCACTTTTAACAAAAAAAAATACAAAAGTAAGAAACAAAACAAACAGCGCATCCATCCATTGTTTTTCGTAGGATGAAAATGGGAGCCACATGATTAATAAGGGAATCAATACCTATATGTAGATAAGAGGTGGGAATTAGATAGAAAGTATTTAGATGAGATGAAAAAACGACAAAGATTTTTTTTCTTTCCAGCATTTTATAATCCACCTGTTTAGACCTGATAGCAATTATAGTGGTATTTTTTAGTAGTCTGCATTTTTTTTTAATGCAATATTTTGTCGTTTTTTTTTCTTGAGATATTTTATGAATCTTATGTAAATTTGTTTATAATGGCTTTATCATCATCATCATCACCGTCATCATTTCTTATCTTTAATGCTTTGAATCAAAGATCCTCTTTTTGGAGGACTTTTATGGCAATTTTCGTATTACTTTCTTGGAGGATTTCCGTTAGTATTCTTTGCAGTGCTGTCAGGATAAAATCAGACCTGATTACTCCAGGTTAAGAAATGTCGGTGTCCTTATACGGGTACGCCCTCATGAAAATGACTTCAGTATTGCGTCATAAGAATATTATTTTCATGATATTTTCATACTCTGGACAATAACTTTCAGTAAAGAAATTTAAGAAAATCGTTCAGTAGAACTTGTTTCTCTCAAGTGCATATTCTTGTTGAAATCCATAAAAAATATTTTTTGGGCGAGTACGATTTTTTAAGTAATAGTGTCTGCAAGAGTTTGCATCATACTTAGTCTTTCAGTCACCAGGAAGTATAACATAGATGATTAAAAATAAAGCATACATTTGGGTTATTGCCATTTTGAACCCATTGTCTTTAAATCTTGTGTTCTGAACGGGGTCGAAATCACGGGCGTAAATTTCGGGGATCACTTTTTGCATATAAAACGACGCGATTACTGATCGAAAACCGAATTTATTTTGCAGGAGAGACTACACTTTATTTGCATGTGGCTGAGTTCACTGTGGTTTATTAACTATATCTATCTACACTACTGTGCTGGTGACCGGTCTGGTTGGGCGACAGCGAAAAGAGGAAGCACCAAATCGCCTAATTGCCATATATAAACTGAAATGCGTTTGAGAACAATAGAATGCGAGGGTGCGTTGCATACGCACTTTTTAGAAGAAGCTGGATTCTATAGTCCAATTTAAATTTAAATATTAGTTGAAATATTTCTGATCTTAACATAGACCGGCCACCGAAATGAATATTTCAAAATTACAATAATAATTCAAATCATTGATGTCGAATATTTAGTAACAGTATTTCACTTATCTGAAGTATCTTCTGCCGCTGCTACGGTGTCTTCCTCCATCGCCGACGGTAGAAGACAGAGCTTGGACGTTGGTCTCTTGAAGACTCCAGAAGCGGTACGTATGGTCACAACGCGTACCACGCCGTCTTGACCAGGGTGAAGCTGCATGATGCGGGCCAATGGCCAGCGAATCGGTGGAAGCTGTTGATCCTGGACAATCACTACTTGACCAACCTTGAGGCCGACCTTTCGTGGGTTGATTGTAGCTTGATGTTGTAGCTCCTTGAGGTACTCGGAAGTCCATCGGTACCAAAACCGTTGCACCTTCTGCTGGGCTGATTGGTACCTGTCCAACCGGTTGGCCGGGACATCTCGCAAATCTGGTTCAGGAAGCGCTTGAAGATTCGAGCCCACCAAAAAGTGACCCGGTGTGAGCGCTTCAAGGTCGTTGGGGTCATCCGATAAAGCGACCAAAGGACGGGAGTTCATGGCTGCCTCGATTTGCACCAACACTGTTTCCAGGTCCTCTTGCAGCAACGAACTAATCCCAATTTGACGAACGAGGTGCTTTTTAGCCACTTTAACTGCGGCCTCCCAGAGGCCGCCGAAGTTTGGAGCACGAGGGGGGATCATATGCCAATTGATCCCATTCGTTGCGAGACAGGTAGCGATACGAGCACTTTCGGTTCGGTTATTGAGCATTTGGTAGAGAGCATGAAGTTCGTGTTTTGCCCCAGCAAAGTTTGTGGCATTATCCGAATATATGTGTTCGGGTAACCCACGACGAGCAATGAATCTCCGTAGAGCAGAGAGGAACGATTGCGTCGACAAATCTCCGACTAGTTCAATATGAACAGCCTTGGTGCTGAAGCATACGAACAGTGCTATATAGGCCTTGGTTGGGGCAGATCTGCGTATTTTGGATTTAACGAACACCGGGCCGCAGTAATCAATGCCGGTTGAAGAGAACGGGCGGCTAGGTGTGATTCGGGCAGATGGGATTTGACCTACCGGTTGCCTAATTGGATGAGGATTGACACGTGTACAGCGGTGGCAATTCCATATCGCACTACGAACTGCCCTTCTCCCGTTGGTTGGCCAAAATTCGTTCCGCACAACAGCTAGTGTATGCGAAATGCCGCCGTGCAGCAGCTTGCGGTGATGGGACGTTAGGAGCAGTTTGGTAAAATGGTGAAAACCAGGTAGCAATATCGGGTGCTTTGTTGCATAGGGTTGAGTAGAGAGTCTTAGCCGGCCACCGACTCGTATTATGCCGGATGGATCAACAAATGGGTTCAACAGCTTCAAATTGGATTGAGTTGCAACCGTTTGTCCCTTTTTTAGAGCTCGGAGTTCAGCTTGGTAGCACTCACTTTGAACCATTTTGACCAGGGCAAGTACTGAGTGGTTGAGCTCTTCGGTGGACAAGAACTCTGAGTTCTCCTTTTGTTTCATTCGGGCATTGTTGATGAAACGAAAGCAATAGGCAACTGTTCGAACTAGCCGGTGGTATGAAGAGAATCGGGTAATTATTGGGTTAGGTGGGGGTGGGGTCTGAATTGCGAAGCTGGTTATCTTCCGCTCTAGCAGCTCATCGTTGTCCGACTCCTTCAAACCAACTTTTTGTTTTGGCCAAAGGTCCTCTCCCTCCCGCAACCAGTCAGGTCCGTGTCTCCAAAGTTGACTCAACGTAAACTGCTCAACTGCCATGCCCCGTGATACCAGGTCCGCGGGATTTTCCATTCCGGATACGTGTCGCCATTTGGATCCGTGGGTTAGGATTTGGATGTCTGATACACGGTTCGATACAAAAATCTTCCATGCTTGTGGTGGGGAACGGAGCCAATGCAGAACCACCATCGAATCGGACCAGTACCAAACGGAAATCGCTTCAATTCCAAGAGCAATGCGAACCTTCGACGTAAGATGAGCAGCAATTTGCGCAGCGCACAATTCCAAACGGGGAATGCTACGTTTTTTGAGCGGCGCCACTCGGGACTTCGAAGTGAGCAGCTCGACCTTCACATTTCCGTTGACCCCAATAGTACGCACATAAACACAAGCCCCGTAAGCAGCATCAGATGCATCTGCAAAGCAGTGCAGTTGCACATCCCCTTCCTCAAAAGCATAGCGATCCAGCCGGAAATTGTATAAGGCCGGTAGTTCGGTGACAAACGCCGTCCATTTGGATTGTATTTCGACAGGTACCTCCTCATCCCATTCCAACGAAAGCATCCACAATTGCTGCATCATTATCTTGGCCCTCACTACGATCGGTGCAATCAATCCAAGTGGATCATACAATCGCGAAATCTCCGACAAAATCTTGCGCTTTGTAATCGGTCCATCCGTCATTCCAACGTTGATGTCGAAGCGAAACTGATCGGTTGATGGCTCCCAGCTGAGTCCCAAAGTTTTGATCGTCTCGTCAGGGTCAAATGTTCGGTTGGATTGAGTGGCTAAGTCGTCCTCTGGTACTCCTTCAAGGACCTCCTGGAAATTGGAACACCATTTTCTCAGCCGAAAGCCTCCACGGTTGAGTAGCTCCGTCATCTCTTGTCGTAAATGCACAGCTCTGTCGATGGTATTCTCTCCTCGGATGAAATCGTCCATATAAAAATCCTGCTTTAGGGCTTCGGCTGCGAGTGGGAATGAACTGCCTTCGTCGTCGGCTAACTGGTACAGCGTTCGTGTAGCTAAAAACGACGACGGCGATAATCCATACGTTACGGTGGTGAGAGCGTACTTGGTGATGGGATCATCTTTGCAAAACCGAAACAGTACGCATTGGAGGGGCTGATCGTCAGGGTGCATGCGGACCATACGGTACATCTTCTCGATGTCTGCCAGTAGAACTATTCTGTACCTCCTGAACCGAAGAACAATCAAATACAGCTCGTCTTGCAGAACCGGGCCGACCATTAGTGCATCGTTGAGGGAATAGCCTGAGCTGGTTTTTGCGGATGCATCAAATACACCACGAACCTTCGTGGTCGAACTCGACTCCTTCACAACCGGGTGGTGGGGGAGGAAGCACGTCGCAGGGGGCAGTTTTTCTTCGGGGGGGATTGCACGCATGTGCCCAAGGTTGATGAATTCTGCCATAAACGCTTGATACCTTTCCTTCAGGGGCTCATTTTTGTCCAGCTTACGTTCAAGGCCTTCCAACCGCCTTAATGCAGTGGGGTAGGAGTCGCCTATCATTCGAGAAAATTCCTCCTTTTTGGGATATTGGACCACATACCGACCAGAGGGATCTCTAGATACCGTCCGCTTGTAGAATTCCTCACAGTACTGCTCCGTTGGGGACAGAACCTTCGTGTCAACTTCCTCTACTTGCCAAAACTTCTCGATGTTTCTATCTAGCGATTCTAGGGTGGATATATGACACAGAGGGGGGTGGGTAATTGGAGCATACGACGATTTTCCAGATACAAGCCATCCAAACACGCTTTCCACAAGTGTCGGTGATGACTCTCCCAAATTTATCCGGCCACCCTTCAGGAAGGTGTAGAAGTGTTCAGCACCGATGATCAGGTCAATCTTGCGAGACACGTTGTAGTCTGGGTCAGCGAGGTTAATGCCCTCAGGAATGGACCAATTGTTCTTTGGGATCGTAACTGCAGGCAGATTTGTTGTGATGTTACGAAGAACCAGGCAATCTAATGGTACAGCGAACTTCTCCAATCATGATCGAGCTTCGGTACTAACCGAGCCAACAGCCCGAATATGCGCTTCACCGACACCGAAGATGGGCTGATTGATTCGGCGGCGAACCAATCGCAATTGTTGGCAGAGTCGTTCGCTCATCAAACAGCATTGCGAACCCGAGTCCAATAACGCCCGAGCAAAGTGCTCTCTCCCGTACCCATCAACAATGATAAGTACGACGGTAGACAAGAACACATTCACACTGTGTGGATCAGACACCGAGTTGGAAGAAATGGATTGCTCAGTTGGCGCCGAGGTCGTCTCGATTTCACATCGTGCTACGTTAGTTGACTGAGGTGGTTGACCTTGACCGGAGTTCAAGTTTCCATTACCGTTTGTTGACGAGTCGAACCCAGGATGCAGCAAACTGTGGTGTCGTTTCTGGCAAATACGACACGAAAACTTGGAGGAGCATTTGCGGACGAAGTGGTCTCCGCGAAAACAGTTACTGCAAATCTTCTTGGCATTGACCAAATTCAACCGATCCTTCAGCGGCATTTTCTCGAAAGCGGGACATTTCACCAACAGATGTTGTTGGCTACATGCATGATATCCAGGTAGGTAGTTTTCCGTTGCAGCATAACTATTGATCCTAGACGAGGGGGGACCTTGGGACGACTTCAACGGCTTTGAGGGGGGACTGTGCTTGTTTGGGCTGGATAGTGCGAAATGATCTGCGTTGATCGATAGAGATTCCAGAGTGCGTATCTTTTTGGTGAGGAATTCAACCAGATTGGTGTACGTGGGATCGTTACCAGCGGAAACGTACTCTTCCCAATCTTTGAGGGTTTGCTCATCAACCCTGGAGCAAAGTAATTGAACCAGCAAACTACTCCATTGAGCTGTTGGTTCACCCAACTGTTCCAAAATTTTAACATGCCGTTGAAATTCCTCTACAACGACACAAAGTTTGGAAGCGGATTTGGAAAGCGATTTTGAGGGAAACGTAATCGCTTGCAGGTGTTTCTTTTTCAACAAATACTTGTTGGAATAACGGTTTAGCAGAGATTGCCAAGCAACACTATAGTTCGCGGCGGTGATTGTTAGAGATTCAATTAGCTTCAGCGCATCGCCCTTCAGTGCGGAACGGAGATACTGGAACTTTTGGATGCAAGGAATATCCCCGGAAGAATGTATCAAGGAACTGAAGGAATCGTGAAACGTCAACCAGTCGTTCAGGTCACCATCAAATTGCGGCAGCGTAATCGTCGGAAGCTTCACGCCGATCGAGTGGGAAACTGCCGGTGCCGACGGAACCGCCGTCGGTGTTGGGACTGCTGCGGGAGGAGGTTGCAGCGACGTAAGACCACCTTTAACCCGAAAATACTGCTCTTCTACCTTTGCCCTAATGCTCATATTGCTCTTCACGAATTCATTGGAATCATCGAAAGTTTCATATTCACCTTGAATGTCCTCGAAGTTCTCCATCAGCTTGTCCAATCTAGCCAATCGTATCGCTACCTCCTTGGTGTCTCGTTCGGGATTGAAGTTGATCAGGAACTCATCGATGCGGGCGATCGAGTCCATGATGTTCCGACGATTGAGCTCCTTCTGCTTCATCTTCTTCTCCGACATAGTGTGCGCCGGACGACTTCCAAATGGGAGCTGTGCCTGTCCAAAGACAGGCCTTGTGTTATATTAATAGCAGGAACCTCGAACACGATGTTGATCCACGGACGTGGACTATCAGCTCGCGTGCATACAAAGCGGCTCGGCAGAATGAGCGCAATCGGCCAACCGATGATTGGATAATTTAATTCACTTTAGCATCGGCGGTGGTACTATCACTGCAGCAACAGCTAGAACCAGTTTCAATCCAGTGGGGGGAATGGGCAACCATCCACAGCAACAGCAGCAACAACCTCGTGTCTCCCAGCAGCAATCGCACCAGAAATGGACTGAAATCGATCCAAAAAACCACCAAGGAAGCACCGTACAATGGGGATGGGAAATAATGGACAGATACTCACATGTACCTGTCCAAAAACAGGCCTTGTATGGTTGTACGGTACTGCAATCCTTTGGGAAATCCTCCCGACGGGTGATGGGGTTAGGTGTTAGCGTCGAAGTACACGATCCAGAAAGTGATTTTCACACACCCGTGATCCTGGTCACGGCACCAAAATGTTCTGAACGGGGTCGAAATCACGGGCGTAAATTTCGGGGATCACTTTTTGCATATAAAACGACGCGATTACTGATCGAAAACCGAATTTATTTTGCAGGAGAGACTACACTTTATTTGCATGTGGCTGAGTTCACTGTGGTTTATTAACTATATCTATCTACACTACTGTGCTGGTGACCGGTCTGGTTGGGCGACAGCGAAAAGAGGAAGCACCAAATCGCCTAATTGCCATATAGAAACTGAAATGCGTTTGAGAACAATAGAATGCGAGGGTGCGTTGCATACGCACTTTTTAGAAGAAGCTGGATTCTATAGTCCAATTTAAATTTAAATATTAGTTGAAATATTTCTGATCTTAACATCTTGGGACTGGGTTTTTTTTCAATACTGAGCCTGTTTTGCCATAAATATAGTAGTACGGTTTCGCTAATTTATCATGAAATTTATTAGTTCCTTGTTCACAACCATGTTATAGTTAATTTTCTTGAGTAAAAATCAAGTTAATGTGACAACTGTTTAGCTCCAGATAACAAAAGAAAAATGAATTTCAAAAAAATCTTTTCATCTTAAAAAAATTGTAACAATTTTTCATCAAACGAAAGAGTAGCGACCTATGATTGGAATCTTGCGTTCATTTTAATTCAAACTTTGTGTTACAATTTGCACTGTTTCCATAGAAGCAAGGGACAGTCTTTTAATTTAATTTTATAAAGAAACTGCGCTGGAAAAAATCTAAAAACATCCTGGAAGAAAATCTGGAGAAATTCATGAAGATACCGATGGAGCAGTTTCTGAAAAAATAACCCTTGTGGAAATTTCTAAAGGAAGCCCTTAAAAACTTTCTGAAGAAATTCCAAGAAGATTTTAATTGAATTCTCTATAGGAATTTCTGAAAACATTCATGGAAAGTTCTGAACCAGTTTGCTGATATTCTGAAAGAGGAATGTCTACATAGATACCTAAGGATTTTCTTTAATTTATTCGTCCAAGAATTCCTGAAGAAATCCGTAGTCAAATTCCTGTGGAAATCTCTTTAGAAATTATTGAAAGAATCCTTGGAGGAATCTGAAGATATTTAAGCCAAATTCCAGAAGAAATCAATGGAGGATTGATAAAATCCTGGAGAAATGCCTGAAATTTTTAAAAGAATCCCCGGAAAATACGTCAATAAAATTTCAGGACGATTATATGAAGTAATTCCAAGAGGAATCTGCGAACGTATTTCTTAGGAAATTACTAGAAGAATATCTAAAGAATCAAAAACCTCTGTAAATAATCGTAGAAAAATCTCTTGCGAAATTCGTAAAGCAATTCCTTTTGCAATTATCAGCAAATATTTCTAGAGGAATTTTGTAATGAATTCCTGCATATATTCGAGGATTTTCGTACAAAAACTTAAAGGATTACTTGGAGAAATCCTTAAGAAAATCTTTGCATGGATTTCTGCAGCAATCTCTGAAAGTCTCTAAAAAAATCTTGGATACTATCTTTTTTGGAATTTCCATTGTAATCCCTTGAGAAATTCCTGACATAATCCCTGGTAGAATTCCTGTAGAAACTTTATGAAAAATATCCGAAAAAATCTTGGAAGAATCTCTGAAGGAAACCCTAAAAAAATTCTGGAAATATCTCTAGAGGAATACCCAACAGATTTTCTGAACGAACCTCTGAAACATTTCATAGAATAATTTTGATAGATATCGTTTAAGAAATTTCTGAGCAAAAAAAACTTAAAGGAATAATTAAAGAAATCTCAGGAGAAATTTCTTAAATAATCTAAAAAAAACTTTAAAACGGCTGGAGAAATTTTGGAAGGAATCCTTGGAAGATTGTATAAAGGAATTCCTTGAGTAATTTCTTTAACCAGAGATATTGCTATTGAAAACAATGAGGCACTTTTGAAATACGTGGAGGGTTTGAAAAATTACTTAGAAAATTTATAGAGGAAATTTCGCAGCACTTTTTTTTTATTATTTACTGAAAGAATGTATGAAGGAATTACCGAAGAGCTCAAGAAAATGGTTTGCCAGAAGAATCCTTGGAGAAATTCTTGGAAGAATCTCTAGAGGAAAACTCCACCTATGGTTTCTCAAGCAGTTTTTCCAGATCTTGTACCAACTTTTCGAACCCTCTAAGTATAGTACTCTCTTCGAATGAGTGTAATCAGTTATTGTACCATTTAATTCCGCCCTCTTTTGCTTATCCTTTGACAGATACGCGTATTCCAACCAAGCTGTCAAAGGATAAGCATTTCTACAGAAATCAAATAGCAAATATGTTCAAAGAATCCTTGAAGAACTCTTCCAGAAGTTTTTCCATGGATTCTTTCTAAAGGTTTTTTTCATGAATGTCAGCAGGGGATTTCAGCAATTATTTAGGAAATTCTTTCAAGGGCTTTCGTCAGGGGTTACTGAAGAAATTTCTAGAAGGTTTCAGTATTAACAGCTCCTGCGACTTTATGTGAAGAATTAGCTTAAGTCGAAACTCTACGAGTAATCCCTAAGTATTCAGGACCCGAGTCAACGACACTTGGAAACAAAACCGGGGAACACAAACTCATCGTAGATGGTCTCCCTATTACTGAGCCTGGTGAAGTAGGTGAGGTATTCAACAGCTTCTTTACATCCGTGGGAGAAAACGTTGCTAGTTGTTTGCGATCGGATGGCTATATATCAACAGGTTCATCAGATCAGAATCAGAATCAGAAGTGATCAACATCATAGGAACATTAGAAAGCTTTAAAGCAACAGGAGGAGACAGCTTCTCTGTATCAGCACTCAAGCAGTACAGCGCAGTATTATCCGGTATTATCTGCAACTGCTTCAATGATAGTTTGTCATCTGGAGCGTATCCCGACTGTTTGAAAAGGCCCTCGTGTATCCAGTCTTCAAAAGCGGCGATCCAACAAATCCAACCAACTATAGACCCATTTCCGTCCCACCAACTATCAACAAAGTATTTGAAAAACTTTTGTCGACACGTTTGCACTGTTTCCTAGAGACTACAGGCCTAATTTATGAAAGACAATTCGGGTTCAGACAAGGATCTACGACGGATGTAGCTATTTTAGAGTTGGTGGACGACATCTGTCTAAGGCCTTTGACACCATTAATCATTCGATACTTCTGAAGAAACTCGACGCCTATGGAATCCGCGGTATTGCGAATGACCTCATCAATAGCTATCTCACCGGTGGATATCACCGGTGGCGTTCCTCAAGGAAGCAAACTCGGCCCCTTGCTGTTTTTGCTTTATAAAAACAATATTGCAAAGCTCCCGTTGGAAGGACAACCTAGATTATTTGCAGACGATTCAGCGCTTACGTACGAAACCAACTCTGTGGCTGAACTGTATCAACATATGTGCAACGTTCTACATCTTGCAACAGCTTACCTAGAGAATAACCTTCTTGCGCTGAACCTGAGCAAAACAAAATTGATGGTTTTTGGTGCCAAGGAGGATGAAACTTCATTATATCCTACTCTGACTATCAAAGGAGAGATTCTCGAAAAGGTGTCGTACTACAAATACTTAGGTGTTCACATTGATGATCAACTAAGATGGGACGTTCATATAGAGTAGAGTGGGGCAAAAGTTTCCTTTGAAGTTTTTGAGCTCGTTTTAAATTATTTCTTTCGGGTGTCAAGGTTGTTCGAAGCCATTTTGAAAAAGAGTCTTTCACTCCAAAAATTATGAAAATTGAACAATGTTTCGAAAAGTTACGACAAAATGTTGGTTTTTGATCAAAAAATTGTAATATGCGATGCTCCTTCCAATGCATGGAATGGAATTGTAATGAAATCGAATTCGATATTTTATTTTGGGGCGCAACTACACGCTAAGAAAAAGTTACTCTAAAACGAGTAAGATTCACACAAAACTGAGCTAAACTGGAACAGCTCAAAAAATGAGTAAATTGCATTTCCAGCGATTGCGCTGGCCCAAGTGCCAAAATCCAACCAATTTAGGCCGTATAATACTCTTCACATCAGCAAGAATATCATACGATCTAAACTGATGAAATTTTCGCACTTGGGTCAGCGCTATCGCTGGAAAAAAAATTACTTATTTTTGAGTTGTCTCACTTTAGCTCTAAAATAAGTGAATTTTCTGACCGTGTAGGTATGTTTTGAAGATGCTTTAGCATGTATAACTTTTTTCAAAAAGGATTTGGAAATTATATTTTACACATAGTGGGGCAAAAGTTCGAATTGTGGAGCAAGAGTTCGAGTCATGTGGCAATTTATGTAAACACCTAAAATTCTACGAAATGTACATATTATCTCTATAAATGATGGAATTAGTGAGAAAATTCAATCAAAGTTGAACAAAAAAGGTTTTTAATCTTAATTTGGTAGAAAACTACTAATTTTTGATGTAGTAAATTTAACCCTGATTTGGGTAAAACCCAGATCGTACTATATAGTGTATTCCAATTCCAACATCAAATATTAATTAGTTTCAGTTATTCCTATTACCAAAGTGTCAAAATAGTGTACAAAGGTTAGCGAAATAGAACAAACACTAGATTCGAACTTTTGCCCCAGTGGTGGGGCAAGAGCTCGAATAAGACACAAACATACCAAAAGTGTTGTAACTCAAAATTGAAAAGATATTTGGCGTTACTTTGTTCAGCAAAGTTTTAGCTTATGGATGGTAGAATCACCACACGGTATTCATTTATTTTTATCTGCTTCGGTTTTTTTGGAAAACATTGAACTTTCAACTAAGGTCAAACTTTTGCCCCACCTTACTCTGCCAATACAAGGACTTTACACTCTCAGAGTCCGTATGATCATGTACAAAATAACGAGTAGCCTCAACATGCACCACAATTGCTCGTTCAACTCCGCATCCCATCACTATCGCAAGCGGTACGCTCATCTTCTGCAGAGACCTGATTTCAGATCTGAGGTAGGAAGAAAACGGTTCCAGAATGTAGGACCAGACACACTTTATCGACTGTCAGAGGACATCAAGAACGCTCAATCAATTGCTCAGCTTAAACGTCGTTTTATAGCTCATATAAAAAGTAATATTGAAATCTTCATTGTTCGTTGAGTTCCTGTGAAGAACTTATTTTCTAGTTATAATCATTATTATTTCATTATCTTTCTTTTTTTATTGTTATGGATCATTAACTAAGCTAGTTCAATAAGATCTGATGACCCTTTCGAAGCACAAATGTTCAATAGGGATCATACTTAATTAACAACTGGTAAATATGTACTATGAATTGAAATAAATAGATAAATAAATAAAAAACTCACACTGTAAAAGAAACTGTATAAATATGCTCCTGCGGTTCCTTCAGATATATCTCCTAAAGAGATTCCTCCAGGAGTTCTTCACGGATTTTACAGAAGTATTTCAGGCAATTATACATAAAAAATCATGAAGACAACTTTCTAGGATTCCCTGACGAAATTTCTAAAGGAATTACTGAAGATACTTTTGGAGATTCCAAGAAATTTTTTGAGAATTTACTAAAGAAATTGCTGAACAAAATTCTCTGAAGCAATTTTTGAAGTAACCTGTGGAAGAGGTTTTGCAGGAATCTCTGAAGAATACCTGGAGGAACTTTAAGAGATGAGGCTCTGAAGGAATTCCTAGAAAAATGCCATGAGAAAAAAAAACCTGAAGTAATCATTGTAGGAGTTTCTGGAGGAACCTCTAGTGAATAACTGGAGGAACCCCTTGAGATAGTTCTGAAGGAATTCCTAGAAGTGTTTTGTGAGAAACTTTTGAAGACATTCAAAGAAACATCCGAGCATAAACTGCTGACGAAGGTATTGGAGGAGTTCTAAAAAGGACCCCAAGATATTTTTTTAAGGAATGATTGGAGAATGCTCCTAAGCAATCCTTGGAAGAACTGCTGGAGATGCATATGGTGGAGTTCTTAAAAGAATTTCTTTCAAAATGTATCAGGCATAAGAGAACAAAAATCCCTGAAACATTTTTTCGATTATTTACGTTGCAGGAATTTTTGGAGGAAATCCAGCAGCAAACAAATCTGGAACGAAGTTCCTGAAGAAATCACCAAAATATATTTCTGAAGAAAATGAATTTTTCGAAAGAATCTCTAAAGGAATGCCCGAAAATCTGGAGAATACACTGCAGTGATTCCATGAAAAATGTCTCCAGATATTCCTGCTGGGGGAATGCCAAGTAATAAATCCGGAAGAAACCCTGGAAAATTCTCTGACGGGATTCCTAAAGGGTCTCTGGTAATTCTGTGTAATTCTGAAAGAAGCCGAAGATGTTGTCAAATAAATAAAGAATACTAAAAAAAAAGTCTCAATGAATCCCAAGAGAAGTTAATGGAACTTTCGAGAAACCCGCTGGTGGAACGCCTACGAACTTCTTGAGAACCAAGAAAACCAAGAAAACCTTCAGAAAGCATTCCTGCTGAAACGTCTGAAGTTCTGATGGAATTACTGGAGAAATTTCGAGGTGAATATTCGGAGGAACCTCTGGAGAATATTCTGCATGAATCTCTTGGTAATTCGCTGAAAAATAACTGGAGTAATCTCCGATGAAATTTCTGATGAATTCGCTACAATCTGTTACAAAATTTCTACATGAGATGAAGTTATTGAAAGAATGCCTGTGTGAAAACTGGAGGATCGCTAGGAGGAATATCGTGTGGAATACTAGAAAAATTTCTAGAGATTTTTTTTTGGAAAAAATCTTTAAAAAATCCTTAAGGAAATTACAGTGGAATTCTTTTTGGAAGTTTTTTTTTATTTTTGTTTCGTAAAATCATTTAGAGCTGCATCAAAAATTCCCTAAATCATAATATAAAAAAAAAAAAAAACTATTGTTTCTGCCATATGATAAAACTCTGGTTCTAAAGAACCAGTTGAACCCAAAGTTAGTCCCACAACTTTTCCTGTCAAACTACATTATAAGGCTAGCTTTCAGGTAATTTTATGGACAAACTTGAGAGGATGAAGGAAACAAACTGATGAAAGTACTCAATATGATCTTTGTTTATTATCTAATAATTCTCTCATTGAATAGTTATGGCAATTCGATTGAAAACATTTCCTTTAAATTTCTGATTTCTTTTATATGGTTTTAAGGTAATTCGCCAATTGTTGAACAGTTAGTACTTAAATGTTTATTTTCATTTGAAGGTAAAAAAAAAACAGTTCAAAGAACGTCGAGATCCACTCATTTCTTAACTTTTCATTGAGTTTGAATTCCCTTAAATTTAATTTTCTAATATCATTTGTATCGGAAGTCTAGAACCCGAATGTTAAAAGCTTCCTTAATCTAGTTCATTCTAGTGTTGGACGATCCTCGCTTAATGTTGAACGATTCAAGCGTTGTTCGTGATTGATGGCGTTTAACCAGACATAAACCTGTTTTTCTTTATTTTGGCCACCAAACCCAACAGTTATCCGATGTGGGTCCAACAGGGTTTCAACATTCGATAAAATGTTACCCGACATCCGATAATTTTTCAATCTGGTGGATATTATTCCGCATTTTTGGTGTTTTGTGCCCAGCTAGTCACTTGAGTGCCAATTCATTCAATGACAAGGAATCACTTCTGATTTGAAGAGAGTTCTAGTTGAAACAATCAGTGCCTCCATTTAATTGTCTAATTGGTGAACCAATTGTTTCCGCGCAAAAACAGAATATGTACCAAATTTCAATCAATTGGTTCGTCCCACAATGATGCATCCTTAACCCTAAAAGGGATACCTTCATGGCCTCAGTTTCGTCACCTCGCTGAGTGTGTTCCATCAAAGACGAGCTCTGAAAGGCGCCTGGGGTCCAATGGACCCCAGGTATCCCTTTTAGGGTTTTTTTTTTATTCCTGTTCGGGTTTGTCACTGCGACCAGTTTTTAGATCTATTGTGACATTACCCTTTTAGGGTTAATAACATTCAGTGTAATCAATGTGGAACACATGGAGACGCTTGGTCGTTGACATCATTTTGTAATTTTGATGGAACCTTCATTGATTTTGGGACAACTTGATTTTTTTTTCTAAGGTCTTAATCTTAGACCATCACCAACGAGCCGTCGCCACCTCAACGGCGTTAGTAGTACCAGTGATGCTACGGTTTCAGTACTAATCAAATATTGGAATATGACCCATTTGCTCTGCCTTGAAATTTTAAACTTCTTGCTAGCTATTCCACAGTCGACCAGGGCCCTTAAAGCTTCGAAATATTTTTCTAAGGTTCAATACCCACTTGCCACTCTCTTAAAAGCAATCAAATAGAAGCCCAAATTAAATACCAATCGGCGTTTCCCAATGCCAAATGTGCCACCCAATTCAAGATTTCATCCGGAAGTGGCTGCGAGCTAAGCAACACAAGGCTTGAGGTTAAAACTGAGGTGTTATGTGAAAATTCGGCTCAATTGTTCCGGGCCAAAACGGAATGGGCAATTGGCTGCAGAAGCAAGCACCATACCCAATAAAGGTAAGCTTCCTACGGAGCTTCGAGAAGGATTAATGAAATTCCAATAAGATTATCGTAAAACTTTTTGCACACCGGTCCGGAACGAAGCCCCCGTGGTAATGGCCGGGGAAAACTGCTTCTGGTTCTGCTGAGACGATGTAAAAATGGCACGTACAGTTCCATTTTCATTCGCCTTTAGTGGCAATAAACGGGGGAGCTCTTTTCGCATCCTTATGTATGTGGTCCCGAGAGCAATCGTGTTTCCGCAGCTGGATCCAATAAGACCGTGTGCTGCATTCACCCGCCAACCAAAGCTTATGTACCTTCCGAACCGGCCCGAAAAGGAAAGGGAAAAGCTCCATGTGCCAGAGTGCAAGCTTATGCGCTTTTTTCCTTCACACCAAGCAGCAAGGATACCCAACGCCAGCGACGAAAAAGAGCGAGAGAGAATTGGCAATTCTGCCAACATAAGGAAGGAAATTCGAACTGCTCGCCAACAAAACGAGAGGTGTCGAATATTTATATCCTCTAGACGCAATATAGACTATGGTTTCACATAAACATTTTCGCTCCACAAAAATTTATCTCCCGGACGGTTTATCGTATATTTATCTCTCTTTTTACGGCGCTCGAAATGTTTTGTTTTGGTGCTTTCTCGCTCCGAAAGGCGCGCTTCTCTCGCATCACCACGGCGACGACGAGCGAAGGAAAGCGGCGGCAAGCGATGCACTTTTCTTCACCATGGATTCCAGCAAGCCAGCGTACAGCGGCGAGTGAGAAAGGAATTGCACGTGCGCGCTGCAGTCGCGTGGGAAAACCATCCACGAGAGAGAAAGCAATCGGTTTTGAGAGAGAAAGAGCGGTCGTAAAAACCGCCCTTTATGGGTGTGATAATAATACGGTTTTACGACGGCCATGTTTTTACGAGTATGGTGGAATAAAGCATCGGTATAATAGCGAGCGAGACGACACTAGGGGGTTTCCGCAGTAGCTGTCCTGTTCGTTTGAATTGCGCTCTTGGATTGCGTTCAAGAGCGGAGTTTTGTACCATTTGCTTCACTTTTATATTCGTCGTTTGGTGGAATGGAAGCTGAAGAAGAATTGTGATGGTTTTTGGTTTGCCGCAGAAGTTTGGACAGATGCCGCCGGATGTGTTTTGAGTTTGAATGTTGTAGCTGGACCTACTTAAGGTTGTGTTTCCCAAGCAACACACTTGTTATATAAAAGTTACGACAGCGCAAGTTTTGGTTGTATAGAAGTTTATTTTACGTTATTTCAACACAATGTTAAAATTACGTAAAATAAACTTTTATACAACCAAAACTTGCGCTGTCGAGTAACTTTATTATAACATGTGTGTTGCTTGGGTTTATTTAAGATTGTTAGTTTCAATCAAGCTAAACTTTGTTTGATGACACTTAAACTACTTTTGCGAAATCCACTACCACAAAAATGTGTAATTTGCATTTAAAGTGCATAATTAAGTGATCACACCAAAATCAACTAATGGTCACAAAATCAGCTTTTATACTGTGGAGCAAACTACTTTGACATGCATGACTTTTTGCAAATTTGACGATTTTTTTAACGCTTTACTGGATTTTGTTTTTATTTTTATTTATTTTTGTGTATTTAATCCTCAGCCAATTCTACACTTACTTGATTTTGTGAATGCTAAATTTTACGCCTTTTAGTGCTGAACGGTTTGGCGTGTAAAGGTGGTTGATAGTAAATGAATTACATGGTTTATTAGTAAAATACCCCACGTGAATAATAAGAACTCTTTGCTTACATCTTTTTCTTCCCTATTAACGTGACGTTATTCACGAGTAGAATAATACACTTTTTGTGAAGGTGGATTAGACTGTTTGCTAATCGCAGTTGGATTGAAAAAAATGGCAAAATTAAGCTTTATACAACACTTTATTCGTTTGATAAATATATGTTGGGAAGCTTCAGAACGTGATTCCGGATGGATAATCAAGTCCGACCTGTACTGTTTTTTTTTTTGCTGTGAAGCCAGACTTTGACTGAAGGAAATAACTACAGTTAACATTGTAAAAGTTCATCCATAAATTACATAGACTCTAAAAGGAGGTGGGGGCGGAGTTTGGCCAAAGCATACGCTCCACATAAATTTCCTTTATTTTGTGAGTACAAAAATCTACGTGTGGGAAGGAACGAGGCTGCTTTGGGTTCTGCGATGTCCAATAATGCGCCAACATAGATAATTTAGAATATGAATGACCATTTCTAACTAAATAAAAGGTTAAGGACAGACTCAATAGAACCCCAAAATGGCCGCCACAATGGCCGACTTTGGTACCTACTCACGATTTCAAGCGCACAATTCTTTTCGTAAACAAAACCAGCGCACCTGATCTTCTTATTTTAAGCATATTACAAGTGAGCAAGAAAAGAATAATAAAATGCATCGTAGTTTGAAGCTTGCTTCTTGAGATTTGTGCGTCTGAAGTTCTGATGCAATGTTGAAGAAATATTTCAAGAAGTTTGTCCTTAAGGTAGCGTACATTAAGACATGAGTTTGTGGATGTAGAGGAAGGGAATCGCAAATCACCAAATATTGAACGTTTCATAAACATAGCATATATAATTGAACAGATCGTAGTTGCTACTCTGTGATCAACGACAATAACTACTTAAAGAATTAATGAGTACGGCTTGATTGTTCAGAGAATTAACGAATCAGGACTAGCCGTTCGAAGAATTATTTCATCAACAGAGTAGTGCATGATATAGAATTTGGAATGGGCCATTTTACGAGCCGATAATGTTATTATGAATAAAAATATAACAAGCGGTGGTGTACTAACAAGTGAATATCGATTTCATTATCAACATGGCTCTTCACAAGCGGTTGGTGAATCAAATCGTTTGTTATATGTATCATAATATACACTACGCTAGCTGTCTACCAAGCGTTGATAACACCGTTCAACACTAAATTTTGTTATGGGATGAGAAAAAAAAATAACAGGGGCTTGGGACCCTAGAAGTGTCATAGTGAAAGAATTTTTGAAAAATATTGGACCGGGCCTTCACAGTTCAAAACCGAAGTTTGTATGGAGAACTCGGGGTGTTCAATTGATGTGTGCATTAGAACGCGTGGTGCATATATTTAGGCGTTAGACAATAACGAAACTAACCCAAATACCGAAAACGCCTAAAAATATGCACGGCACGTTCTAATGCACATATCAATTGAACACCCCAAGTTCTCCATACAAACTTCGGATTTGTACTGTGAAGGCTCGGTCCAATATTTTTCAAAAATTCTTTCACTATGACACTTGTAGGGTCCCGAACCCCTGTTATTTATTTTCTCATCCCATAACACCAAATTTTGTAAAATTTTGTTGAGCAGTGTAATCATTCCTCACAAACATCACACATCGTTCAATCATAATCGCATACATACACACATACTTTGGTTTCCTCACAAATGTTCGATACAATCATTCCAAGGTTAAACGAATGTGGATTGACAGATATTGCAATTATTGTTACAGTTTTCCGATTAGATATCAATTATGATAAAAAAGTTCGATACCTGTACTGGATATCGAATTGCCAGTACAGGTACCAAACTTTTCATTACATTTAAAATATTCTTCCCTAGAAGAGATTACAAACACAGCGACTAGAATTTTATGTATTCGGAATCAAGCTTTTTAGATTGATTTAAAGCTATTAGCTTTTAGAGCAGTTATCGTTATATTATGACATTTTTTTTCTATTAGTTGCAGAATAGTTATTTATGTAACGAGTTGCAAAAAAAAGACACGGGCACATCGTCTTCGACAAGAGGCTGTACAGATTGAACGAAACATAACACTAGACAACGGACACGACATACATTACGAGCACCAGTGGATAAAGCCTGTATCCGCAATAATCGGGACACAGAAGTACGGCTGTAGTTCTGTAATAAATCGATAAAATTGGCCAAATAATTGACTGAGAACTCTTTGGTGTATGTTTATTATTTGTGCCAAATTTCAAACAAATCGATGCATTACTTTTAACTGTGGATGAAAAACAAACAGACTTGGTTTTAAGCATTTTGTACAATCATGACCAATTTTCATTCGCATAGGAGATGGTTCTTTTACGCTACAGTTCAAAGTTCTGTGACGATTATTATGAAAATTCGTTAGCAGTTATGATACTTATAGAGACACCTTCATGCAAAATTTCATCAACTTTTATTAATTGGTTTGAAAGCTACTGGTGTTGATAGGGGTGAGTGTTAGTGAAAATTTACCGTATTTTTCATGTGCGATGTTTGCCTATTCATAACTTTTGAATTTATTTACCAATTTTCATGAAATTTTCACAGAAGGTAGTTGAATATGTGTGTTTTATGTCTGCAAAATTTGATGTTTATTGGTATAGTACTTTCAATAGTACAATCGAAACAATAAAGGGTGCTGACTAATTGCTGTCTGATGGGCTTAAATCACGTTCAGTCCCAATATTTGTTTCGACTATAAAATTGTTGAGAGTGCATCGATTTTTTTGAAATTTTGCCTATGCAACGAAGGTAGGTTGACAGGTTTTTGTACAAAATTTCAGCCATTTTCTTTGCCAAATTCAAAAGTTGCTGTGCTGACAAGCAAAACAAAGGGCTGTACAAAATTCAAGTGCGCACATTCTACTCTTTCATTGCTACAACAAAAAGTACTGCACCAATTCACATGAAATTTTGGGAGTATAATGAACACATCGTATGATGTTATTAGGTCTAATTTGAGCAATTTTAATGTATCTATTGCAGATTTACAGCTGCATTTCTGTGTCCCGATTATTGCGGATACAGGCTTTACGAGGAAGAAACATTTTTTGCGAAAAGTTGCATCACTCGGAGCGGGAATCGGACTCTCAACCCATGGCATGGTACGTTTATACCCTTGGTGATGCTAACCGCATGGCCACGAGGCTCCAGCACATTTGTTCAGCACGAGTCGTACCAACAAGGTCTGCCGTTTCCACTTTTTATTTGATAGTTTATTGTGCCGCCTTTTTTTCATTATTTTTAAGAAGAGCAGGCTCCAGAACACGTTCTCCTCCATTTAGGAAATTTTGTGTGAAAAAATGTTACACTCAAACCTTTTCTTATGCCATGGTGCATGAATAAAAAATATGCATAAATTAAAAAGGCATGAAAAGGGTTTTTTTTAATAGATTAAGTCAGGCCTTTAACCCGTAGACTACGGGGCTTACAACAAAATTTCAAACCGCTGCCAAAGACGCACACATCAATATTTTTCAATGAAATTTTGATGTTTACTTCATTACTAGTTGTAGTTTCAAGTATGCTGGGGGCCTTAAAAATTGAAGTCAGTTTATTCCGGTGGACGTCTGGGTCAGGAGGGGTAAAAATTGCATAACTTTCTTTTTAGCAAGGCTCCATTAGATGGAATTCAAATGATTTTATGTGAAAAGTGGTTAGTTCCATGGATTATTGTATATTACGTCAGGCCATCATGGGGTTAAAAAGTATATAATTAGAGTAGAACTTTTTCAAGACCTCCAAAATATTTTCAAGTTTAAGTCTGATTTCTGTGCACATGTTAAAATTTTTAAGGCACACAAGGAGTAGATTTGTTTGTCCTAAGCTAGGTCATAAAGCATATTGAATTTAACTATAAGTAAAACATGATGGTAACAAACTATTTTTATATGTAAATCATATTTTTCACGGAAGTGAGACGATTTTGAAAGATATTGCCTACATTTAGGCGTTTAATGTATTACAAAAAGGACCCACATTAAACGCCTAAAGGTAGGCAATTTCTTTCAAAATTGTCTCACTTTCGTGAAAAACATGATTTATCATACAAAAACAGTCTGTTACCTTCAAGTTTTACTTAAAGGTAAATTCAATTCGCTTAAGACCTAGCTTAGGATAAAAAAATCTACTCCTTGCGTGCCTTAAAATCTTTTACAAGCGCATAGAAATTAGGCTCAAACATGAAAATGTTTTAGAGGCCTACAACACTTATATACACCACTTATATACTTCTTAACCCCCTGACATAACGTAATTTAAAATAATGCATGGAACTAAACACTTTTCAGATGAAGTCATTTGAATTCGAACTAATGGGAACTTGTTAAACGGAAGGTTATGCAATTTCTACCCCTCCTGACCCAGACGTCCACCGGAATAAAACTGTCCTCGTGGCTACAATTTTTAAGGCTCCCAGCATAATTGAAACTACAACTAGTAATGAAGTGCACATCAACATTTCATTGATAATTATTGATGTGTGCGTCTTTGACAGCGGTTTAAAATTTTGTTGTAAGCCCCGTAGCCTACGGATTAAAAAGGAAACAGCTCGAAATTACAGTATTTGCTATTGTGCATGAGATGGGATCAAGGGGGCTTCCAGCATGTTCCCTGTGTGGCAAAAACGGGGTCCCAAAGGACTTCAGAGATGTTTCAGGAGCGTTTCGACAGGTTTTGTTGACGATTCAAAGACGTTACGGGGATTTCAGGGGCGTACCAATAGTATTACATATACGGGGTTCAAGGGACGTATTAAGGGGATTCAAAGGTTATTAAGGGGAGAGTGAGGTCTCAGGAGCCTTAAGAGGGTGTTAAAGGGGTTTCATGGCATTCCAGAGGCATTTCAGAGAGTTTCAAAAGGTTTCAGGAGCACTTCAAATTGACTGCAGTGATTTCAAGGGCATTGCATTGCAATGCCCCAAAAACCCCTAGGAACCCACCTGAAACCCCTCAGAAACGCCCTGAGACCTCCATGTACCCCGCTGAGACCCCTTCGGATCTCTTGGAACGTCCCTAGGACTCCCTGGATTACGCCAAAGCCCCCTTAGCACTCTCTAAAACTCCATAAAACCCCTTCCTTAACAAACGCTCTTTGCACCTCCAGGTATCTCAAGAGACCTCCTGAAACACTCTCGAGACCTCCACGTACCCCTCTAAAACGCCCCGGAAACCCCTCTGAAACACCTTCTCAATCTCCCTTTACTTTCTTTCCCAAGTATTATCGCTACCGTTGTTATAGTTATCGGCCGTCATTATTACGTTTTCTTAGACTAATCCCACCAATGCGTAGCAAGTCGGTGAGTAGTAGAGATGTGTAAACCGGTTTATTTCTGATAACCACGGGGTCTCCAGTTAGCCTAGTGGTTAAGGCTATGGATCGCCAATCCGGAGACGATGGGTTCGATTCCCGTTCCGGTCGGGAAAATTTCCTCGACTCCATGGGCATAGTGAATTATTATACTTGCCTCATAATATACAAATTCATGCAATGGCAGGCAAAGAAAGCCCTTCAATTAATTACTGTGGGAGTGCTCAAAGAACATTAAGTTGAAGAGAGGTGGGCCAAGTTCCAGTGAGAACGTCGAGCCATAAAGAAGAAGAAGAAAGAAGAAGAAGAACCACCCGTTTTCGACCAAAATTCAAAATTCCTTCATAAATGATTGTAATTTTGTTTCTCAACTCTTAGAAGATATTTTGAAGGTCTGTGCATACCGCGCATCTAGAGCATCCCAAAGGAGTGTCGACAGCGTAGGTTTTTGGTTGGACACGTGTCATTTTCAAGTTATTCTGCCTATGGCTTAGAATTACATAAATGTAGTTCCTGTACAACTAAAAACTTGTGCAAAAGAAATAAGGAACCCTTGAAGAATTTCTAAAGAATTTGTTGAACAAATCGGCGTTCCTGTCGAACTCTCTTGGTTTTTGAAACAATTCCCTGATGGAATTAAAGGAAAATTCCCACAGGAATTCAAAAATACCTTCCTTGAAGAATCCCAGAAATAATTTTTGAACAAATTATTGAAAATATTCCTGGAGGAACCCCAAGAAGAAGTTCATGAAAAATTTCCTCAAGGAATCGAAAAATCTTACAAAGAATTCCAGTAAAAATCTCTAAAGAGTTCCAGAAGAAATATCCGAAGAAGTTCCTGGAGGAATCCCTAAAGAGTTTCTGGAAAGATCTACGATTTCTCAATGATTTCCAGAAGAACTCCTGAAGCAATTTAAGGAGGATTTCAAGAAGAAATGTTTGGAGGAATCCTCAAAAAAAAATCTGCAGAAATCACTGAAGAAGTTTTTGGAAAAATCCATAAAGAAATTCTTCAAGGAAATATGAGAAAAATCCCAAGATGAGTTCTTGGAGCGATTCGTAAAGGTATTCCTGCAGGAATCTTTGAAGAGTCCCTGGAGAAATCTCTGAAAGAGCTCCTGGAGGCATTCATGAAGATGTTCCTAGAGAAATTCTTCAAGGAATTCCAGAACAAGCCCATAAAGTCATTCAAGGAGAAAACTTTGAAGGAATTCCTTGAGCAGTTCCAGTAGGAGTTCAGTAGGAATCCCTGGAGAACCCCCTCATGGAATTGAAGGTGGAATCCGAGAACGATCCTCAAGAGAAATTCTTCCAAAACTTCCAGGAGAAATCCCTTAATAAAATTCTGGAATAAATCTCACATGAATCCCTTAACCTTCCTTTTGCATCACGTTGGCAGCAGCTCGCTGACGTAGTGCACGGTTTGGGTCAAAAATGGCCCTAATGCCAAAGGAGGGTTAAGGAATACCTGGAAGAATCCCAGATGATATTCCTAGATAAATCATTATAGATAATCCTGGAGAAATGCCTAAAGAAAACTCTGAAGAAATTTCTGTAGGAATCCCTGAAAAAAAAATCTTAGAGGAATCTCTGAACAAAGTCCTTGAAACTAACTATGAAGAAATTTCGAAATTCTTCAAAAATTCAAAAAAAAAACCTTGAATAATCTTTGAAAGAACTTCTAGAAGAATTCTTGAATTAACGCCAGGAGAAACCTCTAACAGAACTTCTAGAGAAATGTTTGAAGGAACTCATGACAAATATTTGACCAAACAAGCCTAACAAACGACCAACACAAGGTGAATCATGGCGACCTTGGAAGAATGTTGGACTACAATGACAAATATTTGTCATTATGGCAAACAGTGTAATTGCACCAGTGTAATGGCACCTGTGTAATGGTAAATAGATTCAATTCAAGGTACACAGTACGATCAAAATCTGTAAATTTATGACGAACTGAATGTAACAAATTGACCTCCATCGTGTTCGATAGAAATTTATGTGTGATCTTAAAATTACATTGCTGATTGCTGAGAGAAAAGTGTTAATAAGCACCGACTTTTCAGAGAAACTTAAAAAAAAACTTTATACGAGAATCGAACTCAGATCTTCCGAGTGAGAGTTCACGCCTAACCCCTCTAGGCTGTCTCACCAAGCTGAAGAGAAGGAAATCAAAAATGAACATTAGCGTGGGTCATCGGAACCGTTTTCTCAGATCAAAGCTTTTTTGGTTCCGTTTCTTGTCCTGAGTATCTGTGCAAAATTTGAGCACCATCGGTTGCGTCTACACTTTGCGCATTGCAATTGAAATTTGTATGGGGTTTGTATGGGAAAACATACTTTTTTGCATTTTTGTCATAAGTTGAAAAAGTTTGTCTGAAACGTTTCAACCGATACTGTAAAATGATAGCCTAGGATGTTCTGAAAAACTTTGTTGAAGACCGCAAAGCGATCCGATGCTTGTGAAAATAGTTATAACCAACGAACCGCATGCATGTGTTTATGTTTTAACATGTAAAGGAATAACAATAGCAACAAAATCATGCTGTTTCGCCAAGCAATGCCAACGCAATAACTTTTTTCATAAGCATCAGATCACTTCGCGATCTTCGACAAAGTTTTTCAGGACACCCAAGGCTGTGTTTTCACTTTATCGGTTACATGGTTTTAGAAAAATTCGAGCTTGTTATGAGAGAAATGCAAAAAAGTGTGTTTTCCCATGTAAAACCCCATACAAACTTAAAACGCAATGCGCAAAACGTAGACATAACCGATCCTGCCCAAATTTTGCACACTTATTTGGGCCCTGAAATGGGATCAAAAAAGCTTTGATCTGATGGCATACCATTGATTTTTTCATTTTTCCATATAAACGATGACCCACTCTAATGAACATGTTCCACCATAAAGGAACAAACTGTTGTACCGCTTCGGCTACAGAGAGCGAGAGAGCAATCACCGCAGCGAGACAGACGACTGAGCGTAGCTGTCCTCGTTTACGTTACTGCATGTAAATTTCAAGCGGATATGTTTCAAAAAATGTAAACAGTACGCATGATTGGCTGATTACTGAGCGGACAGTATCATCTCTCGGTAAATGGCTGTAATTTTGTGGCTTCTGCTATAATTATTAGTCGATGCTTAACTTACGTGCTGTTTAATTTTCATGATTTCTTTCTGTGAGATTCAAAACTTCTCATGAAAGTAAGATTGTGTTACAGTTGTTGTTGGACCAAAGTGTTCCTAATTTATAACATTCTATAAGTAGACTTGTTCAGAAAAGTGCATTATCCCAAGCGACACACATGTCATATAAGTGTTACGACAGCGCAAATATTGGTTGTATTGGTAATTTGACGTTATTCTAGCACTGTGTTGGGATAACGTCAAAATTACTTGTAGGGTAGGTAATCAAACTTTGAACCAAATTGCGGCTTTCTGAAGCAGTGCAAATTTTAAGTGATTTTTTCTCCCACATGGAAATAATTTACTACCGCAAAATCGTATGTACATGAAAGCCACGGGTATAAGCTTTCTGTTAAATGGTAAAAAGTTTGTAATTGCACCTAATTTCATTGAAATAATCGATTTTTCATCAACAATGATTTTAATCTTAATTTGAACCATCGTAATCATAATTTGAACCAATTTTAATCTTAATTTGAACTACTGGCGGCAGCAGCTCGAGCAACTCACAAAACAGCCAATTTCATGCTAAACAATTAAAAATCACATGAATCTGCTAATTTGCATACCTATTTTTCATTAGGCAGTGGAATCTCACCTCAGAATGTTCGAAATTCTTTAGGAATTTGGAAACTACATTTGGAATTTTTCATCCCCCAAGAGTAAACAAAGCAACCACTAGCGCAATCTACAGGCCAACAATAGAAGCTCACCCCCGTTTACTAGTTCAAATTTAGATTACAAATGGTTCAACTTAAGATAACATTCTCCAAGTAAGAATCACTTAAATTTGATAATTTTATGACAAATAATGCGGAATATTATTCGGTTGGTCGATTCTACGATAAATAAGCTTTCATTTAACGTATTCACTTATTGCGTGTGATGCAATGCATGAGCTGTACGGGTGCACCGAAAATGGGCTTTCTCTGGGGGGAAAGAGGTGAAATCACAGTGATTTTTCAATTGCCTGTTTTCCATGACAAAAACGCTTTTTTCAATGCTTTTAAAGTCCATGTTATCAGGTTATATTACGGAAAGCTGTTTAACATCTTTTTCGGGACAATATTTGCCTAAAACGTACGTCATTTGAATGATTTTCAAAATGGTTCAAATTAAGATTACAATTTGACTAGTTCAAAGTTTGATTTCTTACCCTATACGACTAAAACTTGCGCTGCCGTAAATCTCATATGTCATGTATGTTGCTTGGGATTTTTGCAACTTTGTGTTTTTGAAACTTTTTTTTACTGCTTACTGTAAGTGTACAACAGTGATCAAATATGCTGTGTACTAAAACCGGCATTATTCTAAATTTTTTCGTAGGTGAGCGGCTATTGGGTCATAAGCGGTTACTGGTACACTGACCGTAATTATTTGAAAAAAATCTTTTGAGTGAAACGCAGAATCTCTAAATATATTTTCAAAAATATTGCTATAATCAAATCAAAGTCCAAACGTCAAAATCTAGAACAAAGCCAGAGTCTTGAAATCCTTCAATTGATACCACACCAGAGAAAAGTGACAACCAGAGACGTGATAAGCAAGTAGTCAAGTGTTGGCTAATATATGAGTGAGACGTAAGTTATCGTTTGGTTACGAATACAATACTTAACCTGTGGATTTGAAAATTACTGTCGATGCCAAATGACGTATCTTACCTGAAAATATAAAATAACAAAAGTTAGTGGGATTTATAAAGCTGATGTAATTGAAATAAAAAAATGTATTACTTATTTTTGTTACTATCTAATTTTAGGTGATGTGTATCATCTGCATTTTCTTTTTTCTCTTAGCAACTAAGTTATTGGGATACTATCTAATTAGGCTGATGTTGTTATTAGATTTGTATAATAACATATTAATTATGTTGTGAAAGTACACACTCAAAACAGATTCGCGGGCTCGGCAAAATCGCGCACAGCCGTCTGCTCAGCAAAATCTTTATCTGGTATCTCAGCAAAAAGTGACGATTGTTAGCTGATTCTCAGCAAAACGATTGCCGACTATCAGTAATGAACTGTCAAAATTGCCGAGATCCCGGCAAAATGATTGTTTGCTGATTGCTCGGCTGTGCGAATCTCGGCAAAAGTTTGAAAAAATGCTGATATCCCGGCAATCTGAATTAAGTGTGTACTGAGATTCATTCCACAAATGACTCATTCCTCCACGACAAGCTTCAACCAACATTGAGCAAAAAAGCAGACAAGCAGGCAACCGGGTGATATATGTGTGTTGGTATGTGCGATTACGAGAAGGTTATCCTGATGCAGAATCTGGCAGGAAAACAAGTCATAAAATCATAAAAGAGTAGAAAGTTTCATCACCCTTTGCTCATTGTGATTTTTGCGTGCCTGGTTTTGAAGAAATTTTCGTTAACTTTTTTATGGCCTTAAGTTTTTTATGGGCATCCTTTTTTCCTACCATGAGAGAGATGATTGAAGGAGAATGAAGGACGAAGGCTGAAAAGTTTTGTTTGTGAATCAAGAAATCAATTTACCTCCAGAGGTGATGGGTTATTGTCAGAGTTTCCAGCAAGTCAACCTCCGTGGACATTGAGAACAACCGTTAACTTCATATGATTGAAAACAACGCGTCACGTGACACCCCGTGGAAAAAACGCGATATTTCCCATCGTTTCCTGGCCCTCACGGAAGAAACAACAAATCGCTAACACTGACAACACAGTCGCTGCTGCAACAAAATCGGTCATTGCCGGAAGGTGATGAATTTTCACAGAACAAAACACGCAACCACCGAGAACCGTTCGAGACATTTGCAGGGCGAATCCGCGCGACGTGACACGACGATGACCTTTGACGGACTTTAAGAATGTACACACGCGAAATCAGCAAGCAACTGAGCCAGAAAACAGCAAGAACCAAACAACCACCGCACGTCAACTGAGGCACTCTTGAAAATGTCAAAAAATGGTTGCCAAAGCAAAGGCAAAACAGGGCTAAGCATAGAGAAACAGCACACGTTTATATCAAAGAGCTTAGCGTCGTCGGTTCGTTGGTTAGTGTATTGTATATGCCTTTGCTTGCTTTGCCGTGGCGTCTGTGGCTGCAAAACCAAATGTGAACCGCACCACAGTCAACCTCTTCTTCTTCCACCCGACCGACCACCCTACCCTGCCGTAGGTCGTTTTTCCAGGCACTGACTCTTGACGGTGGGCTCCGTGTCCCTGACTCTGTGGCCGGCAGCGACGTCGATCGATCGATGTGTGGAAAGAGAGCGACAGTGCCCGCCGCAGAGTACACTTTACTTTAGAATCTACCATGGCCAACTGCCAGCGCACCGACGGGACCAGCATCGTAGCAGGCGAAGGGGGTGAGGAACAAGGAGAGAAACACCGAAAAGCATTAGAGTTCTGCTTTTCCTCCTCTCTACTTTACTCTGAGCTGACTTCGACCTTTCTTCCCTCTCGAACGGTTATGGTGTTCGTTCGCCCGAACAGCCTTTTTTGATAAAAACTCATAATCATTGATATAAATTACACTTGACGTTACCTCATACCACCCACCCACCCACCCACCGGCACGGCACCTGATCACAATGCGGTTCAGTGCTCGATGCTCTAGCGCAAGGCAGCCAGAGATGGAGATAGCACTGAGTTTTGGTTATGCCCCAGTGCAAGAGCGAGTGGGATTACCTTTGGCAAAAAAGCGAGCCTAAACACAGCAACCCTCGACCGGAAACTCGCTTACTGCGACCGATTTGCAAAAGGGGATTGCAAACGAAGGGATGCTATGTATCTCCTCTAGGTAGGTAGATGGAACACCTTTTACATTGTTGGCTCCCTCCCAGACCTGACGGCCGATGTAAATAGCAATTTTCTAGATCAATTTATAGTGCAAACAAATTTCAGGGGATTTCGCCCAGAATCTGATGGGGCGCCTGGTAGATTCATAAGGGAAGATGCCGGAACAAGATATATTGCAACCGGGGAGGGTGGCGTGGGTTTCGGAGAGCGAAAAATTCAAAAGTGGCATTCCGTGAACGGGCGACAATGGAACGCGGGTGTAATTTCTCTATCGAAGTGGAAAATAGTACTCGCCATAGCTATGCGACACCCCCGAGGGGGGAAGTCTTTGTTCCTGGTTTAAATGGTCGTGCGCATCTTATCTGGATGGGTATAAATTTGAGTTTAAACACCTTCTCCATCCGGAAGGTGGCTTGCATTGGAGCGGGGTTGAACGGCGCAGATTGCGAAGGTTATCACGGGATATTATTCACAACGAATGGTCCGTAAGGGAGATTGCACGAACGAATTACAGGCTTCGATGGGGTTATATGGGTCACTCATTCACCAGGAATTGAGCAGTTGTCCATGAAAATTGTATACAACATTGATTCCAAGTTTGTAAATTCTTGATAAATGCCATGGAATGGTAAAACTGTGATTTAATCTCTTGAATGGGTAAGGAATGAATCTTATGATAAATTAAATCAAATTTAGAAATCTGTATAAATTTTGCTCATTTATTCAATTGTTACACAAATGCTTTGAAAACGTTTAGAATACGAGTACCATCAGTGATCTCACGTTCCTAAATTAATCCTATTCGAAAACAAGCGATTACGGAACCGGTTATTTCCGTTTTTTTTTTTTTGCTTTCATGCGTTCTCACTTCTAACAAAAATACAAAAATAAGAAACAAAACAAAAAACGCATCAATACTTTGTTTTGAGTAGGATGAAAATAGGAGCCACATGTTTAATAGAGGGAACAAATACCCTAGTTAGTATAGTTAACCTATTTTGGATTGATGAATTAAGTGGATCAGACTTAAACGATTTTCGAGATATAAGTCAAAAGTGGTTACTTGGATTCGTAGTTCCATAAGATGTAGATTTGACAAAGCTGTACGTTTACATGTTTACTTAGGTACAAATATACGATGTGTATAATTGCTATACGTTGGGTTCTTTGTGGAGGTGACATCCCTAAACTAAGAGCTACGAGCAATACAGGAGCTGTCTATTGATGATTCAGGTCGATAGAACCATGTTTTTATGTTCACGATAAGTGGAACTGCGATGAATTGTGGACTTTGGTATTGTAGATTTGCCCGAGAACGAATGCCACATGTTATATGGATTTGAATTGCAATTCTTCGTCAATTACCCTTCAATAAATTTGTAGTTATTGAAGCTGCTTAAAATAGAAGCTGACCTTATATGGTATCCTTGTTCCAAATGCGCCAAACGCTCATACAATATGAATAAACTTCTTCAAATATGTAAGTGAATTATGCCACTGCACTAAGAGGATTCAGGTGGCCAAAAATCAAAAATTGACTTTATTCAATTTGCGATTCAGATTCGGTAGTTGGAAGTAGACCATTTGGACCAGTAAACCCTAGAATATCAGTTTGCTAATCTATAAGTGTAGAATTAGCTATAAGTTAAAATACACATTAATAAAAACAAAAAAAAAAGTTTGCTAATCCCTATATTTATCGAGATACTGGCAGCAGAATGAGATCATTGTCAATTTTTGGTAAAATTAATGAAATGTTCAACTTCGCATATCTTCGGCTTAAATGAAAAATGTTAAACTTTTAAAGTAGTTTCTAAAAGCTTGCTCATAAACCTTTCGAGAGACGTAGAAATGTTGATTGTAAAACTATTAAATGATGCAATATTTAAAAATTCAAACTTATCCCATACAAACCGTTCCATACAAAAAAAGTTTCGCTGAGTTTCGCTTCATGACTACTTCTATGTATTTCTTTAGCATCCCTGGGAGACATTGAAGTCAAATTTGGCTGCTACTAGCTGCTATTCTGCAATTCCAATCATGTTGTCGCCGATGATTGAGATATGTATTGCAATATATAATCACCCTATTGGCCATTAAATACCTCTGAGGAAACATTTGGTCGTCATGGCCACTTTTCTCGGTAGATCAATCGTGGTGCAGTCTGAATCTGGTCTTGGATCTCTTATCGAAGCGTGTTTTAACGAATTGGAATCCATTTTGTAAATAGGAACAGAAATCCTTAAACGCCTAAAAGTATGCAATGCCCTTGTAATATCATGCTGTTCAAAACTGTCGTGTTGAAACAACCTGTTCAACATGTTTTTCATACTTTTCAGGCATAAACCCTACGAATAGGAGCAAGACATTATAAAATTTACGCGAAAGTATTTTTGGCCACCTGTTTGTATGGAGCCGCCCCATGGTACACTGTAATGGCTATTTAGGCATAGCTTAACCTTTCAGTTCCCCTCGTGTCGAACTTTAGGCCACCCTGGAGATCATTGGCGCCTCTCCTGTGTCCATTTGCACTACCTGACTTACCATTTAGGCAAAGAATAATTATATCAAGAATGCCCACTACGCTGACGCTCGGTGGACGACACAACCGCAGCGCGATCTACGGATGAAAGTTCAACTTTCATGCGGTAGTGTGTGTTGTTGATTGTATGCGGATACCAAAACATACGCACACCACCTTCTCTTATGACTAAAAACGAACACTGATACAAAGAGCTTCCACCTTGATACGCTTAGAGAGCGCCACTTCTCATGTCGCTTGATGTTTAAATAGAAAAAGACAAGAGATGGCATAATTCTAATTTTATCATTTGATTTAGGTGTCTTTGCGATTAAGTTGCTTAAAAAAAGATGCACACACTGCCGGGGCCCGTGGCGTAGTTGGTCACACGTTCGCTTCATATGCGGATGGTCATGGGTTTGATTCCCAGCCCCGGCACTCGCAATTTTTCGTCACTTGCTTTTCCCCCGAGTAACTGACACTGACCCTCTTCTGAACCCCATGGCTCAAACGAACCCGGATACCTGGAAATCGGCGAACTGCTACTCATAATGGACCCCCAATCTGACTGGAAAGGAACAACGGCCATCCATCATCCTTGTGCTCATCCTTCTACCATGTATAGAGTAGAAAAGTGAAAGCAGCAGAAAGGCAACCAGTTCGATAAAGTAGAATAGAATCTAGGCTCTGTACAAAATGTAAGTGCAGCTGTCAATGAATTTGCTCACGTAGTGCCCCAGTGGACAAATAGAGCTGTAAATTAGGTTAAGTGATTAAGAATAAAAAAAAGACACACATTTCATTTATTTAGTATTACATCAAATCTATATATATAAAAATGAGTTTGTAGCTTCTTTGAGGCAACAAAACTCATGAACGGCCGAACCGATCAGCATGACTCTTGCACGTTTCGATTCGTATTCATGGTGGCTGTGTTTATATGTATAAAAAGTTACGAAAATCAACTAGAAAAGTAACAAAATTGATAGAGAACTGATTTTCCATGAGCTAGGAAGGAAATCAACACGACCGAAATAAAATCAATCTAGAGTGCGGTGCTATTTCGAGCTCAACAGTTGTCAAACCACCACAACTTGGCAAGACAAAGTTTGCCGGGACAGCTAGTTCAAGATAAAACTGAATCAACAATATTCACGCTCCACCTGGTCCGCCCATCGTGCTCTCTGCGCTCCACGCCTTCTTGTGCCAACCGGATCAGTTGCAAACACCAGCTTTGCAGGGTTGTTGTCCGGCATTCTTGCAACATGCCCTGCCCACCGTATCCTTCCGGCTTTGGCCACCTTCTGGATGCTGGGTTCGCCGTAAAGTGCAGCGAGCTCGTGATTCATCCTTCTCCGCCACACACCGTTCTCCTGCACACCGCCGAAGATCGTCCTTAGCACGCGTCGCTCGAAAACTCCGAGTGCTTATAGGTCCTCCTCGAGCATGGTCCATGTCTCGTGCCAGTAGAGGATCACCGGTCTTATTAGCGTTTTGTACATGGTGCATTTGGTGCGTGGGTGAATCTTTTTCGACCGCAGTTTCTTCTGGAGCCCGTAGTAGGCCCGACTTCCGCTGATGATGCGCCTCCGAATTTCACGGCTCACATTGTTGTCAGCCGTCAGTAAGGATCCGAGGTAGACGAATTCCTCCACCACCTCGAAAGAATCCCCGTCAATCGTTACATTACTACCCAGACGGATCCGGTCGTTTTCGGTTCCCCCTACCAGCATGTACTTTGTTTTTGAGGCATTCACCACCAGTCCGACCTTTGCTGCTTCGCGTTTCAGGCGGGTGTACAGCTCTGCCACCGTTCCAAATGTTCTGGAAATAATGTCCATGTCGTCCGCAAAGCACACAAATTGTCCAGATTTTGTGAAAATCGTTCCCCGGCTGTTGAGCCCGGCTCGTCGCATCACACCTTCCAGAGCGATGTTGAAGAGTAGGCATGAGAGTCCATCACCTTGTCGCAGTCCCCGGCGAGATTCGAATGAACTGGATAGTTCACCCGAAACCCTTACGCAGTTTTGCACACCGTCTATCGTTGCTTAAATCAGTCTAGTCAGCTTCCCAGGAAAGCCGTTTTCGTCCATGATTCTCCATAGCTCTGCGCGGTCGATACTGTCGTATGCCGCTTTGATGTCGATGAACAGGTGATTCGTTGGGACCTGGTATTCACGGCATTTCTGGAGGATTTGCCGTACGGTAAATATCTGGTCCGTTGACGACCGGCCGTCGACGAAGCCGGCTTGATAACTTACCACGAACTCATTCGTTTTAGGTGACAGACGACGGAAGATGATCTGGGATAGCACTTTGTAGGCAGCATTCAAAATAGTGATGGCCGTGAAGTTCTTACATTCCAAATGGTGGCCAACTTTTCTGGGCCCATCTTGATGAGTTCAGCTGCGATACCATCCTTACCAGCTGCTTTGATGGTTTTGAGCTGGTGAATGGCATCCTTAACTTCCCTCAGCGTGGGAGTTGATTCATTTCTGTCCTCCGCTGCACTGGCGTCTTCGTTTCCTCCGTTGCCGTGGGCTCCCGTGCCTACGTTCTCCACGCCGTTCAGGTGCTGATCGAAGTGCTACTTCCACCTTTCGATCGCCTCACGACCGTCCGTCAAGAGGCCTCCGTCTTTATCTCTGCATATTTCGGCTCGCGGCACGGAGCCGTTGCGGGATGCGTTGAGCTTCTGATAGAGCTTCCGTGTTTCTTGGGAACGGCACAGCAGTTCCATTTCTTCACACTCCGCTTCTTCCAGGCGGCGCTTTTTCTCCCGAAAGAGGCGGGTCTGCTGTTTCCGCTTCTGTTTATAACGTTCCACGTTCTGTCGAGTCCCTTGCTGCAGCATTACCGCCCTCGCTGCGTTCTTCTCCTCCAAAACCGTTCTGCACTCTTCGTCGAACCATTCGTTCCGTCGATTCCGTTCCACGTACCCGATGGTGCTCTCTGCTGCGTCGTTGATGGCTGGCTTTCACTGTACTCCAGCAGTCCTCTAGAGGGTTCTCATTGAGCTCGCCCTCGTCTGGCAACGCGGCCTCGAGATTCTGCGCGTATGCTGAGGCGACATCCGGTTGATTCAGTCGCTCAAGGTTGTACCGTGGCGGTCGTCGGTACCGTACATTGTTGATGGCGGAGAGTTTTGGGCGCAGTTTGACCATCACCAGATTCCGTCTGCTGTGGTGATCTCCAGGTGTAATGATTAGGGAGGCTGTGTTGGAAAAAGGTGCTACGTATGGCCATATGTTTGGAGGCGGCGAAATCAATGAGTCGTAGGCCGTTTTCGTTCGTCTGCTGGTGGGCGCTAAACTTACCAATCGTCTGTCTGAATTTCTCCTCCTGGCCTACCTGAGCGTTTAACTCCTATGATGATCTTGACGTCGTGGCTTGGGTAGCGATCGTACTCGCGTTCGAGCTGCGCGTAAAACGCGTCCTTGTCATCATCAGTGCTTCCGGAGTGTGGGCTGTGCACGTTTATTATGCTGAAGTTGAAGAATCGGCCCTTGATCCTCAACCTGCACATTCTTTCGTCGATCGGCCACCAACCGATCACGCGCCTCTGCATATCACCCATCACGATGAAAGCTGTTCCCAGCTCGCGTGTGTTGCCGCAGCTCTGGTAGATGGTATGATTACCTCTAAACGTTCGCACGATGGATCCTGTCCAACACACCTCCTGCAGCGCTACGATGCCGAACCCGCAGTCCTTCAGTAGATCGGCGAGTATGCGGGTGCTCCCAATGCAGTTGAGACATTGGCAGTTCCACGTACCGAGTTTCCAATCGCAAGTCATTTTTGTTCGCTGGGGTCGTTGCCGTTGGTCTCGGTTCGTATTAGGGGCTGTCCATAAACCACGTGGTCATTTTTTGGGACTTTTCAACTACCCCCTCCCCCCCCCGCGTCGTCACTTGTCCATACACAATTTTTTATTTGTCCATACAAAATGGTCATTGGCCGAAACAACCACCCCCCCAATGACCACGTGGTTTATGGACAGCCCCTTATTCTGTTGCTGATTTTCCATTACAATGGGTTTTTACGGCTGGCACGTAGGGCCTGACACCAACCCCTACTTTGCGGAGGACCATAGTGCACAGTTGAGCTTAGAGAAGCATCTCTGGCACTCGGACGTAGATCAGCCGCCCCTAACATGGGGATCAGACGCTGTTGTGAGCCGCTCCTCCTGGAGAACAGACGCTCAGGTTTGCCAAAGCAAACCCCCCCCCTTCTTTGTCAGCCTACGACCAAAGTTCTCACCGGGGTTGTTTACCCGATCTTCCCTAAGGTTGCTCATAGTTTCCGGTCGGTACCGCGTGGAGGTAGGGATAGGAGTTGCTGGGCAGAGGCTAGTGGATCACAATGGGATCTGAATTGCGCAGCATACCCAGCCTTTATCGTGCCACTGTGGGATATGGACTACCCTATTATTATGAACACCCCTGATGATTGAGAGTTCATGTGAGAGTCACTCGTGGATATCATATGTTAAGCCTTCAGTACACGCTTTGCCAAGTGTGCAAACTTCTCCGCACGCATCAACCAACATCGAAGCACACGCTTGACATTTCCGATATTTTGTAAATGTTGCAACCGTTGTTGGCCTGCTGGATTATACGTGCGGAAAAATTTGCACACTTGGCAAAGCGTGTACTGAAGGCTTTACCATTATCCACTCCTGCGTTTAACGATACTCTTGAGAGACAACCATCATCAGCTCTCACTCTTACATTCTCTCGCTCTCCGGTTTGGGCTACAGAGGGTACACACGAAGTAGACTCTGCCTCTTTACTTCTCGGACCATCGAACGGACAGGACGTCAGTGTAAGTAGCTCCCCGATCACGCGGAACCTAACCTTCCGTTCTTCAGCCGAAGAATGGACAGTGGACGCACAAATCACGCCTTAAAAAGGAAATCTACGGAGAATGACTCGAGTGTGTCGTCTGCTTTTAAATAGGCTCATAGGCAAACATATCTTTAAGTTGACAAATAGTATTATTATTTTATCCGTATTAACGAGATTTTCAGCCCTAGGCTAGTTCATCTCGGGACCCACGCTTTACTTCCCTTCCGAAGGAAGAACTCAGTTGTTTTCAGCTATCAGTGACCTCAATGGAAAACCATAGCTGTAAGTGTTTGGTTTGTTAATTGGTTGTGATACAAAATTATTATTCGAATATATAAAATAGGTAGATTGCATGTTAGAATAAGGTATTCCCCCAGTAGTCCCCCATTCGCATACAGCTAGGACAGTAGTAGACAAAACCGGCAGAACCACCTTAAACGCAGCATACCTCCCATCGACCTGATTCGAGTCTGACCACCAGAGGTCAGGAAAAATGCAATTATGGGCGGCCATGAAGGGTGGCGAAATGGGACCATCACGAAGGATGCACTTCAAAAAGGCAATGACCGAAAACCGAGGTCAAGAACCTTGAAGGCTTGCGAATAAACTATATAGTCGTTCACTAATCCGGAGAACGTTAACCAAGCCAGACGGAAAGTTTGAAGCCAGAAAGTATGAGGTGAACTTAGTTCAAAAATTACAAGAGGGCTGCAGTTGTGTGAGCGTGGAGTAAAAGGACTTTAGGTAATGCAGTCCAACCACAACTCCGGGTCCTGATACTCTCAACCATTTTCAGTCACCGATTTTGTCAAGACCCCGTAGTTTCGGAGTGAAGCTATTCAACCGTTTTTCAATAGCCCTATCACGTCCTAGTGCTGCCACCGGGTACATTCCGGCAGCGTTGATTTCCGAAGGTCGATCCGTCCAATATCGGCATCCTAGGACGTGCAGGCGGGTTCATATACAACTGCAGCTGTACCCCAAAGCCACTCTATGCCTAGAGACGCGGCCAGACGTGGCCTGAAAAACTCGCAGTACTGCGTACCTCGTAATAACGGACACAGCCGGCCGACTGTGAGGAAAAAGAGAATGGAGGAGGAAACGAGGTTGCTGCAAAGAAAAGAGACAAGCCCTCAAGTAGACATGTTGTCATCAAGAGGTGAACTCCAATGAATTGGTCGGACAAAGTTAAGTATCTAGGACTTTTACTAGATAAAAAATTTAACTTTTAAAAACCACATAGGAAGTACGTCTTTCACCGAAAGTAAATGAGTTCGTGGCAAGTTACCAGGCCGGTTTCATCGACGGTCGGTCGACAATGGACCAGATCTTCACCGTACGCACCACCCGTTCATCGACTTCAAGGCGGCATACGAGTAGTATTGACCGCACAGAGCTATGGAGAATCATAGACGAGAACAGCTTTCCCGGGAAGCTTACCAGACTGATAAGAGCAACGATGGACGGTGAGCAGAACAGCGTTAGGATTTCGGGTGAACTATACGGTTCATTCGAATCTCGACGGGGACTACGACAAGGTGATGGACTTTCCTGCCTACTATTCAACACGACCTGGAAGGTGTGATGCGACGAGCCGGGCTCAACAGCCGGGGTACGATCTTTGGAACGGTGACAGAACTGTTCACCCGCCTGAAACGTGAAGCAGCAAAGATCGGACTGGTGGTGAATGCGACTGGCATTAATGTTACGATAGACGGGGATACTTTCGAAGTGGTAGAAGAATTCGTCTACCTAGGTTCCCTGCTAACGACTGACAAAAACGTGAGCCGTGAAATACGAAGAAGCATTATCAGTGGAAATCGTGCCTATTACGGGCTCCAGAAGAAACTGCGGTCAAATGTACCATGTACAAGACGCTAATAAGAGGTGTTCTTGAACGGACACGCGACATGGACTATGCTCGCTTGAAGAGGACCTGCAAGCACTCGGAGTTTTCGAGTTATGTGTGCTAAGGACAATCTTCGAGAGCGTGGAGGAGAATGGTGTCTGGCGGCAAAGGATGAATCACGAGCTTGCTGCACTGTATGGTGAATCCAATATCCTGAAAGTGGCTAAATCAGGAATGATTGTCTAGAAGCGGTTTGCAAATCGTGCACATTTTCACAATACGAGAGATTAGGGCCCTCATCCTCACTTAGAAATGATTTCAAATGCTAGTAGGATGTTGGGGTCAATATAACCCAGACAGGCACGCTGAACGTGCACTACGCCATCGCGGTGTGAAAGACCTAACAATGGAGGGTTAAGATAACCATATCGTCTGTATGAGCTCTGGTTCTAAAAATTCAATTTCAAATTTGTATTATTTAGTGAAACAGTTTGCTATACAGCACCGGCGTGGTGCTGCTGCCCCGTAACGTGGGTAGATCACCTTAGAATGGTGCGTTGCGGCGTAAGATCTACCACCAAATCAAATTTCGATCATGTTAATGTTTTCATGCCTTAAGTGGCCGATCAGTGGTGAGCAGACATTCCAGGATCGAGATTTGATGTGCTTTTTTTAATGTTTTGTTGCTAATCCACATTTTATTTCTGGAGTAATCAGGTAAATGTTTTGTTTATAAATGCTTATTAATCATGATTATGATTGTTTTTCAAACAAATGTATCAGAACGTTATGTGTATGCCACACTGACATACATTACATATACATATCTCATCCTATATTGGGAAAGGGAGGGACCATCAGGGCACCCGATTGAAACGATTTGGACAGGAGCTTGGAACTGCCTCCTCCTTGTTGTTAACATTTTGTGGATTGAGAGCGGGCTCTTCGACCCCATCTATTGGGAGTATTCTGTCAATCGAGGGCTTGATTTTGCAGTTGTTCTTGAGAAATTTCTACTGGAAGGAGATTCTTTTACCCTGACGCGGGTTTCGCGCAAGTGTCTCTGCTTGCGGGTCCGCACAACCCTGTTTGGCCCGTCATACAGGAGAATGGCTGACCACTAACAATAGCACAATCTTGATCAAATCGCTTTTCAGATTATTCCAGTGCTATAGGCAGCTGCCTTGCTACAATAGATGGTAGAACAATATCATCATCATAACATCATATCAGCACCGGCGTGGTGCTGCTATCACAGTGATGAATCACGCAACAGCTGGAAGAATAATGTTTGTACTGAAGCCTTACAATTAATACATATTCGTAAATATTAGGATTGCAACAAATGGTGACCTCCTTTGGATCTGATGTATCCCCTATCTATCTTAAATATGTTTTCATGGACTTTGCTTTCAATAACAGTAGACTTCTTACCGTTTTCGCTGATGGTCTTTTCAGCAACTTTGGCCCGCTTTCCCAGACAAAACGCACTCCGTTTGATTTACTGTTTTGCTATTCAATGAATTCCCACTTTGATCACATGAAAGAGAGAAGCTGCCGACTGATAAAAGTCAACATTTCTGCAGTTTTGAATAATGCATTACTAGCGGCCTTAGTTTGGGAGTCGAATGACGTGAATTGAGACAGCACGATGCGAATGAACTGATGAGACTCACATAAGTCTGATAACGTTTAACTGTGTGTCGTACACTGAGTTTCTATATATGAACATAAGTGTACTGCATACAACTGCAGCAAAATACAGGTTAAATATTGTTCACACTTGTATAATTACTATGTTATTCCACAAAACCTTGTTGCATCCTAATTTTGGTACAATTAAATACGAATTAAAAGATTGACAAATGATAAAGAATGTTCCCAACTAAAAATATGCATGTGTTCATTGAACACTGACCAAGCAGACCTTATCCCAGTTTGGAGTGTAAAACCTGATTCAAATACTCAATATATTGTGATTCAGGTCATCTCTCAAATTCAAAACGTTTACATATGAATAGATATTTTGATCTTCTGTCATCTTCTCATTTGATTGATTAGATTGATCTACTTGAAAATATAATCAAACTGAACGAAATAAAACTGCGGTTACGTTTCATTCACTTGTTTTATTTCCATAATTCATATCAATATGTCATTCTGCACATTCCTATCCTCATTACGGACAATTCGCTGCCACAGTACGGTGTACGTACGTGGGGGTATTTGCATTTGAGTTTGTTTTTTTTTTCTGTGACCATCTATTGTGTTCAGCTTGCAGGTTTAATAAATAAATATCGAGCTTTTTTTTGTGTGGATCTCTTACGTCTCTTCATCACTGCAACTCCATGCTTTAGTCAGTTAGAAGTTGCCAAAATTTTCTTTGTTTTGCATATTTTAATATATTGCCTTTGATTTTTTTCCTCGTCTGTCTCGAATGTCTTGCACACACTTTCGTCACCACTGACTTGTGGTCATCTGTTTGTTTCGTTAGATTTTGAAAAATAAACTGCAATCCGATTGTTTGCACCACCTTCAGTGGAGAGTTGTCCAAAAAAAGTACAGTAGCAAGTGAAAGAGAGATGTTAATTGCTCAATTCGTTTTCACTATGGCCGATCCTCCAAAGCTTACCAGTGGCGGAATTAGCATTCTGGGTTTTCTTCATTATTCACATTAACATGTACGGCATAATCACTAGTTTTGTTTTAGATTTATATTACTTTAATATCAGTATTAAATGTTATAATTTACAATTTCTGTATCAATTACTAGCGGTATTTAAAATGCATTTTTATATTCACCAATGTTTACGTATTTAAGTGTTGAGTTTTACGTTAATCGAAATTTCCCTCGACAAGTTTATCGAGAAAAGTGTTTTGTTCTGGTTTGTTTGCGTCAAGTTGAGATCAAAACATTGAATTCGCTTGATTTCTATGGCAAGACTTTTACTGTGTTAATTGTGAGTAGCGTCAAACAAACATTGATTAGACGATGGAATGAACTCTTCTTTTTTTTTGCTTCATATAAATAGCTTGTTCGGTTTGTTCTCTATTCTACCCTGACTATGATTACGTATTTCATTTTCTTCTTTTGTTTAGTGACAATGTTGGGATTTAAAGCGATATTTACATTGATTCCTTGGGAAAGTGTTTGGTGAAACTGAGTTTTGCTTTTAGTTGTACAGAAAACCGTTTCGCTTATGCTTCGCTGCTGCTTGGAGGTAATGGTATAGCTTGTGATTCTTCGAACTCAGTGTTTCTCGTCGAAACAGTGGGAAGTATATTAACAAATAAAAAGTTAAAAGAGTGTAAATATGAACGAACTTGATCTGAGGAACTTGCGAACGCGAAACAACACAACAAGGGCGAACGTAAAATAGGTCAATTGATATGTGAAATAAACTGGTTCGTATAGTACGAGGGTTGCACCGACGCGACAGAGGCTCGGTTATTGGCTCCACTAAATGAAGATAAATCGAACGGAACATACCATCGACTGGAAGACAAAAGATCATATTTAGGGTCAGCTCCTCAGATCGTTACTACAAGTAACCAATCAATCAAAAAATAAAAACAAAAGATTTGTATTACAAATTAGAAATTTATTCAATATGTATCATCTTGCTAACTAAATCTACGGCCTAAGTCTTGTTAATACAAAATAGTAACAAATTTACACAAGTGAAAGTCAACAAAAGAAACTAAAACTTATTCTGGGATCAGAGGGATTCCACCTGGCATCTCGGGTGGTCAATTAGACACAGTTCTGCAATTCAGCTTTCTGAATTTATAATTTTTCGCTATTTCTAAAATAACTAACTCTAACCACTGGACAGATTTGCGATTATTTCTGTTTGTTTTGTTTAGTTTCAGTTAAACCTTGGTTATATTCAATAATTGTAATTACGTATTTTGACACGGTACTGAAGTGTGCAGCTGCACACGATTTGACCGCAGAGCTTTTAAAACCTTACCAAAACGAAACGCTATAGTTAATGAGTACGACCACATTTTAAATATATAACTAATGTTTACCTAACACAGTTTTTGTTTCATGATTTGCTCTGCCACACTGGACTCGATCGTCGGAGACCGGACAGGTCCGATTCCAACCGAGGAGTTTGAGTTGGTGATATTCGAACTTGTCACACTTATCTCATTTTTCATCTCTTCTTCTAAATGTATAATCGACAAATATGATTACAAATCATGTTTAAGTTCTATAGAAAAAATATTTCCTTAGCACTAGTACGTATATTTGTTTTTACTTTTACTTGTTTTTCAGATTTTCCACGTTTTCATAGTTAACAACTAGGAGGTTGTGAATTATGTTTTGATTCAACCATTAACAGTTACAGAAATTAGACTGTCCCACTAAGATCAATCAAAAAATAAGCCACAACCTATTCTGGCAAAATGATTCCACCCACGCAGTCACGAACCATCACGGATCATTGTTTCCTCCATCGGTGTTGCTCCTTTTCGGGTGATGAATCCTCTATGCTGGCGATTGGTGCGATCATCTGCATCTTTTCTGCGGTTCTTTTAACTCCATTCGTCAGTGTGTTGTTTGTGAAAATTACGTATGTCGGTGTTTTGTGTACTGTTTGAGTGAGTTGCTGTGGCTTATTTACGTTCTTGGTTGTTAAATTGAACCAACGATGTCTCTAGTACTCAGGTTTGCGCTGTTTTTTGGTATTTGGTTGAAGTTGGCGTAAAATAAAAGAAAAGGCAAGAAAGAGAAAAGAACAAAACATAAGAATCAATCGGGTAAGTAGCGTTGGGTTTCAACGAGGAAATCAAAGAGGGGCATGGGGATTTGTAAGGAACTCAAATTGATATGAGACGTACGAGAGATTGAGTTGTGGTGGGGGATTGACCTGCTATCTCAATCCAGTTCAGTCTAAAAGCGTAGTTTTACTATTAATCTCAACTTATTCCCACCTTTTGTTATGTTGCATCACCTAGAAAATTGAATCAGCGAAAGGGAGATAAAAAGAGACATTGGTTTGTTTAGAATTTTGACTTCTTCGAACTAAAATGGTTACACTCTGAAGCGATAACGAGAAACTACTATCCAAATGAATATAAAATTCTTTATAAACTGCGAAATCTTGCTTAATTGTATGTAAAAATTATACCAAAAAATATGAAACTGTATTTCATGCAGAGAAATTCATTAATCACGAAATTTCGAAAGCAAGGACGTTCAGCGATAGTATAGAACAAAGCAACGATAACGTATTCTCTTGTCATCCATCAGAGTACGGTACCACTGAACTGAGCTGTAAAGTTTCTATCCTATCAAAACAAGAAACAAGAAGAAACTCGACAAGACAAGAGAACGACGTGCGAAAGTGAGGGAATCCGAAAAATCCGAAAACTATGCTTTAAGAATGAACTCTACTAACGGCTTTCAGTATATCCTGATTGGTTTTATTATCCAGACCTCCCATCATGCTGAGATTCCCTCCGACGCCGACGCCGACGCCCATGCTGCCCAGTCCGAGCTTCAAGTCGTTTTGGGCCACTATCGACGGATGGTGCAGGTGGCTGCCAAGACTAGAACTTCCACCCCCGCCACCGCCGCCGCCGCCACCACCGCCTCCGCTGGACTGTTGCGATCCGACGATCGTCTGTTCTTGCTGCTTCTGGCTGTTGTGGTGTTGCTGGGCGGATTTCAACGAGTCGTTCTTCATTTTGTCCTGCTCTTCGCGTTCGCGCCGCGCCTGGAATTACAATTGTTACCAATGTTAGTTGATGGCGGTATTCAGCTATTGATGTATATCTGGTTGTAGATTCACAGTGAAGCAATTTGAAGGTTTTCAAAAAGTTACATATAGAGGAAAATTGGAGTTAGTCTCCCTAGTGACATATTTCAGTCAAGTAGACTAGAAGAGATTCTTAGAACCATTACAAAACCAAAATAAAAGGTATATGGCTTTGTGACGGTTCTCAAAACCTCTACAAGATTAATTGCTCTTAAAAATGTTACTTGAACTGACTTGGATGACTCTGCACCTCAAAAAACACTACGAGAGATGTTGGCATTTTTTTTTGTTTGGAATGAACAACGTTTGGAATTAATAACGAATAAAACACAAAATACTACAAAATGTTGCTGAGTTTATATAATATGTAAAGCGATAAATTGATTGGAAAATATTAAGAAAATATTTTTCTTCAATAGTTGTGCAGAAAATATAAAAAAAAACTGACTGTTCAGCATGACCATAGTGAAGGTAGCGGATTTGATTCCCGGTCGGTCCAGAATGGAAATTTTATTGACTTCTTGAAGCATAGAGTATTTAGGCGCCTGTCACACATGCAAAATGGTCATTGGCAAAGGAGGCTCTCAGTTAGAAGTCCTTGTAAAAAAACGAAGCTCAGAATCAGGCTCAACTCAGTTTGAATATCCTGCCAAGAAGATGGAGAAGAAGACGAAACATGAGCTATTTTTAAAAATCGCGTTTATTTTTTTTACACTTTAACCCTTTCGGGACGACTTTTTTCGCCAATCTCGCCATCGTAAAACGCGTCAGCGAGGTGCCACTGACCCAACCGTTTTGAAAAGTTAAGGGAAACATCGTAATGCAGTTCTGTACACACTGAAAGAGCAAATTGATTGTGGGCTAGGGGAGTTTAAGGTGGGCTTAAAAGGGTATACACAAGAACATTTGGGGAACATAATGGAAAGTTTGAAATAACCTTGAAAGGAGTATACAGTGGGACAAAGAGTGTTTCAGGGATTCCATCCAAGGGCGTTCCAAGAGAGAATAGGAAGATGGAGTCATGCTAGGTTTATTAACCTGGGATTAATTTGAATGGACTACAAGATTGCAGTGTATCTCCTGCTGTCCCCATGAAACACCTCCGAAGGTTCCTGCAAAAACGGCTCCTTTGTCGACGTTTTAGAGATATCTGAATGCTCTTCCGCAAGTATCTGAGTAGTTCATTGGTAAATCAGGGGTTTTAGGAGCTTCAAAGAAAGTTAAATGGAAGTTTCCGGGGGTCTCAGAGTCTAAAGGTTTTTTGATAGGTTTCGTTGGGCTATTCAATGGATTCATGTAAGTTTCAGAGGATTGAGTAGAATTTGAAGGACGTCACCGAAGGTCTGAAGGGGTTTCCGAGGAGTTTCAAGGCAACTTAAGAGGTTTCAAGGGCTCCCTCAGAGTTTAAGGGATGTGTACGGGATCTATCAGGGCCCATCCGTGATATGACCAAGAATGAGTCTACGTAGTTTATGAACAGCACCTTAGGGGCTCCAAGGCGTTTTAAGAGCTTTCATGGGTGTCCAGAAGGCTTCAATGGCATGACAATGAAGTTTAAATGACATCTATGAGGATGTGAGCGGGTATTCTGAGGGGTTCCAATGCATTTGAAGCTGTTTCGAAAGGTTTTGGAGTGTTTGAGACGATTTCATGGGGCTTTAGTACAGTTTATAGAGGGTCTACGAGGGTCTCAGTGGGGTTTCAAGGAGTTTCAATGGATTTCAGGGGGTGAGCGTACACCTTATTCGAGTGTCTACTAGTCATAAATATAGATACACTAAACTATACTCAAGGGAGTTTTGAAGACTGAGTTCATTGTTTGACCGCACAGTATGCGTTTATTTGATAGATGTAAGTCACAGTGACTTATGTGCAACAAAAACTTGCGCCGCCGTGACTCTTCTGTCACAAGTGTGTTACTTGGGGTACCGGGTTGCGTGAGCAAGAGCTTTGTACATAATATTTCAAATAATCATTAGTTAAGCTTGTAGATCTTATGACCTATAACGCAAGGGAGTTCTAGGATACCCTTAGTCTCTCTCCCGCCTCAACTCAAACTCGTTTTAAACGCCCTTCAGCACTCTCAACCCTTGAGTCGTTCAAAACCCCCTTGAGCTCAAATCATCAGAATCCCCCATTAAATCCTAGTGTAATTTTCATACGCGCCAACTTGTGACGTAGTTGGGGGGGCGAGGCCTCTCGAAATCAATGAAATTCAAAAAATATTGACGCAGTTCATCTTATTTAGTCATATTCACGTAAAAATTAGAACATTGAGCTGAAAAAGGTTGAATTTTGTCCAATTTTGGAGAGCTTCGCCCCCCCAACTACGTCACAAGTTGGCGCCTATGGTAATTTTATAGTCAAAGAAGAAATATCATTGAACTAAAATAACAGGAATAAGGTTTTGTAACAGATCTCAAAACCTCTACAAGACTAGTTGGTCATCAAAATGATACTTGAGAAGTCACTCTTTTGTCCTCTTTAGAGAGTACCCATTATGTATATCCGGCATCAATTGGGAATTTTAATCCATCCCCATAAAAACTGTTTTTTTTTCCTTTTTGAATGAGTGTAATCGAGAGAGGGTTCGAAAAGTCGGTACAAGATGTTTTTTCCAATTCTTAGACCGTTCGCAATGCTGTTTTATTTTGTATGGCGAGTTTTAAAATTTTTAAAACTCGCCATATAAAATAAAACAGCATTGCGAACGGCCTTAGTACGCTGGGCAGGGATGCTATATGCACAGATTTTTGAACAGCCGTACAGATTTTTGAGCTAGAGCGGCTATTTCTTTTCTGTTTGAAATACAGATGTTTGTCTCCAATTTTGTATGGGATACAGATTTTTAAAAAAATGTGATACAGATTTAAAAAAAACATCTGGAATCTCAAAAGAGGTTATCTTTCTCCCTCATTCATAGATTTCTAAAATTTTTGCTTCAGTAAAAAAAAAGTTGGAGATACTTTTCTCTGCTAATTCTTCCTGACGTTCTTCCATGTATTTGTTTTATTTCTGAGTTTCCTCTAGTTTCAGGGATTGGTGACAAAACGTTATTGAAGAACATTTGCATATAACTTAACCTAATGTCAGTGTTGTGACACATTAGTTAAAATTCACGAATACAAAGAAATCAAAAAGTACAATAAAATAAAACATTTGCAGTTGATCGATTCCCGCTAACTATTGAAAGGTTCATTGTGGTAATCGAAATGCAAAATTATCTGTTCTTCTCACAGTTGATTCAGAGAAGTTACAAAGCGTATCAAGGCTCTTCAGCGGGTTTTAGGAGGGCTCTGGAGCAGTTTCGGTTGGAGGGTTTTGGCGGCTCTCAAGGAAGTTTTAGGGGGTTTCAGATGGGTTTCACAGCGTTTCAGGGGTACTGTGATGTCAGGGAATCTCGGGGGTTTTGGAGTGGATGCTGAGGTAGCTTGAATTGCTTGAAGATGCTATCAAGGAGGATTCTGGGATATTTTAGAAGAGATTAAAGTAGTATTGGGCAAATCTGGCTGAGACATCGATTTTTGTGAATCGATTCGAATTGGATCAGCAGAATCGATTCAACGATTTAATCGAATGCTTTGAATCGATGTTTTCACATCGATTCGATATTATAAAATATTACAAAACTTTAAAATGATTCGTTTGCTGCTTGTAGCTCAAGTTCATGGTATGTTTTATTTGTCTAAATAAATTCAATATCAAAATTTTAGCTTGCACATCGAACATTTTGGAACTCTGATTCGAAAACTTTGAAACAGTGAATTCTGGAAAAAAAAATGAAATTTAATTTTTTTGATTTGAAAGAAAAATCCTGAGATCCTGATATTCCCAGAACTCTGAGAAGCATTCCCATATAGTGCAGTGGTTAATTCCCGCAGACTCCTCCAGAATACTGAAAGGAGTTCCTCTAGAATTATGAGAGAGATTTCTTCAGAATGCTGAAAATGATTACACCAGTATCCTGAGCGACATTATGTAGAAAAGAAAGCAAGACTCTTCCGGTATCTTGGTAGGAATTCTCTCCGAATCCTATTAAGGATTTTCCTAGAATCCTAAGTGAGATTACTCTACAGCTATAAGATGGATTGTACCATAGCCCCGAGAGGAATTCTCCCAGAATCATGGGAAAGATTGTCTCAGAATCCTAAGAGAAGCTTCCCCTTGGAATTCTTCCAAAATCTTCCAGAATCCTAAGATGGATTATCCCAGAATTCTAAGATGAATTCTCCCAGAATCCTGAACAGAATTCCTAGAGCGGTTCTTACACATTCATCTAGATTACTGGAAGAGATACACGCAAAAAAAAATTAAGAATTCTAAGATTAATTCCCCAAGAATCTCAAAAGAAATGATCCAGAATCCTAAAAAGGTTAGCTTAGAGCCCTAGGAAGGATTACTTCAAAATCCTGAGAAGAATTCCTCCAGAATCCTTTTAAGTAGTCTCCAAGAATTCCCCTTAAATCCTGAGTAGAATCCTTCAGAGTGCTGAGAATCATTCTGCCAGAATCCCAAAAGATATTCCCCAGAATTCTACGTGTGATTACCCCAGAATCTCGAGAGGGATCATATTAGGGATTCTTCGAGATTCTCAAGAGAAATATTTCTAGAAACCTAAGAAGGATTTTTCCGAAAATCTGATCTTGGAAGGAATTAAAGAAAACTTCTAGTATGGACTTCCCCAGCATCTTGAAAAGGATTCTCTGGAATTCTAAGAGATATTCCCACATAAAACAGAAAAATTACCACAGATTCCTGAAATACATTTCCCCAGAATCTTTGAAAGCACTCCCCTAAATTCCTGAAAGGGATCTAAAGATCCTTTAGATACCCTTAAAATCTCTAAAGAGTTCTGGGGTGATTCCTCTAGAATACTTAAAACTATTTCACCGAAATCTCAAAAGAATTTTCCTTAATGTTGTAAGGTATTTTCTTGGGTATTTTCCCTGATTGCTAAGAGGGATTCTCCCAGAATCCTGAAAGGGATTTCTGGGAGCAAATGCTCCAGAATAAAGAAAACAAATTTCTACTGGGATTCTCGTAGAATGCTGAGAAGGATTTCTTCCGAAAACTAAGAGAAATCACAAAATATATGCGAGGGATTATCCAAAACCCTGGGAGGAGTTCCTGAGAATGCTGAGAAAGAATTCCTCAGAATTTGAGTGGCATTCTAGATTTAGAACGCTTAGAGGAATCAACCCAGATAATCCAGATATTTCTTAGAATCCTGAGGAGAATTTCACCCCTGGTAGGGAACCCTGGTAGGAAATACCCTAAAACCCAGAAATGAATTCCCTTAGAATCAAGAGATTCCCTAGAATTCTGATAGGTATTCTCCTATAATACTGCTGAAAAAAAAAACTAGTTTTCTGAGATGGATTCTCTTTTATAAGAATTCTTCCAGAATCCTGAGGGATTTCCTCAGACACCCGAGATGTACTCTCCCTGAATCCTGTGACGGATTGCCTCAGAATCCTGAGAGAAGATTTTCCTCGGGTTTCTCCCAGAAAGCTTAGTTGGATATCCCCGGAACTCCCTGGTGGATTCTTCCAGTGACTTAGGAGGGATGCTCCTCAAATCCTGAGAGAAATTCTCCTGCATTATTGAAAGACATCTCATTAGAATCCTGAAAGAAATTGTTCCAGAGGGATCCTCCACATTATTAAGAGAAATTCATCTAGAATCCTGAGAGGAAGCCTAAAAAAATGTTTGGAATCCAGAGATGGACTGGCCTAGAATCCTAAAATCGATTAATCGGAACAAAAACATCGATGTTGCGAACATCGATTCAAAATTGCCCAACGCTTGTTTAAAGGCACTTCAAGACGCTTCAGGGGGTTTCAGGGTATTTCAGGGGGCGTTTTGAAGTTGTTTTTGGAAATTTGTGGATTCCAAGGATGTTTCAAAGGGGTTTCCAGGTATTTCAAGGCGTTTTTGGGAGTTATGCGGCTTCTAAGGATTTTCTGGGGTATCAGTAAGCTGCCAAGAAAGTTTAAGACCGTTGGAACTCCCTTGAAATCCCTATTTAAATCTCTTGGAACACCCTTGAAACCCTCTGAAACGCTCCCAAAACCCCTTCGGAAATCCCTAGGAACGCTCTAGAAACCCTGTGAAACCACATGTTACTCTACTGATATCCCCTGAGACCGCTAGAGCACCCCTGTAAGGCACTTAAAACCTTCTAAAACCCTCTGAAACGCTCTTTTAAACTCCTTGAAATACAATGGAATGTACCTGAGACATCCAAAAATCGCTTGAAACGCCCTTGAAACTTCATGAAACCACGTAGATCCTTATTGAAATCAGTGGGCCATGAACGGCTCTAAAACTTCCTAAAACCTCCTAGAATGCCGCCCCTGGAATCCCCTGTAACTCTCGCGAACGGCTCGGAAACCAGTAGAAACTCCCAGGAACACCCTAAACCCGCTTCAGTCCCCTGAAACCCTCTGAGACTCTTGGATTACCCCTGGAATGCCCCTGAAATTGCCTGCAATAGTTTGAGCTTGAGCTTGATTGACCGCCCGTAGATGCTACTCCAGTATCGCCAGACCAGCTACACTCACATAAGGAACCAATGCAATATCTGCTGGGAAGCAGGCATCTTCAATGTGTGAAAGTTGGTGATCTTCTATTGTTAGGCGACAATGCCGCCCGCCACGTCAAGTTGCAGATCAATGTAGGGAAGGGAAAGGAAGTGATGATTTCAATTGTTTGTATCCACAGTAGACTGGGTATATTGTGTGTCTGCATAAATTCATGCGGGTGTCAGAGTGTTGGTGGGATATGGTTGGCAATGGTTTCACTCATTGGTACGTGGATGCCGACCGTAAAGTGATAGATTAGTAGTACATTTATTTCTCTAAAGATAATACGGCACAGTTCGCTTGATTGCATAACTCGTAGGTGTTATATGACAGATACTGAGTTGTGAAAGTTGAAAGGGAGGAAAACGGCTTTTTCAACCCGCTTTTGTTCTAGCAATGGCCTTGAACATTTGAATATACACGAGTTGTATAAGTAAAGAGGAGGGAGAAAGTATAGAAAGACACAAAATAGGAGGAAAGGGACGGGCCAGGGATTGAACCCAGGACGAATCAGGAGCGGTAGGCACTAGACACCAAGCCCATCCCGCTGAAATTACCTGGAATACCCTCAAAACTCCTTAGAAAACCCCTGGAACGCTCCCGAAACCTTCCTTAACCTTCCTAATGCATTACGTTGGCAACAGCTCGCTGACATAAGGCACGGTTTGATTAAAAATGACCCTACGATTTTACGATTAAGAATTTATCCAAAAATTTCTCTTGGCGTATTCCGAAAATTGCATTGAAGGGCGATTTCTTCACCCTGGCTTAACCTTTCAGTACTCGCGCTAATTTTTGTAACGCGAGCAGTCGCGCGTTGTACTTTGTACAACACCCATACATTCTGAAATATCTAAGAACCCTGATTGTTTAGAGGAGGACTGTCTTTGGCAAAGTTGTTGTAAATTTCATGGGCTACTTGATGCTGACAAAGTTGATTCGTAATACGTCCACTAGGCGGTGCTAGTGAGCAGTATCATGTTATATCTTATATATCAGGATCCTGATGTCTTAGAAAGATGGTGTCTTCGGCAAAGTTGTTTGGTAAGTCAACGGCTTACAGATTATTGGCCGTTTAATTGGAAATTCCACCACTAGGCGGCGCTAGTGAGCAAATAAACTTTATATCCTATGTATCTCGGGAACCTGATTACTTAGAAAGATGGTGTCTTTGACAAAGTTGTTTGGTAGGTCAAGGACTTACGGATGATTCGCAGTTTAGTTTGAAATTTCACCACTAGGCGGCGCTAGTGAGCAATTAAATGTTATTTCTTATATCTCAGGATCCTGATGTCTTAGAAAGATGGTGTCTTCGGCAAAGTTGTTTGGTAGGTAAACGGCTTACAGATTATTGGCCGTATAATTGGAAATTCCACCACTAGACAGCGCTAGTGAGCAAATAAACTTTATATCCTATGTATCTCGGGAACCTGATAACTTAGAAAAATGGTGTCTTCGACAAAGTTGTTTGGTAGGTCAAGAACTTACGGATGATTCGCAGTTTAATTTGAAATTTCATCACTTGGCGGCGCTAGTGAGCACGTAAATATTATATATTATGTATCTCTGGACCCTTATTACTTAGAAAGATAGTGTCTTCGGCAAAGATGTTTGGTATATCAAGGGCTTATAGATGAGTGACAGTTTGATTTCAAATGCCACCACTAGGAGGCGCTAGTGAGCATGTAAATTTTTAATCTCATATAGCTCAGGATCCCGATTAAAAAGGCACGGGACACCGTCTTCAGCCAGAGGCTGTACAGACTGAACAGAACTTAACACTAGACCATGGACACGACATACATTACATGCACCAGTGGATAGCATGATGCGGTTACACGCTTGGTAACGCTAACCGAACGGCCACGAAGCTCCACTTTACTCAGAAAGATGGTGTCTTCGGCAAAGTTGTTTGGTCCCGTCGATGGGGGTGACAATGGGTCTGAGGGGTGAGATTGGGTCAAAACGAAGAAACATAAAATTTGAAATAGCTCATCACGTATCGCTAATTTATATTGAAAACTTTATTTTATTTCAAAGAAGAGATGTTTTTACACATCATGATGCAGGATAAGATGTTTAGCAACAATTGTTTTTTGTTAAATTTGTGGCTAAACTTATATGATAAAACTACTAGTAAATCACTCTGTAAAAATTTCTCCCTCGTAATGTTTAACACAAGTACCTAACCATACATTTTCTTATAAGTGGTTAGCTGTAGGTAATACCTGGTTGGTGCAATTAAAAAAGCAGGCTGGCATTGTTCTTTTTATGTAGAAATTCAATATTTTCGACCCTATGTCTAAATATTAAGAATGGGGGTGAGATTGGGTCAAGCAAGTTATCGAGTGCATATAACCTCAACCAAAAATTGAACTTGTTTTCCAGTCCCCATTTGACGTTAGAGTGGTGCCATGTTTACCGTATCTTCATAAAAGCACGCTTTCTTTCGAAAACATGTCGAGACGTGTCAAGCGAGTGTGTTAATACGTTTAGTGTCTAAAATCATTTATAACAATACACCCATGCGTTTGGTTGGACAGTTCGTCTAATCATTAGCTAATCTTTGGTGTATTGCAATACCATAAGCGCACAAAATAGACTTAATAGCGTTCTTCTTCTCCCCTCATTTTTGAAACTTTAAGGAAATATCGTGAAACTACAGACGGTAGTGGAATCCAGGAAATACCGGGGCCATAAAACCGGTAACATGGCAAAATTTCGGAAAACGAACGAACGTAGAAAAATAAAATGTTTTTTTTTCAATAAATCTTTTAATGCGCCTCTCCCTCGTTGTTTTCCCCCCTCCTCTCATGGAGGTTGAAACTTTAAATGAGGATGATTATGGTGGCTAAAAATGGCGATACAGCATACAAACTTTATTTTATCAAGTTTCAACCATTTTTTCGATTGTATTAGCCCATTTAGGTGGATTAACCATCTTTTAAAATTACCTAAGTTTTATTCGACATGGTTACATTGTATTTTAAGTAGATTTACTAGATATGATGAATAAAATTAACTTGTATTCTTTGATAGGGGACTTCGAATACTTTGACCCATTCTCACCCCCTCTAAGGGGTGAGATTGGGTCAATTTTCAATCATTTTTAGTTTAATAGCCAATTCATATAATGTGATACTTTCTTGCCAAACTATCATTACCATATAGAAGAGTGTGCATACCAAATAAAAAGTTATTCCGACTTCAACTGCATTTGTTATTTAACAAACAATCTTTGAGTATCCTTTTTTGACCCATTCTCACCCCCAATGACGGTAGATCAAAGACCAAATGGAGAAAAAGTTACCTCTCGTGCCAACCTTCTAAAAGATAGAAAACTTACAGATAGTTGTCCGTTTGAATCATAATTTCACCACTAGATGACGCTAGTGAACATAAAAATGTATATGCAATAGTTCTCAGGATCCTGGTTACTAGAAGAGAGATTGTGGTTTCGGCAAAGTTGTCAAATAGGTTGAGTGCATTTGGTTGATGGGTCGTTGAAATCAATATTTCGCCAGTAAGTGGTGCTAATGAGTATGCAAAATTTATATCTTATATATCTCCGAGTCTGATTACCTGGGAAGTTGATATCTTTGGCAAGGTTGGTTGGTAGATCAAGGGCTTTCAGTTGATTGACCATTTGATTCGTGCTTCTGCCACCAGAAGACGCTAGTTTTAAATTTGCAAAAGCATGAACGTGTTATTATTCATCTAGAAAAAAATCAACGAGCTGTAATTTTTTATACTTCCTAAAGTTTTCAAAATTTGAAAATTACACAACTAGTTGATTATAATTTGTTTAAATTTGCACTTGATTGATTGATTTTACGTGAAATTAAAGCGCTTAGTAAAATATTCAATATCTGACCGTCGTATTTCAATATACTCTATCTTAAGGTTGTCAATGTCACGGGATAAGTACATTCATCCTTTATCCATCAAACAACAATGTCGAAGACATCATCTTTCTAAGTACCGTAATACGGGGTATCATTGATCAGCGGGGTAACATTGATCGGCTTGACCGACCTCACGAAATGCTCAAACAAGCATTTTACATTGTATCAGTTTCTGCTATCGAATGGTATATCGTAATCTGCTATTATTTAGCTATTAAATGACATGTAATTCATAAAAATTGAATTACATAAATATTGAAATAAATCTATTTTTCCAAAACTGTTTTTCATAACGCCATGAGATACATTGTCAAACATTCATGCTTGGCATGAATACTAGATACAATATGAGGTTCGAAATCACTGTATTACTTTAATATGATATCCTGGAGTTAAATTAAATAAATGAAACTTCAATGAAAGTGTTCTTTTTCAATAAAATGTACGATTTTTAAAAGAAGGCATTACATTTCTAAAGCCATTGCCTACCTTTAGGCGTTATTCGCAGTTTAGAGGGTTTTAATCTTTAAATAACTTAAAAAGTACAAGACTTGTATGAATTTGGACAACATATTCGAAATCAGCGTCCCCGAATTTAGTAAGTAAGGGTATTTTTAACACAAACGAACATTGATCACTGACATGATCAATGTTACCCCAAATCAACAAACTCGAAAATTAGATTAAAAAGTCTATTTAAACATGTTTTGAAGTTTTACAATACATTTTCGAGTAGCTTAACATATACTTAGAGGGTCAGTACTTGTTTTAAAAATATAAAACATGTAACGTTTGCTTTAACAAGAGAATTATTAAAGAAAGAACGAAAATTCTGATCAATGTTACCCCGGATTACGGTAATCAGGATCTTGAGATATATGAGGTATAAAATGGGAATGCTCACTAGTGCCACCTGGATGTGAAATTGCACGTCATATGTGTTTTCATCAGTTAGTGTTTGATCTACTAAACAACTTTTCAGAAGACACCATCTTTCTAAGTAAACAGGGTCCTGGGGCATATGAGTTATAGAATTTGAATACCCACTAGCGGCACCTAGATGTGGAGTTTCAAATCATACGGCTCTCCATCAGTTAGTGTTAGACTGTTAGATCTACTAAACAACTTTGCTGAAGACATCATCTTTCTAAGTAACCAGGGTCCTGAGATGTATGATTTATAAATTTCAATGCCCACTAGCGCCACCTAGATATGGAGTTTCAAACCAAACGGCTCTCCATCAGTTAGTGTTTAACCAACCAAACAACTTTGCCGAAGACACCATCTTTTTAAGTACTCAGGATCCTGAGTTATATGGGATATAAAAATTACATGCTCACTAGCGCCGCCTATCGGTTGAAATCTGTATTTTTCAGATCACCTCGCGAAGGCCCTTGATATCCCAAGTAACTTTGCCGAACACACCATATTTCTAGATCATTTAGATTTTGCATTACACTAATTCACATGCAACTGCCTATCTTAAATATAGTACGTTCTTCATATTGCGATTTTCAATTTTCCGCATTATAAGGAGTTATACTGTTTTCAAATAAGGTCTTATAATATTCCAAATAAGATTCCTGTAGAATACATTTGGGGTTGACAGCGATAGAAAAGATGGTTTCAAAGTAATAGTCGATAATTCTCATGTGTTGTACAAAGTACAACAGCGCGATTAACGGAAGGTTAAGCGTTAAACCAGGTTTAACTATATGGGTAAGGACTAAAAGAAATTGACCCTAAGGGGATAAGCGATGTTTACATAGGAAAATATGCAACTCAGTGGTCAACGCTGCTTAATGAATCCCTTAATTATAAGAAATTGCTGTAGTACCTAATCGTGCAGCTTGACTATCACGCCGAGGACCTGGGATCGAATCCCACTCCCGACAAACTCGCAAATTGTGAGTTCTTCCTTTGGAAGGGAAGTAAAGCGTGGGTCCCGAGATGAACTAGCCTAGGGCTAAAAATCTCGTTAATACAGATAAAAAACAATCGTGCAGCTTAAAGAAGAAAATAAAAATACACTCAATCCATTCTGGTTGAATTAATTGGTTTTTTACCTTCCTTTTGCATCACGTTGGCAGCAGCTTGTTATCGTAGTGTACGGTTTGGGTCAAAAATGACCCTAATGCCAAGGGAGGGTTAAGGGAGTTTGAGGGTGTTCCAAGGGTCGTTTAAAAAACGAGCTTGGAAAAAACTTGAAGAAAATGTTGCAAGATCTGTTGTGAAAAAATCTCAAGCAGTTCTTGGAATTGCTGTGAATTCCTTTAAAAAAATACTTATTTAAAAAAAAACTGATTTTTTTTAATTACGTGTATTGTTACATTTTATAAAGTAGTTGCTACGTTTGTAAAATAATTTTAGGAATTTTCCATGAATTGCATTCTCCAATTCATGGAAAATTCTTCAATTGTTGCACGGAGTGTGTTACGTTTGTAAATTGTTTTGAACATTTCGTCAGTTTATTTTGTATGTTATATTGTGGTTTGAAATCTGTCCCCGACTTCAATTCGCATTTGTAGCGCTCCAGCCATTCGGGCAGCGATCCAGTATAAAATACGCAAACCGTCCCCTAACATGGACATCAAATTGTAGACGGTCTTGTGGTATTACCCGAATGAGAGGCCCCCTTAGGATTAGAAATTCCTTGATCAAATTCAAGCTATGTAAGCAACCAACGCTGCGAACAAAAAGGCAATCCGCCAGAAGAAATATGATTGCAGGATTGACTGATGGACCAAGGAAAATAATGAAACCTCGTCATCCTGGGATCGGACTACGTTATCTATTTAGATAACTGGCACAGTTAATGTTATCTGTTGCATGTTTGTGTTTTGTGCATTTGTACCGTTCCATTTTGTTTTTCGTATCTAAATACCCAAACGTGGGGCCCGATACAAACAATAAATTGCACATTTATAGGGTTCTGATAATAGTTGTCCATAATGTATCATCCAAAGTGGGCATGATGCATTTGTAGTGTTCAGCAAAACTTTTTCCTGTTACATTTCAGTCGGTAGAGCATGAAACTCCTAATTTCAGGGTCGAGGGTTTGGGCCCCACGTTGGGCGCCAATGAATGAGTTATTAGTTATAGCCATTTATCAAGATTTTCAGCTACTAGCAGTTATAGTGTTATATCTTCTTATATGAGCGATATTACATCTATTGGTTAATGTTTTTTTTATTTGTCGATAGCACACTCAGCGAAGTAGACTACCGAAATTCATCAAAATACCTTATGCAAATAAGCCATAACTGTAAAATATGGATGTCATAAGAATACCTTATGTAAATTGATCATGCTTGTTATGCTATAATTACATTAGATAAACTTAAGAAAAGAGCACAAAAATCATAAAATGATGCAGACTGGAATCGATCCATGAACGTTGAGATCACTGACCTCGTACCCAACCCACACGACAATCTACGCTTGAGAAAATCGTGTTGCTGAATGTCTATAAAAGCCAAGATGTGAGTTGATTCTGCGTCATAAAGCGACCTTATGAAATTCATTCTAATTGTTATGAATTATTTGAATGACATTTCATAAGTTAGACCTTATGATAATCTTAGGTTTATTTAGCTGAGTGCACATTCCCAACTTGTATTACTACACTGTTCCCCACAACCGCCAAACTTCCGCAAACAGTCTTACCTGTTCGTTGATTTCCTTCACCGCCCGCAGCTCCTTCTTCAGCTTCATCCGGCGATTCTGGAACCAGATTTTGATCTGCCGCTCGGTCAGACACAGGGCGTGCGCAATTTCGATCCTTCGTCGGCGGGTCAGGTAGTGGTTGAAGTGGAACTCTTTCTCCAGTTCGAGCGTCTGGAAGCGGGTGTACGTCTGTCGGCCCCGTCGACGGGGACATCCGTTCGGGCCTGGTGGATGGGGAAGGAAGAACGGGGAAATGGTTAGAAACTGAGGTGTATGTACCTAGTTGATGCGTTTTTTTTTGCGTATGAAAGGTGTGTAACAAAGAGCAGTGGTACATCACTGGGTATGAGTCCGAGAAAAAAAACGCTGTAAAAAGGCAAAAGGATCTACCGCTGTGGAGAAAGTGTCCGAAACAAAGGGAAAGAAAGTTTTCAGAATGAAAAAGGGGTAATAAAACTGAGAGAGTTGAGTTCTTTTGTGTTGCTTCGTTTCTTTTCTCGACTGATGCAAGGAACTTGTTTCCAGCTGAGCAACTTTGTGCAGCGCAATGATGGCTGCGGTGCGCTTTTCGTTTGAAGTAATGTAACATCGAGTAATCCTCGCGCTTTTGGTGAGCCTCGACAGGGAGAAATTCTTCTAACGACCAGTTAATTGACTTAAGATGGCCGCTTTCACACCCTTTTTTGTCTAGGCAAGGCAACGAAGGCGATCAGAACGCACTAACTGGGCAGAGGGGTCGTACGTTACAAGAAGTATTGATGATAAAATATGATAGTCGTAAATATTCGATTCCACTGCGCGAGAAGAAAAGAAGGGAATCAGTCGTGTTGGATAGTTCCCTCGACGCTGATATCAGGGAAAGCGCTTTCACTCGTCTTTGAGGGAGATGCCGGATTAGGTTGTGCGAGGGGCAAAGGGGTGAGGGATGATTATTTATGGGCTACGATATTAAATTCTAGAGCCATGTTGATCCTTGGCTCTGCAAGATACCGCGCTGCCGCCTTGTAGTTGCCGGTCGTGGCAAGGATACGTAATGAAGCTATTGTCTTTTCATCAAGCATGGGCGATACAATAATGGCTGAGAGGGGCATTGTTGGATGCCTGCTGGGGGGATAAGCGTACACTCATTAATAGACGAATGGAAGATTCAACTGAGCACGTAAATTATTATCGTGTTGTCACAGAAAGGATAAATATAGGAAATAATATTTCATCCTACATTCATTTGATTTTTATCGAAGGTTTAAGCTGATGGGATGGTGGTAATATACCCCCTCAATGTAGCAATTCATTAAATTTTAGGCATGAATCAAACACTGTAAAACATATTCAGTAGTTCTAGCAATAACAATTTAACAAGATTCGTTCAACATCGTCCAAGCAGATTACATCTCATTTGAATACAAAAACGATCATAACCATCACATAAGCGTTAAAAATCGAACTCCCGATGAACACATTGCAGCTTCAGCATTGTAATTAAAACTAAATGTAATTCCTGTCTTGCTAGGGATGACGTGACCACTCTACTGTAAGGGGCAACCCACCAACAACAACAACAGCAACGACGCGGGAGGAGAATAAATTGTGTCCGGTCCCGGCCGGGGTGATGGGTAGCATCTAAATGCAAATTAAAAGTACTTACAAGGGGCTTAACATCGGCACCCACTGATCGTGCGCACTGCAGTGCAACGTAATTACGACGGCAATGGCGCGACATGTGCATGCAAGAGCAGTAACTACCAGAATCGAGAATTTCCAATTAAAGTATCGGCTCAAACGAACGCTGACTGTCACGAAAGTTGTGACCGAGGTTGATGGCCCCCTCCTTGGTCTGCTGGCTTCGACTAGCGAATTGTTGTGCAAAATGGGTAGAAATGCTGTACGCAAGAGCTCAATGAACTATGCGGAAAGGTGTGACAATTCGTTATCTCACAGGAAGTGCTGGCAAACGTAGTCTCAGAACACAGGAATGCGATGGCAATGCGGCATAAAACAAATTGAAAATATGAAACCTGATTCTGTTGCGGGACTGACTGACTGGAACGTGCGACAGGATGCGGAAGGTGGTTGGTTACCGGAAGAGAAAATCTATGGGGTGCGGAAAAGTTCTCGATTTGTTGGAGGAAAGGAAAGCGCAGTTCAAGACGAAATGTCTGTTTCCGTATTCTTGACACGTTTTTCTACTCGTTCACTTGCCACACGTTATGCTCCTCGCTGTTGACGAGGGGGAAACGAGAGATGCTTTATGTTCAATAAAATGAAAGGTTTTCCTCAACGTTCCAAGTACTGCACGGGATAGTATTGGAGACCTGGTAGAAGCGGTAGAAAGTAGTTCCATAACGTTCGACACCACGTGCTAGTGACATTTATTTATTGCGATGTTTTCTGAACAAATTTGCCGTTCCTCGAATGGTCTCATTAGAGGGAACCATTCCAGTTGACTTCTAGTGTCATTTTAAAGACATTTCCTTGTCCTGACGAGATCGACCTTGCCTCGGCTAACTGATCCATTCCGATACGTTTACGATGTTCGCCAGAATGATTCATAAATAAGTAGAACTATTCCATCGGTCTTCTTTCGATGGCAAAGATGTAACAAAATTTATGCCACGAATGAAATATGAAAATTTATCTCCCCGGTTTTGCTCTCTGGAGATTTCAACCGAACATGCTTTCGGAGCTACAGCAAAATGGAAAAGATACACACACACACGCCAACAAATGCCGCTCGCGCATCAGAATGGAGGGACCGAAAGTTTCCCCGAATCTGGTTTTGCAACCATCTGCAGTTGGTGGATCTGGGTGAGATTTACGACTTGTTTGCCATTTTGCCCGATTCTTTTAGTTTCATCCCGTGGAAGGGGTTGAACAATGTATTTTAAATTTAATTTCTTCATCGAAGGACTTTTAAAAACGCTGTGTATTCGCTTTGGGTGAAGGTCATTAAATCACTCATCGGGAGGAATTTATTGGTTCTGGGAGTTCGATTGAACAACTGTGTTTTGATAGTCGCAATTGGTGTGGAGATTGCAAATTGTCAGGATGGGTTGCGCTGCTTGACAAAGAGGCTTGAGACAGGACTTTTTAATTTTAATTAGAGAAACATTTGGCTCCGTACCGGTTTGCTGTTTGGCTACTGTTGGAACGAGTGGGTTAAGGTTATAAATTTGATCAAATTACTTGCGCGGGTATTGGCAAATGTTGATGAAAGTTAAGGGGATGCAGAATACAGTTCGAATAAAATGACATTTATGCCAGGCTGATTTAGATTGCCGTGGCAAACTTGTAAGGTTGTTAACATGAAAACCATATGGCGAATTGAAAACTTGAAATGGTTGTTACACGAATTGAAAAAAATCATAAAAAAAAATTGAGAATATTATCCGGTATGTTGATTGAAAAGAGATTGAAGGGTCGTATTCAGGGAAGCCATATATACAGATTTATCTGTATTATACAGAGTTTTGAGCAAAAGAGGCCGTTTTATTTTTGTTGAGATACAGATTTTTCACCAAAATTTTGTATGGGTTAGATTTTTGGAAACAGTGATACAGATTTTTCAAAAAAATCATCTGGCATCCCTGGTTGTAATCAACCTATACAGGGCCAAAAAAGGAAAAAATGGGGACCAATACTTCTCAGCAACGCGGAAAAACAGGACAGCTAGCTTTGACATTACAAAAAGAAGTTGTGGGTGTCATGTCGTTTCCTAGGACTAACTCGGAAATAAATTGTCTTTTGATTTTCTACTCAATTGCAACAGACTTATCATTTTCTGAGTAGGACCCACTCAGTGACTGAGTGAAAAATCTTTGTGGGTACACATTCTGCAACAACTTCAAATACATTCCCACTAATCACTATCTTAGCCACTATCACCACACTACCCACCAGCCATAGCCATTATATCCCTTTTCTGAGAAACACAAGAAGCTCTTCCTTAATTGACTATCAATGACCGATGTCAATGACTTCGATATCATCCTAAAAGCCCAAAAGCATGTTCGATCGTATATTGATGGTGACACAAATGTCTCCAGGATTGCTATAATTGCTGCCGGGATATCTCTAGTCATTTCTCCTGGAGCTACTCCGTGAATTTAGAAATATCACATACAACCAATTTGCACGTATCATGAAGTTTATGTCCATGTTACACGTACTTTTATGCGGTTAAGTTACATCGCATGAGATGCAGTAAAAGTACCTTTTACGTACAAAAGTGGAGGCGCTATACATGCATTGACGGAACAACAATAACGCTATACGACTTGAATCGATATCTTATGCGGTTCACGCTGTGTACTATTGATATGTGATATAGCATCTTATACGACTTCATAACATTATTAAACTAACATTGTTGTCACCTCAGTATCGAACTGATGACCATTGGATTATCGAGCACTTAACACCAAACACTACTTATGAAATAAGTAGTTTATGTGCGTTAGTATGCACACTTTAACGAGTTTATCTCTACTGTTATGCGATTTAATTCGTACACCAATACGAGTTAAACTGACATTAAAAAAAGTACCAAGCAAAGCCGTATAATCATTGCAGTACACAATGATGTGAATTCGTTGGACTCTTTTCGAGTTTGCTCGCACGCTTTTGCAAATTAGTTAAGTTCATCGCAATAAAACATCAGAATATCATCTATTACGATGTAACATGCCTTAAAAAAGTTGATTTGTATTCTTATTTGACTTTACCAGATACATCGCAATAAAATAACATCATATATGCGATAGTGACTTAAAATATCACTTTATTCGATGTACAGCTTGTATTCTTATACGACTCCTGGTGGTCTGGGTACTCTCAAGAAGTCACTAAATAGACAGTGGGTTTTGCTGTCATAGTCCATAAAGAAATTTCAAGATTAATCGCTCCAGGAATTTCACTAAAAAACCTACCTAGAGCATTCAACAGAATTTCATTAACCTTAGTAGGATGTTGGGGTCAATATGACCCAGGGGGCTCGCTGAACGTACACTACACCATCGTGGTGCGTCTAGTTAAACATCTAAGGAGAGTTGAGGGCATTTCTATGGGATTCTTAAACGAAATTCGAACAAATTTCTCCCAAGTATTTCAAAAGGTGTTTATTGTATGATTCTACTCCACATATAGGAAATCCCGGGTTCACCACGATTCATTTGCCTGAAGTTTATCGAATGATTCCATTCAATCCACCACAGAATCACCATTTGAAAAATTAATTGAGAAGATCTGATTTAAAAGTACACCCGTATGCCTGGATCAGGTATCATACATATTGGCATCGCTCGTTGCTGGTATTTTGTTTTAGAAAGCCTACTACTAGCTAACACTAGTTTACAGCATTTTTGAACTCGGTAAGCTGATGATCGTTTTTGGTGTAGAATCATGCCCTGAGTTCGAAAACGCGAAGGAAAAAAATTACAGTAGAGCGGAATTTTTTTCGACTTTCCATACAAGGTTGATGATTTGAAATCGATTTTTGTTCTATTTTCAAGCAAAGTCGCTCACTTCACCCATCTCATTCTCCGTAATCAATGCTCCGATTGAGCTGAATTTTTTACTGTAACTCACCCACATATGATACGTCAAATAAACGTTGAAAAAGAATTTTTAAATTGTTTTTTTCTTATTGAAAAAAAATACATTTCTTCATAAATTTTTGGAAATTTTGCTAAAATTTAAGGAGATCGTCCCCAAAACTCGCCAATATCTTGATTTTCATCAATCTGATGCAAAACCTGCATTCAGATGATCGAATGGTATTATATTCAGCTTTTAATTTATGGAAAAAGATTTAAAATTGGTTGAACAAAACGCAAGATATTTGAATTTTATTAAATTCCATATTTTAAAAAGTTGTAAAACTCGATATTGAGCTAAAACTCAAAAACTGTTCTACTTTAAATTTTTTGAAGCACGGTTTCGAAATCAGCGCTAAATTATGCTTCAAAAATTTTAGTCTTTGACAGAAGTTCACGACTTTCGTTTTATTTTGTAAACTAGTGTAACAGTTACCTATTCCAAAACGTGACCGGGTTTACCAGACAAAAACTTCTTTGGATAAGTGCACACAGCTTTCAAATTGATGTCCACAAGTGGTGAAATTCATTTATCAATCGTTACTTCTCATCCTTCTCAATGCCGCTTCCCAATAACATTTATCGTTCGTGAATCGGCCGCCACCACAAGTAATGAGTTCAGCTAGAATACTCAAATTGCTTGAGCTCATATTGAGTTTGGTGCACGGGTTTCCTCAAATATCCATCAGAAATTTCCTCCTGGAATTCCAGAGATTCTTTAAGATTTTTTTTCCAAAGATTGCTACATAAGTTCATGCTTGTATTCCTTCAAACATTTCTAAAGATATTCCTTCGGAAATATTTTCAGAATTCCAGGGGTTTTTCTTTAGGAGTTCTCCTAACATTCGTCTAGAAATTTCTGAAAATATTCTTCTAGGAATTCTCCCAAACGTTTCTTCAAAAGATGCCATTCCAATTTTTTTCTCAAAGATTCGGACATTCTTTCAAAAATTCTTCTGCGGTGTTCCTTTGGAATTTCAGATTTTTTTTTAGAAATTATTTCTTCCAGGTCCGAGCACTCCATTTATTCAGATATTTTCTCAGGCACTTATTTAGGAATTTAACTGGAAAACTCCCAAGAGAGTTTTCTGGAAAAGATTTCTCCAATAGTTCTCCCAGGTATTGCTTTGAATTGTTTAGACCTTCCATCAGGAATTCTATCAATTTCTTTCCAAAGGTTGTCCCAACAATTTCTGCAGAAGTTACTCCAGAATTTAACCTTATGCATGTTTCAAGGACTTTTTCAAGAATTTATACTGCAGAGGATACTCCAAATCTTCCAGAATTTCTTCTTGGAATTTCCCATGGTATCTCCAGTTTTTAAAGGGAATTTTTGAGCAGTTTCGAAGGAATTGCATCAGACAATCCTTCAGGGATTTGTTAAGAAATTCCTTCAGAGTATCATTATGGAATTCCTCAGTAGCTTCTGCACAATTTCTTAGTCACACAATTTACATAAGTCTTTGGTTATGTAAATCGCTGGAGGAATATCGAAACAAGTTCTGTAGGGATTTCTTAGGAGTTTTTCTAAAAATTTTCCACATGATTAATTTAAGGAAAAACTCCTTGTTGAAATTTCTGCAGGAATCACTGTAAGAATTCTTGTCGAAACATTTCCGAAAAAAAATCTTGTAAGACTTCTGAATAAATTTTGTAGAAGAATTTCTGAAACACTTCATAGAAAAACTTTTAGAGGATTTCCTAGAGAAATTCTCAAAATTCTGAAGATGTCCTTGGAGATAAAAATATTTCATTAATCCTTTGGAGACGGGTGGGTCACATCAGCCCAGCCAGCCGAGAAACTGACCATTATAGACGTGTTCTAGCCTAGCAAGGTTGCATACAGAAAGAAAACAATACCGTCTCCAAATTGTTAAAGAAATTTTCGATGGAACCCCAGTATGAATGTCGGAAAGAACCTCGGAGGGAAGTAGAATCTCTGTAATAATTGAGGGAGTTTTTTTTAATAAATCTATGGAGAAATATCTGCAGAAATTCCCGAGAAATTTTTGAATGACTCCCAGGAAGAATTTCTGAAGAAATTCCTGGAGAAATGTCTGAGGAAACACTTGGTGGAATTCCTAGACAAAATATTAAGGAATCTTGGGGAAATTTCTGGAGAATACACCATTTGCACCATTTCGTTGCAGTAACGGAGAATTTACTGTCTCACCATACAAAAATTCAGCTCATTACTTCAAATCTAGAGCTTCCCTGATTGCCTCCTATTCATGGAGAAATGTAATCCCAGAAGGAGCTTTTGAAGGAAACCTAGAACGAACATCTGGAGAAATTCATACAGAAATGCTGGAAGAATTCCAGAAAAATTGGCCGGGGATTTTTTTTTTTGAATCTGTATTAACGAAGTTTTAAGTCCTAGGCTAGTTCATCTCGAGATCCATGCTTCACTTCCCATCAGAAGAAACAACCTACATTTTGTGAGTTTGTCGGGAGTGGGATTCGATCTCAGGTCCTCGGCGTGATAGTCAAGTGTTCTAACCATAACACCAGGTCCGCTTCTTAGGTTAGCGAATGGAGGAGGAATGCTGGAAGGCTTTTCCTAAGTAATCCCGAAAGAAGTTCCTAATAATTCCGGAATAAGTTCTAGGATGAATCTCCCAAGAAGTTTTTCCTGAATGAAAGCAAGAATGAATTCCTGGGAATTCTGAAGGAATGCCTGGAATGAATTTCTTATGCGATCCCGAAAACAACTTCTGGAGTAAACTTGGAAAAAAAATCCAGAGTGAAATTCCTAAGGGAATCCCACGAGGAACTTTTAGTGTAATCTCCCAAGAAAATACTGAAGGAGTTTTTGAAGAAGGTATGGGATAAATTCAAAAAGAAGATCCTGAAGGAATTCCGATACGAGTTAATGAAAAACACCCGCAACTAATTCTTGGCTGAATCCAGGAAAGATCTCCAGGATCAATCTCAGAAAGTACACTTGGAGATATCTTATACATCCTAGAGGAATCCAAAAAGGAATTCCTTTAACTTCCGTAACTCGTGCGGTTGACTACCTGCGTCAGCACCACGCTAATGCTGAGTACAAAAAGCGAGATTTTTTCGACGTGTTGTACAAAATACAACAGCGCGATCGCTCGTGGGTTAAGCATCCCGGAAAGAACTCCTGGAGGAATCTAGGAATTTTCAAGAGGAGGAATCTCAGAAGAAACTCCTGGAAAAATCACAGAAGACTCTCAATGAAATCCTCAAAGGAAGGAGTGAATTCCGAAAGAAACTTCTGAAGGAATACCGGTACGAATCACGGTTGAAATTTCTGAAAGGGGGAATCTTTGAAGGAACTCTTGGATAAATCTCAGAAGCAACTACTGGTCAATCTTGAAAAATTTTGAAGGAATCCCAAAAGGAACTCCGGGAGTTATCCCTGAAGGAACTCCTGAGAGAATTGTCGAAGGAGCTTATGCTGGAATCCAAGAAATTCTTTGAGGAATCTCAGAAAGAACTCCTTGAAAAATCACAGAAGAAACTTTTGAAGAATTCCCAGAAGGAACTGCTGAATGAATTCCCGAAAAAGGAAATCCTTGAAGAAACTTCTTGACGAATCCAAGAAGAAACATCTTGAGGATTCCAAGAATTAATTCCTGGAGAAACACCTAAAGAAAGTGATGGAGTAATTTCAGTATGAACTCCTGGGGTCCCTCGAAGCAACCCTCGTAGAAATCTTAGAAAGAACTTTTAGATCAGTTTCTGAAGGTACTCCTGGAAAAATTCCAGAAGGAGCTCCTTAATGAATCCCAAAAAGATCTCTAGGAGGAATCTGAAAAAAAAAAATCTGTAGGAAAATGAGAAGTAATTTATGGAGTAATTGACAAGGTACTTCTGAAGAAATACCTGAAGAAATTCATGGAGGATTATCACTCTGCAGCAACCGAATTCGCAGGTATTTTTTCACTAACTGATGTTCACCAAGTAGCCCATGGCTGTATATTCAAAAATAAATAAATAATAAATAAAATTGACTATTATTTTAAAGTGATGGAGACGTATGGTCATTCCATACAAATGTGAGCACAAAACTTGAAATTTTCAAAAAAAAAAAAATGGCTTGAAGAACATTTTTAATTGTTCAATATGTTATGGAAAAATGGTTAAACTTTCGTTAAAAAAAATGTGGTCCAACATTGTGAAAATCATTAAAAAACTGATATTTTGACCATTTTTGAAAATTTTTCACGATATTTTTTCTTGAATCTAGAACTAATAAGATTTTTGTGAAAAAAGATTGAAAATCAGTCGATTAGCTCAAAAGTTATGATTTGTGGAAAAAAAATTGATTTAAAAAAATCTTGATTTTTTGGACCACCCTATCATAAAATTTGTCGGCCTAATGGCAGAACCAAAAATTACGAGTCTAATTATTTTTGATAAAAAATCATTCCTACCAAATTTGAATAAAATCGAAGCACTTTTATTTTCGAGTCAATTCATTTTTATGGAATGGGTGAAATATGTATTTGTTCAGTTTTATTTTTACAGAGCTAAAATACCGCGGGCCACTGTCCTTAGTGGACAGAGATTTTTTGCTTTAGGGGGTCTCCAGTTAGCAGTGTGGATCGCCAATCCGGAGTCAGCGAGTTCGATTCCCGTTCCGGTCCTGGCAACTGTTTTGGCTTCCTGGGCATAGTATAACAGTGTGCCTCACAGTATACAAATTCATGCAATGGCAGGCATGAAAGCCCTTCTATCAATAATTGTGGAAGTGCTTAAGGAGCACTAAGTTGAAGAGAGGCAGGCCAAATTCCAATGAAAACTTAGAGTCATAAAAAAGAAGAAAAATAATCTTTGGATGAATAGGGCAGTGCATGAAATTATCTCCTTCTCTTTCACTGTTACAGAAATTTTGTAAACTACAAGGCCACGAAACGTCAAAATCCCATACAAAATCAAAACAGTGCAGTGCCCTATATGTGTGTTCGATAGGAAAGATTGTTTATTAATACTACTGTTATTAAGTAGGCATTTCAAGTTCTATGACGGAGAGAGGAAAAAAAAGCTCAATAATAGCATAATTCGATATTGAAATCAAAATGAGATATGAGTTTGATTGATTTAAGGACAAACTTCTTAACATCCCGCTTTAACAGTGCATCAAAACTTCAAACGCACAAATCTCAAGAAGCAAGCTTCACACAACAAAGTATTCTATTATTCTGTTCTTGCTCACTTGTAATAAGTCTAAAATAAGAAGATCAGGTGCGCTGGTTTTGTTTACGAAGAGATTTGTGCCCTCGAAATCGTGAGTAGGTGCCAAAGTCGGCCATTGTGGCGGCCATGTTGGGATTCTAACAAGTCTGTCCTTAAGAGATAAAAGATCTAAAAATAACATCAAAAGTTTATTCCTGGAACATCATCATAAGATCATATTTAGATCTTGTAAGATCTAATCAATAGCAGCAAGCTATTCGTTTGATCTTGAAATATCAAATTTTGATATTGTTCAGATGTTCAAGGAACATTTTTCAAATATCTTTTTTAGAACTTTTATCTCTCATATCAATTAAACCAATATCACGTTTTTATCGCCAGTACTTTAGCTCTACTCGTGAAGTGCGAAATTTAAATTTGAAGCTCATGTAATAACACTATGAATAACCTTAGGGGCCGTTCATAAACCACGTAGACTTTTTGGGGGGAGGGGGGCTCTGGCCAAAGTCTACGCTCCATACAAATTTCCAAATTTTTGTATGGACAAAAGTCTACGAGGGGGGAGGGGGTTGGGTCTGAAATAACCAAATTTTGGTCTACGTAGTTTATGAACAGCCCCATATCAAGAGTTGATGATGATACACTTTAATTTATATCGTTAATCAAATCTTTGAGGTGCATTTTTCATCTGGCTGCCACAATTGTTTTGTCTGTAAGGAAACGTTCAAAAATTACGTCCAACATTTGGGGGAGGGAGGGGGGTCTAGAAAAGTGTGACAGTACGTGTATTGAGTATAGGAAAATTGCGTGACAGAGGGGGGAGGGGGGTCTAAAAATCCCGAAACACGATGGACGTAATATTTGAATCTTCCCTAAACACACACTGTCTGTCGTTCAAGTTAGCCTTTTTCCAGCATTGAAAGTTTCTTAAAAATTCCGCACATCCATGTGATCCATGCGCTTTTGTATGTTACCTTCCACGAAGGACATGCATAATTCCAATCTTTTTAATTTACAAGCCATGCTGGCAAAAATTTTCGTTATATACGAATGCTGTACCGGGAATTGAACCCAGACACCCTCTGCGTGGTCTTGTTGAATAGCTGAAATTTCAGTGCTCTTCGATCTACGCCAGACCAATAATCCCAACCATCTGAATCGTACAAAAACAGTGCAAGCCATCTCCGCCACCCATAAAGTTGACTTTTATTTCGCATATTCCGGCCGTTAGACGACACTGACCTACCCTCGAATTGAGCAGCGGCAGGCAGCAAAAAAACTGAAGTTTCTCTTTCACCCGCTCGGAAACCCCAACCACACAACAAGCCGTATCTTAGCCGTCGATAGCTTCTGGCTGACGACGGTGTCATCTTCCGTTCCTGCCCATGATGAGCATTGCGATTAAATTGAGGAGCCGTAATAAAATGATAACTTTGGTCCTCGACTCCCGTCCGTGCCTGTGCCAGTGCCAGTGTGTGAGTGAGTGTGTCACTTGCTTGAAATATGTCGTTATGAGCTTTATTTATAATGCACTTACTGCAGCTCCATCCAGCGGCAGCAGCAGCCACGACTACATCGACATCGACGGTTAATACCGTTGGCGGTCCAATTCATGGTCGGTCAGTACGCGATCTTTGCCTACCCCTATTACCCGCCCCGTGGCGTGGTGCCGTTCATTCACTCGCTGGTTCACGACACACGTAGCGAGCTACCTACTTGGGCACAGAAAAACTGTGACCGCAAAAAGTTATCTCCATAAATAGAAAGTGGTAAAACGACTATAAAACTGTGTGTTCACAATGTATTTTTATTATCAACTTGCCTAGTAAAACTACTAATAAAAGCGATTATTTCCCCTGTTATTCTGCTCACTCGCCTGCCATATCGTTACCATATGAATACGCTCCAGGACGCCCCACGACCAGGCGGGTTTGGGGTTTGGTGGGGGACAAGAAGGGGAGTTATGCGAAGCCATACCAGCACACGGAGCGAAGTGTTTCGTTTAGGCAATCAATTTATTTGCCTCAAGCAGGGCTGGAAATTGCATTGGCACGCATCATGCAAGCAGTGCATTTGTACCACACAGAGACACAGCCAGCCAGCACCAGTGCAATGTGTCACTTGCTCCGGTCCACCGTAATCAATTTTTATATCAGGCCGTTTTCATAAGTGGGTGCACTCTCGATTAGAAATTGTTTCAATTTGCAGCCATTGCTGCGCTGGCTCGCTGTGGGGGCCCCGGTCTGATCGGATGAAATATCTGGAGCATGTGTGTGTGTGTGTGTGTGCGCGAGTATTTACTCCCTGTACCGCCCACCCACCCATTTGGCTTTTAAACAAACCTCTCAGCATGGTGCCCACTGCCAGTGCCATCCCAATGTGATGCGGCGATGGTGGATGGAAATGAGAAGTGATAAATTACCAAACTTGACTGGACGGACGGGGCCCATATGGAAACCATCAAAAGTGTCTTGCCCCTCTCTCTCTCCTTCTCGTTCCTGCTGCCATAGGGAATGAATCCCCCCTTGGGACCGCGGGAGCACCACTCGACGTATTTCTTTCTCACCTGTTAGAAGTGTGAATGAAGTTTGTTTGCCACTAAACAAATCGTAAAATTGGTAGTTGGAAAAATAAACCAACAACCAACGGGTCCTCGATCGAGCTTGGGGGATCCTAGAGGCGGTCCACGAACAATTTCGGACAAGATAATCTCGAAAACGATGTGAAACAATTGGACGAAAAGCTATTCAACAGTTGCGTTGAGATAATTAGAAAGGACGGAGCATGTGCCTATGTCTCTTACGCCACGAAAATGAGTTGAATCCCTTTCATAACAAACTCTTATGATGACTGTACAGAATCAGAAGTAACAACTGTTTCTATAGAACAAGTAGATGCTTGTAGTAACTAATGAAGAGAACAAAATCGAAAGGATAATCAATTAGTTATATAATTTCACTTGCTGAAAATAATGTAACAATCCTTACACATGTATAAAGTGTACAATGACACATATTGCCCTTTACTGGACTTTTACCAGATTTGCTGATGTGTCTGAAACAAACTGGAAAAACTTGTAATTAGAAGGCACGAAATGTTGCTAATTGACAAATAGAGAGATGAAATTTGTGAAAAAATCGCGTTCTGGTGGGATTCGAACCCACGATTCCGTATTCGCTAGACCAGCGCTTTAACCAACTAAGCCACATACATAACTGGTAATGATTCTGCGGATAGAACACTCCTTTTTCAGAAACCTGTGGCATCGAAATCAGTTTGTCTTTCCATTCCGCAGAATCATTACCTGTTATGTGACTTAGTTGGTTGAAGCACCGGTCAAGCGAATACGGAGTCGTGAGTTCGAATCCCACCAGAACGCATTTTTTAACACAAATTTTAACTCTCGATTCGTCAATTAGCAACATTTCGTGTCTTCGAATTAAAAGTTTTTTTTTCAGTAGGTTTCGTCGTTTGCAGACAAAACCTATCCAGTGTCCAAAACTCAACGTGATCAGTTCTTAGCCCCGTGAATAGACTGCGACGATCAATCAAACGTCTGTCGAAAGTGGCCATCGTTTGGCTCGTTTCGTCACACTTTGGTGTAAATTTAATATCTTGTTCAATACATTCTCCGCGACCGCAGTTCAGTGCAGCACTTTGTCAAGATTGACTGGTGTGCCTTTTCCGGCCTGGCCATCCATAAGCATGGCACATTATTGTACTAAACATACACAATATTGGTATTGTTATTGCGTTTAATGTGCGTTCCGAGCTTATTATAACAACTTTGTATTCGCATTCGGCTTACCCAGTTCTCGGATTCCGCACGGCGTCGGATTGTCTGAGGGCGCCGCAAGGGCCGAGGGGAAGTGTAACTGTAATTACAAGTACACATACAACGCAATAACAACAAATAATAAATACACCATTGCCAGTTTATCCACGTCCGTACGGAGTACGGAGTGAGTGGACGCTAGCTGCGAGCTGCGCCCAAGTAACGGCGCGGCGATGATGACGACGAGAAATGAGAATACACTGGCAGAAAGAAATAAACACCCACGGGATTGTTGATGCGCGAGCTCAAATCGCTAATTTGTTTAATTATTTTAACGATGAAATCACTCAAACGGGCACGTATCGTTTACAGAGCTAAATGCGTTACCGTTTCCATTTCGAAAATGGTCGATTTCGCCACGGTTTTGGTTGCTGAAATTGTCAAGGTGTAGCAACGGAGTGGTTTGCTTGCTGTCATGGTAAAATTAGCGCTACTCAGGTTACTCAAGGTTTCCAAATTTAAGCGACCCCTTTACTGCTAGCCTCCCTTGCAAATGCTGTCAATATTGCGACTTATGAAGAGATATTCTGAGAAAACACCTCCATGATTTCTTAGGAAGTCCTCTTGCAGGAATTTCATTTCGACAAGAGTTCAGCAAAGTTTCTTTTGAAGATTCCTTGGAGAATTATTAGAATGTATTTCTTCTCATGTTCTTCTTAAGAATTTTCTGAATGCATTCGAATCCCACTCCCGACATACTCACAAAATGTGGGTTCTTCCTTCGGAAGGGAAGTAAACGTGGGTCCCGAGATGAACTAGTTAAAAATCACGTTAATACAGACAAAAACAAAACTTTTCAAGAATTTGTTTACGATTTTTTAGCAAATTCTTCAAAGATTTCTTCGAATTGTATTTTTTTTTTCACATGGATTCAGAAATTTCTCCAGGGGTTTTCTCTAGAAATTCATATTCTTTTCCAGGAACTCTTTCAGATAATATTGGGGGAATTTTACCTGGTTGATTCCTTAATGTATACTCCATATATTTAAAAGGTATTTATTTTAAAAATCTTGAGGAAATTTCTCCAGTGATGGCTAAGGATTTAGTCATACCTTTCTTCTGGGATTCTACGGAAACTCTTGCCCTACTAAATATACCCCTATTGAATGATTTATTAGCCCAAAACATCATTGAACAGCCGTTATCTTGAATTGTAAGACGCCATCTTGTATATTCTGGTCGCCATTTTTGAATGGTTTTAGAGCCAATTGAACAACCGAACATCTTGAATTTGGAGCCGCCATCTTGAATTTAAGACCGCCATCTTGGATATTCAGGTCGCCATTTTTAGAGTCCAAACTTCTTCCCCATTCCAAATATACCCATATTGCGTGAATTCAGGTCCTAAAACTCCATTGAACAGCCGCCATCTTGAATTTTAAGCCACCATATTTGATTTTAGACCGCCGTCGTGAATGTTCTGGTAATCATTTTTGGACTCCAGACTTTTTCTTCACACCAAATATACCCATATTGTTTTGCTTTATAGCATAAAACATCATTAAGCATACGCCATCTTGAATTTGGAGCTGCCATCTTGGATTTTTGGCCGAGATCGTAGAATATCTGGTCTCCAGGTTAATTTTTTTTTTTATTTTTTTATCTGTATTAACGAGATTATCAGACCAAGGCTAGTCCATCTCAGGACCCACGAATTACTTCCCTTTCGAAAGAAGAATTACATTTTGTGAGTTTTTCGGGAGTGGGATTCGATCCCAGGCCCTCGGCGTTGTTCTCAACATCACACCAGGTCCGCTCCACGCTAAAGGTTACAAAAATCACCGCAGTTTGATGTGTCGCATGATAGGGCCAGATTCAGTTTTATATACGGTCAGTTCTACCGGTGCTGGTCCGGATCACTGAAATGGCCATAACTCCGGAACGCCGTGGCCGATCCGTACCATTTTTAATAGCTAACAATGCGTTAAAATTCCGGTTCGATTCGAGCTATAATCCGAAAAATCGGCTAATGGGAAGTATCTTAAAAGTGAATCAACTTATTTTGCGCACAGACATACATACATACACACATACAGACATCATATCAATTCGTCGAACTGAGTTGCGACTTGGTCCTCGGAACCTTTTTTTCGAAGAAGCGTTTTTGAGTGAACATATAGTACACTTAGTGTACGAGAAAGGCAAAATCGTTTTTTTTTTCAGAAATTTTTCTTTAGTGATTTTCTAAAGAATTTCTCCAAGAATTTGTTTTGTTTGTGCAAGAATTCTCTTAAGAAATTGCTCCCATCGGGTGTTTTGGAGTATCACTCTGTTCAGAAAATATATTTAAAAAAATCTTTTTCAGAGGTATTACTAGGAGTTCTTCCAAGAATTTATTTATTGAGGAATTTCTCAAAGAATTGTCTCAGTCCCTTTTCCTTTACAAATTCATCAACGTAGAATCTCTCTAAAAAATTCTCAAGCAGTTTTTTTTCTTGAAATTACTCCCAGAGCTCCCCAATAAGTTTTCAATGATTTTTTCGTCTAAGGAGGTATCTCAAGGAGTTCTTTTTCAGGTTTATCCCAGACATTCATCCAGAAAATCCTTCAGATGTATGTAACTTCAAGAATTGCTTCAGGATTTTTTGCCCAGAAAATTTTCAAGGCTATCTACTAGAAATCTCCAAAGAGTTTTTCTTTCGGACAATTCTCCTGGGATTTATTTGGAAATACCTTCGGGGGTTCTTTCAAGAATTCTGAACTGCTAGACCAATTTCAAATTACAATCTTTGAAGGAATTTTCTAGAAATTCTAGGAGAATAATACAGATTTTCCGAAGAAATCACTATAGGATTTTTTGACAAGATATCCAATGAATTTCAAATAAAAAACTCTATGGAAGAGCTTTGAAGAAATGCTTTGCTCACATTCCTGAAGAAACTATAATTATTCTGAAGAAGTCTCTAGAAATATTTAAAAATAAGACCTTGAAGAATTTTCTGAAGTAATCCTACCAGATATTTATGGAAGAATCCCCAAAAGGAATTCTACAGGAATATCTGAATAAATCCCAATAATATTGTTGGAGGAATCCCAGCAGGAAATTCCATAGAACTTCTTGGGGAAACACCTGGAAAAAATCCACGGGAAACTCTTGGGTGAGATTTCTAGAAAAGTATATTTAATATTTTTTAAGGGAATTCCTAAAGAAATCCTAGAATATATTTCATGATTTTCTAAAAGTACTCCATGTGGCTCAGTGAACGTATTTCTGAAGGAATTCTTGCATGAATACTCGTAGATAACCTTTTGTAAACATCCATAGAAAAAACTTGAGATACTTCTAAAAGAATCTCTAAAGAAATTTCTTGAACATATATCTAAATAAATTCTTTAAAGAATTCGTGGAGAAATTCATAGAGCTATCCTTAGAGAAAAAGCTGTAAAAAATTATGGAAAAACTGGCTGTCCCCAGCAATCTTTGTCTTGCCTACTGCGTTTTTTGACGTTTCAAGTTTCTATCCAAGACCAAGTCACAAAATGCATGAAAAAACGATTTTCAAAAAACTCGCAGTTTTTCCATGTTTTTTGCCTCATATACCTTCCTTGGTTGAAAACTAACAGAACAAAATAAAGACGACCGAAATCGGACCTTCTGTTCGCAAGTTATGCGCGGTCCCACGTATGCCACTGCATTTTTATATATATAGATGCATGGAGGAATATCTGGAGAACATCTTGAAGAAATCTCTGTATGAACTCCTGCAGAAATCTCTTGAAGAGTTTCTGCATGAATCACTAATAGTAACAATGCAAGAATCTTTGAAAAAAATTATGCTGGGTTTTCTGGATGAATCCCTGAACAAGCATGAACACATTCCTGTGGATTTTTTTAATGAAATCCATAGAGCAATTCCTGAACATATCTTGGGTGGACTTCTTGAAGACATGCCTGTACAAATTTGAAATCTCTGGAAGAAATCATTCTAAAAATTCCCTAAAAATCATTGAGAAAATCCTGGTGAAATTCTTGTAAAAAAATCTGAATGAATCCCAGGATACATTACCGAAAGATTCTAAAAACGCATCTATAGAAAAAAAAAATTATAGCAATCTCTATCGGAGTTTCAGAAGGAACCATTGGAAATCTACCTAAAAGAATTCTTGGATAAATTTCTGAAGAAATTCTTGAGGGAATATCTGAAAGGAGCCCTGGCGAAGTTTCTTTAAAAAATATCTGAAAGATCTTCTGGAGAAAGCGCTAAAGGGGTTTCTGAAACAACCTTTGGTAGATTTTAGGACCGAGCTGCAGGAGGAATCCATGAAGCATTTATGAAAGGAATCCTTGGACAAAATTATAAAGGAATCTAATACAGATTTTTTGAAATAATTTCCAAAAAAGTTCTAATAGAACCCCTGGATGAATTTCTGAAGGAATTTTTGGATTAATTTCTGAAGGAGCACGTAGAAGATCATAGCTTCTGTTCTGTTAGTACTGGCTAGTACTGACAGATAATGTTGCTAGTTTGTTGAAGAAGTTTTCAAAATTGATCAATTTTGAACAAATTTTCTGAATAAGACTTATTATTGGTTGAGGAAAGTCCCGATTCAAAATGTTTATTTTTTATTTTTTTTTATTCTCATCAAAGTTGCCCGAAAAACACCTACAGAATATTTGAAAACACATTGCTTCATGGGCAGAGATTATCATTAACCCTTTTGGTTCAAGAGTTACAGGTGTTTTCTCTGAAAACCACGGTTTATGCAAATACTACAGTTTAGGGCAAAAATTTAAAAAAACATCTCTCGGCAGCATTTAAAAGAATAAATATCATTGCAGAACATAACAAAGCAATAAATACGTGTTGTTTTTGGAACTAAAAAAAAAGTTGATTGAGAAGTGCTTATTATTTTAGAGAAAATCTTGGAGAAAATCATAAATATCTTACAGGGGATAGACAAAATGATCGAGGTAGGGCAAAATTGACACTTTTCAAAAAATGGTAAATTGCTGTAATTTCGTGAAAAGTTCATCGAAAAATCTCAGATTTTTATTGTAAGTTGATCAACTAGTTGTGTATCGATGGTCCACATGTGGAGAAGATCAATTCAAGATAGTTTACCATTGGTTAGCCTTTGGTATCGTGATCAACTGCTCCAAAGACGAAATTCTTCTATGTGGTCCGATGCTCTAGAAACAGCAATCCAAAATTTTCCAAACTTTACTAGCCTAGGTGGCGGATAAACCTAGAATCAGCTAGTTCATTATTTAATAGCTCTGAATGTCCTGATCAACTTTACCAGAGACGAAATTCTTCTAAGTTCTAATTTTCGATTCTCGAAATACAGCAGTTTAGAAATTCTAAGATGTATTGGCGTCACCTAACGGATGAATTCAGATTCAACTAGGTTATCAAAGGACCTCATCAAATTTTCTAACGACGAAATGTTTCTATGTGATCTGATTCTTGATATAAAGTAGTTTAGAATCCCTAAGACTCACTAGCATCCTTCCAGCGGATAAATCAACAATAAACTACAGGGGATAGACAAAATGATCGGGACAGGCAAAATTTTTAATTAAAAAAATACGATCAACTAGCTGTTACTTGACGAAAAGTGCATTAAAAAATCTCAAATTTTTACTGCAGGTTTATAAACTAGTTTTCTATCTATGGTCCAAATCTGGGAAATATCGGACTATTCTACATGAAGTAAGAAAGATTCTGGTAAAAGGCATAACTATTCGATAGCTAATTTTGAACTGTTAAATCTCCGAGTTCAATGAACCAAATGTAATGAAATTTTGATCGTTTATAACTAATATGATCTTTCGAAAATGCTTGTCAAGGTGCTCAGCCCTTACGTGGAAGATATGCATATTTGAAGCATTTTTGTAGAACATTTCGATTTTCTAAAAAATTATTAACAGGTTCTGACAGGGCAATTCTCAAAAAATGACCCTTTTTCATGAAAATTCTCAAAACAAAATCATTTTTTCGTATTATTGTTTCATTTTCGGAGTTTTTTAATATTTTTAATTTTCCATGTACCCCTAGCCATTCTGGAAGGGCATTAGTTTTTTTTAATGTTGTGATTATATTGACGGCAGAACTATTTTTGTGCTGATAAAAGAATTATTTTTGAGAATTTCTAATAAAAATATTGCCCAAAAAATACATGTACAACTTTTATTTTCAACCATGAAACTTTTATCTGACAGTAATATTTATATGCGTTATTTCACTGCAAAACGATTTCAAATATTTTATCTAGAAGTTGATATATTACGCTTATAGTGAGTGGACAATATTTCAAATATTTGCAAAACATCGTATATTGGAAATTTTGAGAAATTTCTGAAAAATAAACATTTTTTTTTAAATTGTCGTGACAGAACCTCTAAATGATATTCTAGAAAATCGGAATGTTCTACAAAAATGCTTCAAATAAGCATATCTTTCTTTTAAGGGTTGAGCACCTTCACTTTCCGAACATCGTTTTTTTTGACAGCCTAATATGTACACGTATGGTTGCAAATAAAGACTGAGGCTATTATGTACACGTTTAGGTGACCTCGTCTACTAAGAAAATCAATATTTTAATTGAAGAAAACGTTATCTGTTCCAAAATATTATATCCCATCATAAATTCGTCACCCAACCAGCATCCATAAATCACAATCAGACATCGCGTATGTCAGCTTTAAATTTCACTAACGCCACCAACCGAACGCCATAAATTAGCACATTAACTGGACGTTTATACCTACGGTCGGTGCGGTGGTGACCAGAGTGTGCCACACCTTCCGGCATACCTCGTTTGGCCAAATTACCTTCCTTGCCCCATTACTGTAAGTTATCCGAAACGAAAACAAAAGCGCTTGAACGAGGGCTGTCCAACTAGAAATTAAATTAATTAGGCCTGTCGTAAAATTTCGGCAAACTTCGCTCAACCGACTGACTGACCGACGACCCAGGCAGGGCCCGCGCCTCGTTACGAAAGTGTCTTTAATGGGTCACTTGGATGAAAAATTAATTCCTGATTAATTATGATAAATACAAGAATTTCTCGGGCGGCCGCGGCAGCTGCCATTGTCTTCCGGCTAGGAAATCTAGAACCGATCCGAAACAACCGAAAACCGAAGGTGGAGAAGGAGAAATGCCAGCCTGTCTCGTGTGTTCTCCGTCCCACCGAAGGGAAACCGGGTGAAAATCTAAATATTTATAAAGTCTCCGGTGATGGCTGGTTGGTTACACTTGCGTCCAGCGAGCCCAGCACAGACAGACATAGTGCCGACGATTTTTTCCATGAGCTCACCTTCAACTATTTATTTATTTACTCTCGTCGCGTTACCACAGTACGGAGTACCTTAGGTGGAACCAAGAAGGGTGGGAGGAAATTTCTCCTCACTCAGTTGTTCCAAGTAGTATCTGTTCTTGAACAATCACTTCCCGTGGGCTTCGTTCGGTTCGAAGCAAAAATCCCGCTCTCGCGGCTCGGGAAAACGGCGGCCATAAATTTTATTTTTAACACATACTTTTCCCTAGACCTAGTGGTAATAAAGCGAAATAAAAAACAATATAATTGTATAAATAATCATATCTAGTTGGGAGCTTTCCTCTCCCGGTTGGCAGGTATGGACTTGAGGCGTTTTCGAATATTGGAGGTTCGAGCGGGGTGGAACACGCGGGGATTCCGGTACGCAAGAGACGTTCCAGAGCCGAGTTGAGGCGGGAGCAGGGGTGCCAGATTTTTGGGTTTACTTTCAATTCGAAGAATATGTTGTGGTGATGTTATTTGATTCAATGCATTCATTCAACGAGATATGACTGTGCCTCAATTCCTTTCAGATGTTCAAGATAAACTGCGAGGGCCCGTGGCGCAAGTGGAAACACGGTCATGGTTCAATCCTAACCCCGACACTTTCGTCAGTTGCTCTTCCCCCTGAGATCAGATGACACTGACTCTCTTCTGAGCCCATGGCTCAAACGGACTGAGATAAAAAAAAAATAAAAAAATAAGAAAAAAAAATAAAATAAAAAACAAAAAAAAATAGCAACTAGTTCGATATAGTAGAATAATCAGTAGAATACTTTTAGTCGCTGTACATATGTTGAAGTGCAGTTACCAGTTGGAATCGCTCACGTAGTGCCCTAGTGGACAAAAAAGCTGTAAATTAGGTTTGTTGTTAAAAATTAAAAAATATATAGCTAAAAAAACTGCTCAACAAACAATTGCAAGCCAATTTTGAAAAATGATATAGAAAATACAAAACAAGCAAGTCCACATACAAAACAAGCCCAAGCCGGGTCATCATTTTTCGAAAAAAAATAACAGCAGCACATGAACTTTGCCATGTTTTTTTTTTATTAATTCTTCAGAACGCGCGCTGTTGTAAAAAGTACAACACTACCAAAAAACCCCGCTCGTCGTATATAGCGCGAGCGCGGTGCAGTTCCGGTTGCCTGATGGAGCGCGTCCTGAAAAGTTAACGTGTATTTCAACTTACAAGCTAATTCTACACTTTCGTCGCGCTTATCATTTTACCATGGAGAGAGCAGGAAAGAGCAGTGCTGTTATGGTAAAAACAGAGTGGACTACTAAAGGTTTACAAATTTTAGCGCCCCATGTACTGGTACACTCCAATGGAAATGATTTCAAAATTGCATCTAATTCAGTATTATTCCGGGGAATCCCCTCAATGAATTATTGTTTCATCATTTTTTTTCTATAATTTTCACGGAAGGGTTATTCTTGCAGAAATTACTTTATGAGTTCAGCAACAATTCTTATACAAATTCCCCAAAAAAATCTTTTAAAATGTATTCCTTCTCATGTACTTCTTAGGAGTTTTCCCCATAATTATCTTTTGAGATACCTACTAAAATTTCTTTGGGGATTCTTTCGGGATTTAGCAACAATTTTTTGGAATTTTCATATCAAAAAAATTCTTGCCGGATATGCGAGAATGATTTTGGGCAAGAATACGTCCAAAATTTCAAGTATTTTTTTCTGATTTTTTTAGGAGTTCTGGGTCATCTTCAGAATTTTCTCAAAAGATATGTATTTGCTTAAATGTATTTGCTTCATGTATTTGCTTAAAAATTACAGAAGGAATACATTTGAGAATATCATCAGAATTTCGTCAAGGATGTTTTTTTTAATTCCTCCAGCCTTGCATCTAAACAGATATTAAGAAATTTCTCTAAAGATTTCATCTTGAGGTTCTCTCAAGAATTTATTAGATATTTTTCTAGGAAATTCTCAGGAGATTTTTCTGGAAGCTCATCCGTAGGTTTCGCCAGAAGATCCTCCAGGTATTCCTCAAAAGATTGCTTAGGATTTATACTTAGGATTTATACAGACTCTTGAAGAAAACTTCAGAGATTCCTTTAGAAATGTTTCTGGTGATACTTCAGGATTTTTTTCCAAAGGTACTCTTACTAATTCCTGGAGAAATTTCTCCAGAATCTTTTCGTTGGCATATTTAAGAATTTTCCAAAAACAATTATATAAATACCTGCAAATGGTTCTCTTGTTCGTCCAGGCATTCTTTCAAAGATTCCTTTAAAAAGAAAGGAATCTGAAGGTTTTTTCTGTTACTACAGGATATTCTTTCAAAAATTACTCTAGATAGTATTCCATTCTTCAGGGATTGTTGTGTACTAATCCCTTCAGAAATTCTTCTAATAATTCCTCCAGTGGTATTTCCCAGATTTCCAGGAGTTCTTTCAAGGAATCCTTCACAAAATACTACGGAACATTTTTTTAAGGGAGTTCGGCAAGAGTTTCACAAGAATTTTTATCTGCAATTTCTGCTGACAGTTTAAAGAGGTTCCTTCTGTACTTCCTATATGGATTTTACCAGGAATATCTCCCTTAATCTATCAACCAATGTTTGTAATTACTTTTAGAGTTCCTCCAGAAGTTTTTTTTTAATTTTTTTTTTCAATATTTTTTCTATATATTTTTTTACTGCTTCTGAAAAAATCCCTGGAGAAACATCTGGAACAGTTTCTGCACAAATCTCTGAAGGAGTTCCAGGAGATATAGCTGACGGAATCGCAGCAGCAATTCCTAAGAAAAAAAGCCTTGTAAGGATTTCTACAGGACTCCCTAAAGACATTGTTCATGGAATTTCAGTAGGATTCCTCGGAAGTATTTTCGGAGGAATCTCTGTGAAATTCTTTAAGAAACTTTCAAAGAAATTTCTGAAATGCTCCATGGAAGAACTTTTAAGCTAATCCCTGGCTAGAGATATTTCTTAAGGATTCGCCGAAGGAATCTTAGCAGGGATTTCCGAAAGAAATCTGAAACGTTCTGAGAAATATCTGAAGAAATCCCAGAAAAAAATCCTTAACTTCCTGGAAAGCTTTTGTGCAATTCCTAGAAAAGTTTATTAAAGAATTTATAGAAAAAAAAATCCTGAATAATTCCTCAAATAAAGTTCTTGGCGGGTTTTCCGAAAGTATTCGTGGAGCAATCTTCGGAAGTATTTCTGAATACTTAAAAACCGCCTAGTTTAACTTCTAGATATGAAGTTCCCTAAAAAAACCTTGATATGTTTCTTAAGAAATTTCTGTAGGAGTTCCGAGGGAATACTACAGTTAAAATTCCTTAAAAAAAACCTTGAAAAAATTTTCGGTGATTTTCTTAGAGGAAAAGTGGGAGAAACTTCTGGAAGAAATTTTAAAAGAATTTGAACTCTGGACTTTAAAGTAAATGATTTCCAGAAGAAATTCCTGGGCACACTCATTGGAAAACCAAGAGCAATTCCTCGAAACTCTGGTGAACTTCTAGAAAAAATTTGTGGGATTTCAGTCATCGTTATAAAACTCAACTTCAGAGTTGTTGATTTTTTTTTCTTTTTTTTATTTTGTTAACCCTTTAATACCCAACCCCGCCTTTAAACGGGGTATAGTTTGAGCATTTTTGTAGTTTTTGTTTCGTGGAAAATCAAAGTTTTTTATATTTTTGGCTGATATTTAGGACTGTTTTGTATATCTCAAAATGGTTTTTGGTGTATTTTAAAGCGTATTTACATTTTTTTTAAATCATTGAAAAATGGATGTTTTAGCCAGCTTCTAGAAGTCATTGTTTATTTTGTATTGAATCGCTACAATCAACATATTGAAAAAAATTTCCCGAATCATTCTATCGTAGTTGTATAGTTTAAGGGAATCGAATACACATTAAAATTATTTTCCTTAAAATTACACGGAAAATAAAATTTTCTATGATTAAAAATAAAAACAAAAATATTTCAACAATGATCATAAAATCCCAAAATGTTTTCATCAAAAAAAACCGGACCCCAAATAGGCTTCCAGGAAAAATATAAAACTGTGGGGATGTTCAAAAACAAAAATTGAAAAAATCAAAAACTGAAATTCATGAAATCGAGAAATAAAAAGAATCACCTTCGAAAACATGTTTAAATCGATTTTTGATGACGAAAAATGATATTTAGATCAAAATCAAAAATTTGGGTATTAGAGGGTTAGCTTTTTTGTGTTCGATCAACCTGGATTCTCTCAGAAATTTTTGCTAGCGTTTCCTTGAAGAAATTCATTTCTGTGAATTCTTCCAGATTTATTTTTTTTTCTGGAGATATCTTCTGGAAATCCTTCAGAAGCTCAGATTCTGCTGGAGTATTATCTGGGATCCAGAAATCTAGGGATTCGTTAGCGTTGGCGTAGTTACGGTATACTTCGTAGATTGGATACTAACCACATTCATGTACCTTTTGCTAATCTTGCTCGGATTGCTTTTCGGAACAAGGCCGGGGAGTTAACTTTGCTCCAATATTATGCAAGAATACCAAAAGCGCAAATGTCATTATTCCCGGCCACACCCATCTTTACCGTAACTTGGGATAGGGGAAGGAAATGTGTGACACTCCCATAAATTAATCAGTGACACTCCCATAAGTACTACGGAGTGGGTGGTTGGGAGATGTATTATGCAGGTCAAGGATTCGCCTGAAAAGCTGGCGATGAACCCACGGCATTGATTGTTTACTTGGTTAAAATTGATTCTTTTGAAAGCCGGTAATCAAAAGAGATTTTTTTCGATTTATTGTTTAAATAATTGTATGTTATCTGGGATCCAGAAATCTAAGGGTTCCTCCAGAAACTCCTGGAAATACAAGGAACTCCTGTAAAGTTTTAAGAAGGATCTCCTGGAGGATTCTCAGAAGAAACTTTTGAAAAATTCCTATCCAAACGTCCTAGAGGATATGCATAGGAAACTCCAGGAAAGTTTCAAGGAGGAACCTCTTGAGGATTTCCAGAAGAAACTTCAGGAATATTTCAACGAGAAACTTAACGAGGGCTTTCGGGAATGTTTTTAGAAGAAACTTGAAAATGACTTTTAAAGTCTTGACAAAATTTTATTACAGCTATTTAATCTTGTCCGACGTTTCGGCCACATTTAGAACCTTACCGATTCGTCGGACAAGATTAAATAGCTGTATTTAAATGATGTCAAGACTGGAAAAGCCATTTTCAAGCTAAGTTCTATCGCAATTGAATCCAAAAATTTTGAAGAAACTGCTAAAAGAAGGTACTTGTGGAGTATTCCCGGGAGAAACTCTTGAAGAATTCCTAGCATGAAATTTTGGAAATTTATAGAGGGAACTTCTGGGGGATTCCCAGATGAAGTTCCTAAATATCTTTCAAGGGAAGCTCCAGGAGGATTCTCTAGAAGAACCCGAGAAGGAACTCCAGGAGAAATTTTAAAAGTAACGTCTTGTTGAATCTCAAAAGCAACTTTTGGAGAAATTTCACGATTGAATTTAAGAATGAGTTCCATACTGAAATACCCGGTAGAGTTCCTGAAGGAATTCTCAAAGATACATTCAAAGATGCTCAGCGTCACTTGAAGGACCTTATGGAAAAATCTCAGAAACCACTCCTGGAGAATTCTGAAATACATATAACTAACGGAATGGTACGAGGTAGATGAATTTTAGAAACATTCTTGGAGGAATCCCAGAAATAAATCCTGAGGGAAACCTAAAAGTAAAGAAGTTCCAAAAGATTCAATAACACAGTTTCTTAATATTACATATATAAAGCATCTAAGAAGAAACTTTTTTTAGACATTTACGGAGGAACACCTGAAGCAATCTCAGAGGATACTCATAAAAGAATTCCGTATGGAAGCAAGGAAGCACACACTCTTGGAGAATTCCTAGAATAAAATCCCGGAAATTTCTAGAAGGAATATCTGGGGGATTCCCAGATAAAGAACCTGAAGGACTCTTAGAAGGAGCTCCTGGAAGATTCTGAGGAAAAGCCCGAGAAGGGACTCCTGGACTTCAAAAAGAACGTATTAATGAAACTCGAAGGCAAGAATTATTTGATTAAATCTCAGATTGAGTTCCATAATGAAATTCCTGGTAGAATTCCTAAAGAAATCCCTTTAGATACATCCGAATGAAACAAAAAGGGGCCTCGGGGTTATTCTTGAAGAACCTTCTGATATAATCTCAGAAACAACTCTGAAGAATCCTGAAATATAACCAATAGAATGGTGCAAATAAAATAGACAAATTTTAGAAACATTCTTGGAAGACTCTCAGAAGGAATTCCATAGGGAAACCTCAAAGTGAAGTTGGAACTGAACAGTTGGAACAGTCTCCCCATATGAATTTCAGTTTCTATAGGTTCCCAGATGCATCCCGGAGTAATGAAACTGTATAATATACAACTAAGAAACTATACAGCACTATAAAATGTGAATTGTGCACTTATAATGTTTACCATAAAATGAATAAAAAATCAGTCCTTTCAAATTAGTTGGCAAAGCTATGTTGGAGGCTCCCTTCTATTTGATTAAGATTTTTATTAGCGTAAACTGGAATGAACTCACCAAATTATATGGATTTCGCAACGATATGAACAATAACCACCATTTCTGTCTCCTATGAACGTTTGAAAAAGTCACCTGGCATCAGTGGTAGAGCCGGAAGCGCTTCAACGACGGTCGGAGACGAAAAACACGATATAGAGACGGAGAACGGTGAAAGGGGCACTGCGAAGTGAGGCGGACAGCGATAAAACAATGCAATTAAGAGAATAAAAACTTGCTTTATTGTTTCGCCTTTATCATGCTTCTGCATTAGTAACAAGCACTTTTTTTTTTTCAAACCAATTTTACTTCAAATCTCCTGCAGATTTGCACACAAAAATACGATCCAATTCCTACTATAAATAAAGAAAGCTTACACTGTGTGCCATCTAATCCGAAGCTACTGCATCGAAAGTTCAGAGAGCGCTAAATAAATTAATTTTATCGCGTTGAATGCGTGCCATCTCGGTCGATGGAAGCTCATCTAGCGTGCGCCTCATCGTGCGGAATTAACGGAACGACACGAAAAACAGTTTTCCTATGGATTTTCATCTCGCCAAGTGGCGACGGAAGCCCTTCGCTGAGTCAAAGACTTCATTTTTTATTGTAATTTACGGGTTTTGATCCAAGTAAGCGGCGACGGACGCTCGCTCGCCCGCTGGATAAAAGACAAATTCGAGTGACATGAGGAAAATCCAGCTAATATCAGCACTTTCTCGGGGGGCACAATCCCGGGCAATATACGAGTGGTTTATTTTCAGCTGACACTCTTTAAAGACATCGTAGCAACCCAGAAGAAGCATCATCGATTGCCACCGGCTTACTCGGATGGATGGCGCTGCTGGCTTGGCTGTTGTTCAGGGCGTGGTTGAAGCGGTTGCACTCCCGACCACCCGCCTCTGACACTGACTGACTGCTCCCACCATCATACCAGAAATCGATTTTACGACCACGCGGAAAAGAACGCCAGCCAAGAGTAGAATTCATTTCCACACTCCGTTTATGCGCAATAGCGAAATTTTACGACAGGAGCAGCATCAGAGATGTGGAGAACGACGACGCCGCAGCATATCTCACCAGTTGAAGCTAGCAGCCTACTTTCTATCGCTGCTACTGGACTCCTCTTCATGGCCATCCTAGATGAGTTTCGCTGCGCCCCCAGAAATTGATCAATTGGATTGCGAGGAAATAATTAGTGAGAAAATGGAAAATTCCTCAAGCATTCCTGCTTGTGCCGGGATGAAATTTTCTCCGCACGGAAAAAGACGAATGGGCCCCTTATGGTGCCATTTACGACGGCTGCGTTCGTTTTATGTGCTATTATTGTAGCAGCAACGTTCGGGATGGAGAGCATCCGTCAGTACCCCAGGTCTTTGCGGGACCAGAAATCGTCGGTACATAGGTACTGGTCCCGGCATTTGCCAGTATGGGTGATGCCACCAACACACCGAAACCCGATTCAGTTCGGAATCACGGCACACAGCACAGCATCGCATCGGCGGACGACCGGAGGAGCGATGAGATGTCTCGAGTCTCGGAGCTGGCTGGTTGTCGTCGTCGGTTGTGCGGAATCTGGGGGAGCGAATGTGGATAGGAGTTTTATTGATTGCATTTTATGCGCATGCGATTAAATAAAATTCCACTCACTTCATTCCGGCCATTCCGTCCGGGGGAAAACGGCAACGATGACGGCGACAACGACTACGGCGACTACGTTTTGGGAATGACGACAACAGTCAGCAGCAGCGCTCGCAGGGCCGGATCTAAGGGGGGGCCGGGGGCACATTTAGGGGCCCCCACAAAAATCTTTTTTTGGTGCTAACATTAGCTTCATTTTTCATATTGCTCAAGTACTGTTCGAAAATAAGGAAAAACATTTTTGGTCATCTCTCCCAGGGGCCTCCACGTCCGCTCGGGCCCCGGGCCCCCACAATCCTTAATCCGGGCCTGAGCGCTCGAGTGCTGAACTACTTAGGATGGGGAGATGTTGTGGGGTTTGTTGGCAGGTGTGAGTGTGGGATGCCCCACTTCTCTTGGGTTCAGCTGAAGCCATTCCGGTACTAGTAACCATGAAGGTTCTGCTGTCTTTATGGTGGATAATGCACACATGATGGGACATTTGGGTCCACGGCAATACCTTCGAGGAAGTTTTTGAGAGCAATAAAGGGAGCCTGTTGGTTTTAGGGAATGTTCATGATAAATTGAGGTTCCACATAATGCATAAGAATCGAAAACTTTCAGAAATATTTGAATTCTATGTGATATAAGGGATTACATGTATCGACAATTAGGTAATGTACTATAGTGGAGCGGACCTGGTGTGATGGTTAGAACAATTGACTATCACTCCAAGGACCTGATATTGAATGCCACTCCCGACAAACTCACAAAATGGTGAGTTCTTCCTTCGGGAGCGTGGGCTCAGAGATGAACTAGCATGGGGCAAAAAATCTCGTAAATACAGATTAAAAAAAAAAAACAAAAAAATGTACAATACCCACTAGACTGGGTCAACAAAGTCGATTTTTCGGACCAAAGCTTTTTCGATTTATTTTAGCGACCAAAGCAACTGTGCAAAATTTGGGAGCGATTGGTTGATTCCCCATAGTCCGCATTGCGATTGAAATTTGTATGGAATTTAGTGTGGGAAAACGTGTTTTTTTTTGCATTGTTCTTATAAATTGATTTTTTTGTCTAAAACGATCTAACTAATGACGTAAAAGCATAACCTAGGGTATGCCGAAAAACTTTGCTGAAGACTGCAAAGTGATCCGACACTTGTGAAAAAAGTTATAACGTACAGATTGCCCGGTGGTGCTTAACATTTAACATGTAAAGGAATAACATCAATAATAAAATCTGACCTAAGTTACCAGGCGAATGACTTTTTTCACAAGCGTCGGATCACTTTGCGATCTTCGGCTAAGTTTTTCGGCATATCCTAGGCTATACTTTAACGTCATTAGTTACATGGTATTAGACAAAAGAATTCAACTTATGAGTAAAATGCAAAAAAGTACGTTTTCCCATACTAACTTACATACAAATTTCAATCGAAATGCGGAATACGGGGACGCAAGCAATCGCTTCCAAATTTTGCACAGTTGTTTTGGACGCTAATATAGATTAAAAAAGCTTTGTTCCGGGTTGATACGATCAAATTTAAAGTTTCGCCATACAACGTTGATCCACTCTAATACCCACGGCCTTATCGGTACGACCTAGAACAACTGAAGCAAACAAAAATCGCCATTTTGCACGTGTATAGTTTTAAGTCAGCGTTGCCAGATGATGGTAACCAGAGCAGAAAGAGTAGAAAAATACAGCACAGGCGGCAATGCTGCAGCATGGTTCAGGAAAGAACGTTTGACGATGCAACAAAAGCGCTACTTCGGTGAGAGAAACTCTACCTGGAAAAAGCGGAGTAAGTGGAAGTTTACTACTGTGTTGTGGTGTCGTCGAGGTTACTCCAAGTTACTTACTGAATAATCAGCTCTGCGTCTTATTTACAATAGATCAAAATACTGGTCGCATTGGATAATGTACCCAACAGGAAAAAAAAGAGTTCTTCAGTAAAAAAAACAGTTTGAGAATAAGCTTTCTTTAAAAAAAAACATTGTTTTCCTCAAATTCTATAATCGTCCTATGATTCACTAGAACTTTTTTTTTAAATTTCACTTCGGATTCCTGCAGAAATTTCTTGAAGAGTTATTTTGGAAAATTATGGAATGCTTTAGAAATTCCCCCATGAATTTCTTCAGAAATTACTCCAGATTTTTTTCTAGAACGTTTATCAGCAACTTCCCGAAGGTTTTATTTGAAAAAACCCTCCACGAATTTCTAAAAAAATCTTCCAGCAATTTCTTGAAAAAAAAAATCAGGGTTTTTTTTTTAAGAAATTCATCCAAGGATTCCTGTAAAAATCAATTCAGAGTTTGCAATTATTGCAGGTGTTCCTCCATACTCTAAATTCATTTAGAGTACAAAGTTTCCTCAAGAACCACTCCCAAAGATTTTTTTTAGAAATCATTCCAGCAATTCTTCCGCAAAATTCCGGAAAAAACGAAAAATCTTCCATGGATTACTTCCGAAATCAGCAGTGGTCACACGTAAGCTTCTTAAGCGAATGATCATGGGCAGTGCTGAAAATGTCATTTCGACATATCTAGATTCAACCACATCCAGCTCATTTTAGAAGCTCAACCTGAGAATATGGTATGTGAAAAACTTGTTTAGCTAGACCAGTTCTACAAGAAAATTATAAAAAAATTGAACTTTTTCGAATATTTAAGATAAATGTCACGGACTACCTTCGAAAAATGCCAATGATATTCACGGTGAATATCAATTGGCATGTTTTAAAGGTAGTCCGTGACATTTACCTTAAATATTAATAAAAGCGGTTTTTCCGTGACTTTCTTGTAGAACTGGTGTAGCCGCACAAGTTTTTCATTTACCATATTCTCAGGTTGAGCTTCAAAAATGAGCTGGATGTGGTTGAATTGAGTTATGTCAAAATGACATTTTCAGCACTGAACACTGGCACTTGACTCTCTTCTGAGCACTCATATAGCTCTAACGGACCCGGATAATAAGATATCGGCGAAATGGTAACTCATAATGAATCCTCAATTGGACTGAAAAAGGAACAGCAGCCACTTCCTCGTGCTCATCACTCTACAATGGGCAGAGTAGAAAATTGAAAGCAGTTTTTTGAAAAATTACTTCCGAAATGACTACATGGTTTCCTTAAAAAAACGTTCCAGAGATTTTTTTTTCAGAAAAACTTCATAGCTTTCTTCACAATATTTAGATTTTTTTTGTAATTTTCCCAGATTTGCTTTCAGCAAGTCCTCTAGAGATTCTTTCAGAAATATCTCCATGGATTCTATTACAAAACCATCATTTGATTTCTCAGCCTCATGCTTTCTTTCAAAGAATCCTTTACTGATTAATTAAGAAATTGCTCCAAAGCTTTATTCATAAATTATTCTAGAGATTTTCTCAAGATTTGATTTTTTTAGGAAAATTCTCCATGGATTTCATAACAAATTTCTCTGGTTTAGGAATTCTTTCCGAAAATCTACCTTGGCTTCCTTCAGACAATACTCCAGGAATTTGATTATATGATCCAGGATTGCTCCAGAATTTTCTTCAGCCGATTCATCAGATTTTTGTTTTAAGATTATTTAAGAAATTCCTGGGCCATAGCCACAGCTGTGGGTGGGACCACAGCATGAGTATCCAGCATGGCCATGCTGAGAATGACAGGTCCGATTCCCGGTCGATCCAGGAACGTGTCGCAAGGGAAATTTTCTCAACTTACTTGAGCACAGACTATCTTTGTGTCTGCCACAAGATATACTCATGCAAAATGGTCATTGGTTGATGAAGCTCTCAGTTAATAGCTGTGGAATTGTTAATAGAACACTTGAGCTGAGAAGCAGGCTTTATTCCAGTAGGACCGTGACGCCACGAAGAAGAAGAAGAAGCAATATATTAAGTTTTTGTACCTCCCTACGTGTGAAAATCTTCTCTAAAACTCGTCCGTCGAAAAATAAATATCTTAAGAAAATCCTTCTGAGATGCCTTTGTAAATTTATCCATAGAATCTTCCAGGAATTCTCCAGGAATGTCTTCACAGATTCTATCAATAAATTTTCAAAGGATTCAATCCGAAGATTTCTTTAAGGATTTGCTTTAGAAATTTGAGAAGCTTTCAAAAATTCACCAAGTTTTATAAATTCTTTCATCGGAATTTACAGCAGGATTTTTTTTCGTAAATTCTTCTAGAAATTTGTTCAGTTTTTTCCAGAGATTGCTTAACAACATGCTTCAAAGTTTGCTTCAGTTTTTTAAATGATTTTTGCTTCGGCTTTTTAAATAAAATTTTCCGAAAATTCTTTTTAAACCTTTGCAACCTTTGGTTCAAAAATTTTATCCAAGGGTAATTTCAGAAATTCTCACAGAAATACCTTATCGAAACTGCATCCGGGTGTTGCACAAATTTCCCAAATGAAGGAGAACGTGCTTCTAGAGCCGACCTACTGATACCCGGTGTGTTTTGTTCTGAAATTCCAACAATTTCATCAAAAATTTCTTGAGAAAACCTTCCATAGATTCCCTCAGTAATTCCTTGATTGCTTCCTTGACTAAATCTTCCCTGAAATTTATTTGCAAACATTTTTGAGAATTTTATTCAGTAAAATCTTCGCCGCAGTAAATTCCTCCAGCAAGATCTTGAAAACATGTTCCAGGAGTTTTTTGAAATATTCTTCCAGCTATTTATGCAAAAAAAATCCTCTGAGAATTTCTTAGCAATATCGAAAAACCGTTCGTTAAATCTTAAAGAGATTCCATAAGGAATACCACGCGGAATTCCTATAGAAATAATATAAGAGATTCATCAAGAAAATTTTCTAAAAAATACTTCGGAAAATCTTTCACAGATTGGTTCCGAAAGTACTGCATCGATTCCTGTAGAAAAGCTACTATGGATTCCTTTCAGAAAACATATCACCGATTTCTTAAAAAAGATCCCCAGAGAAGAAAATGAAGAAAATATTGTTTAAGAAATTCTTTTTTGATTTTTTTTTTCGAAAACATTTGAAGAGTTTCCTTCAGAAATTCCTCTACAGATTTTTCCAGGAATGTATCCAATGATTCTTCTAGAAAACCTTCCGGAGAAACCCTCAGCAATCTTTTAACGCATTCGTTTGGAAAATCATTAATTGAAGATCTCTGAATCCTCCTTAAGACATTTTCTCCTAAGTTTTTTTTTTAAGTTCTTCCAGGGTTTTTTTAGAAATTTCTCCAAGGACTGCTTCAGAAAGTCCTTTATAGATTCCTCTAGAAATTTCTCCAAGATTTATTTTAGAAAAAGGCTCCACGAATTCTTGATGTTTCATGGATTCCACTAGAAATTCCTCTAGGGATTCATTCAGGAAATCTTCCTTGTTTTCCATTAGAAAATACTCCAGGAATTTATTCGTAAAGGTTTTACGAAAAAAATACTCCTTAAATTTCTAAAGGCGAATTCCTCAGATTTTTTCCATGGATTCTTAAAGATATTTCATTGAGATTTTTTCCGAAATTTCTTCAATGATATCTTTTAAAAGAATTCCATGGATTCCTTCAGAAATTCTTTCAGAGATTCCATCGGAAAATACTCAAGGTAATTCTCTCCAAAATACTCCATTTCCAGATATTCCTCCACTGATTTGCAGATTTCAGATATTCCTCCACTGATTTGTCCAGAAATACATCTACATATGAATACTTTTAGGAGTTCCTTCAGAGAATTTACCAAGATTTTCATTAATTATTTCTCCAGAAATGCGGAAATGTTCAGGGGTAAGGGGCCGTTCATGAACCACGTGGCATTTTGGGGAAAAGAGGGGTCTGGCCAAAGTCTACGCTCCATACAAATTTCAAAATTTATGTGTGGACGGAAGTCTACGAGGGGGAGGGGTCTGAGATGGCCAAATGTTGGTCTACGTGGATAATGAACAGCCCCTAAGGATAGAGGCCTCTTAACGGACATACGAGCAATGATTGAAAGATGGAAGCAGTATTTCGATGAACATTCGAACGGCATGGAGATCAACGGAATAAAAAACAAAGGTAGAATCAGAAAATGCTGCGTCAGTACAGTGCCAGAGCTTTTGTGAACACATCTGCTTCAAACTCTTGTGAAATTAAAACTCAAAAGTAGACTGGTTTAAACAACAGCATAGATTTGCAGACGTACAAATTCCTCAAATTGAAACAGTGCTTCCGTTGTTTGTTGTTTGTTGTTCAGAGCAATTTCGTACATCCCACCGTTTGAACTGCGACACCCAATCCAAGTTCATTAAGTCGATTGAAGACATAGTTTCGCCAAGGTTCATCGTCCACGACTTGTCGCGTACGGCAACCCGACCACTTCCCACCCCGTTTCGCCACGATCTGTCTGGCCACACCAGGGCTAATCAAATCAATTATGTCTCCTAGTTTATGACTGCATAAGTGTACGCAAGTTGGCGGCAGTCAACGACGCAGCTCTGATTATCTTGAATCGGTGCTTGCGTGGCAGATCTCTCTACTGGAGAAGATTCATGGCCCGCATCCTCCTGCGCAGCGTACTCTTTTCTTTCGCTTACAGTTACACACTTTATTGGCCAATTAAAGCGTAAAACCTACGCGGGTGCCGGAGATTTTCGCCCAGGTTCGAATGGCTCAATTTCCTCCTTGACCACGCGATGGGTGCCACTACTGCCACAACCGGTCGGTCCCAAGTGAACCCCACTCTTCCGCTATTCCGAGGCCAGACTTGATTCCTGTCAAGTCGCATGGTGGCTCGCGTGATTTCAACGAAATGTGACGATGACCTTCGGCAGCGACAGCGACGCCGCGAATCTAAACGAGGCGTGGTTAATGGACCATTTGCTATCATTTAGGCACATTCATAGAGGTAGTTTCGCCCGAAAAACATAGGCAGTATGGCAGCCAGAATTTGGCGAATTATTTGCTGTCAACGGCAATCAAAGAAGAAGCGTGCAATAAAAACGATATTCATTCCATTAACCCCCATAATTGAAATTTATTTCGTAGCGATCGTCTCGTTTGGGAAATGGGCGATCCACGAAAAAATAACAGAAAACTAAATCGATTAATTGAACCTCGTTTCATTGAATAGAGCAACGAGCTTTTATTGACCGTATTATTCCTCCATTTAAATGTCAAATCGTCGATAAATTTTATTACCAAACAAATCATTATTCCATTTTTTACGGCGTAGGGATCGACTGTGTGTTTTCGGACATTTGCCTCCGTTTAAAGCGGTCGGTGATTGGAAGTCGATTCGATGGCTCTTCCAGACGGGTGGCGTTGGAACTTGAACCGCGAGACATGCGCCTCGTAAATCATTTCCCCACCACACAGTTCTCACACGAGCCGACTTAAATTCTAATTCCCCGGTCTGTCACGATCTTGGTTGGGAAAATTTATTGTTTTCGCCGCTTTTCTTGTTCACTCCTTTTTGCGGAAAACTCGTAAAAATGCGCACTGTCTCGGATATTATTTAAAAGCTATAAAATTATGTTCACTTTTACGAGCAGAGAAAGAACTTTTTCCTTCCAGGAGGACTGACTGTGGAGGAACGCGTTGAAAACGGATTTTTTTTTTTTTGGTTTGACTCATCGCCAAAGGCCGTCTACCGGCGTCGACAACAACAACAAGAGCAACAACAGTGTACTTCATTGTATGAAAGTTCTGTGTAGTGCAATTTTTATGGCCTCTTGCGATTAACCCAACAACAGAGGGGGAGACTGAGAGCAGGTCGACCATACAGAAACTATGAAAAGTCATGGATTCGCCGGCTTAAATTGGTCGTAAAATGAGATTTATGCGTGGTAGAGTAGAGCTAAGGCACTCCTCGACACGATGGTAAAACACTATAAATCAATTGCATCGACGGCGACCGACGAAGGGGCCGTGGCAAAAGTTAATGGTAAATCGGATCACGGCGAAGTACTTAATAGGATAATTCCCATTCTTTCACGTATGCAAAATACTTTCCTAATTCGTGCAGAACTTTTTCAAGTAGAAACTCTCATCGGACAAAACTTTGAACATTAGGGCTCCAGTCGAAAGTCATCCTATATTCCCATCACTTCCCGAAGCCATTTGACGAATCCCCCTAGGGAAATATCTTTTCAGAATTCGGAATAACTGTTTGCCAATATTGAATACCAGTTTCAGCATCAAGCCACCGGCGACGGGTTGGAATGAGGCACACTGGCCTGGGGAAAATTGCTTTCCGTATGCATTTATCGAGAGGAAATTCTCGCTGACGACGGTCATAAAGGGAGAGCCATCACGAGCACATTTTTCCCTCCTTCCGAAGTCATCGTCTGCTCCGTTGTTGGTTGCTTTGTTGAAGCCGTCTCTCGGGGCTTGGGGACCCTCGGTGTTATAAATTGCAGAGGATTTTTTGATTAAAACTCTGCTTTGCCGCCTCCAGCACATTGTGAAATGACACGCTTCAACGACGTCGGGCTTTTGTCATGAGTAGGTGGGCGAAAGAAAAATGGAGTGTCAGGTGTTGTCCTCCCCCACTTCCACTCACCGACACAGCTCACTTCTGTCTCTGTTATGTGCTGTTAGCCTCGATTATTGTGATTTAGTTAGCTATATACATTTTGGAGAACAAAAAAGAACCATTTTACTTTGAATTTGGTGTCATAAATCTTTTGAAAAGTTCGCGGCATACATTGTAACAACATATCCCATTAATTCTATGTGAAAAAAAATCTAGAAAAAAACCTGTTGTAATCTAGTATCCTCAATAAATTTATAGCTTTCTCACCCAGAAAACAAGAAAGACAAAAAGAACTGTTACATTTCCCTACCACGGTTTTGAGTGGGCCGAAGAAGAAAAAAAAATCTAAAATGAAAACAGCATATGGCGGAGAACAAAACATCACAAAACGAAACCAGAAAAAAAAAATCAATAAATTTCCCAACGCGCATCGAAAACTTTCTTCCCTCCTAGGTCCTTATCGGGCACAAATCACGGCCAATCAAAATAGGTACCTTCGACCAAGATCTACTTTCTTCTCTCCTGCTGGACATCGCCTTGGATGGACTTCCAACAACAAAGGGGATAGAATTTCACTCTGGTGGACCGAAACCAGGACACCAATTGGGTCGGCGTTCGTTGTGTTACACCCATTTCTGCTCTTCGTGATCTTCTCCTACATAGGTCGATCACCTAGACTCCACAAAAAGCGATCATCTTTACACTTAATGGTTTGTTTTCAGCCCTCTGCTGTCTTGCGCGGAGAACTGGGTCCAGTGTTCAGTGTCGGTGTCCGAATGATCGAAATTTACGACTTTTATTATCCCATTTGACACTTTTCCTCTCCCACGGGTGGAGCGTGGTGGAAAATTCTATGTATTCTAATGGGTGCCATCGGTAGGTCATCATGATATGATCTAGCGCGATACGAGGTTTTTTCTACGCACATATATCACTGTAATGAATGCGGTTTGGAAATGCGATACTTGTCGCTTTGGTTAAAATTTTTCACTTTACCCTCATCTTACCGTAGGTAAATCACCTATCGAGTGATTTCCCGGGTAGAGGTCAAGTACTGACGATCAAAACGTGATATTGGTTTGATTGAGATAATTTACCTCTTGAATACTGGAAATAATAACAAAGATTTGCTCTTGAACCATATGAGCAATAGCAAAATTTGATATCTGAATATCAATCAAATACTCCACTGCTATTGATTAGATCTTTCCAAGAGCTAAATGTGCTATGAGGACATGTTCCAGGAGTAAATTTGAGATATTATGTTTAGTATTTTTTCCTCTTATCTCAAATAAACAAATATCATTTTCTGATCTCCATATCAAAATATGCTATTATTGAGCTTTTTGGATTATAATTATAAGATTTGATCACGAGGCTTTCAATCAAGGGCTTTATTAGCCCTCGGAAACAGTGATAAACATGATAAAACCAGAGCTGGCTCTTCAGTATTTTATTTATTTTTAAACAATAGTGTCTGCACGAATCAGCACCAAACAAAGTCTTACAGACTGTTTTTTCAACACTGAGCCTAATTTGCCATGAATTTAGTAGTTCCCTGTTCACAACAATGTACAACTGCTTTACTTCAAAGTGTAGAATTAGCAACAAGATTGAATACATAAAAATAAAAAATAAACAAAAAAAAGCTTCACACCTCAGAACCAAAGAATAATCATCTCTTAAAATATTATGCTCAACATTAGAAAACGTTTTGTTACAATTTCTCATCAAAACAAACGAATTTGCGTTGATTATAATTTGTTCTGTTTCCAAGAAAACAAGGGACAGTCTTTCAATTTAATTTTATAAAGAAGCTGCACAAAAAAAAACCTTATAAAAATCCTGGAAGAAATTCCCGAAAATACCAATGGAGCAATTTAAAAAAAACCCTTAGGGGAATTTTTGACGGAAGTCCTAAAGGAGTTTCTGAAGGAATTTCCAGACTATTTTAATATAAATCCCTGTACGAATTTCTAATAACATTCATGGCGAATTCTGAACCAATCTGCTGATATTTTGAAGAAGGAATTTAGAATTGAATTCCTGACAGATTTTTTAAGTTAATTTGTCCTAGAATGTCTGAAAAAATCTTTGGAGGAGTATCCGAAGATATTCAGGGGAAATTTCCGAAGAAATCAATGGAGGATTAATTCAATCCAGGAGGAGTGCCTGAAGTTACTCTTAGTAAATCACTAGTGAAATTCCCAAAAGATTATCTTCAAATATCCTGGAAAATCCTTCCCTAAAATTTCAGAATGATCATTCGAAGTAATTCTCAAATGAATCTGTGGATGAAATAACTTGAAGAATAACTGGAGAATCAAATGGATAATCATCTGAAAACATTCCAAGAAAAAATCTCTTGAAAAATGTCTAAAGAAGTTCCTATAGCAATTACCAGCAAATATTTCTAGAGAAATTTCCAAATGAATTCCTTCATAAATTTCGGGAGAAATTCCTAGAGCCTTGAAGGTATTTGTGACCGAATATCAAAAAGAATACTTGGAGAATTCCATTAATGAATCTTTGCATGGATTTCTGCAGCAATCACTGAAAATCTATGAAGAAATTCCTGGAGTCGTTTCTTTGGGAATTTCCATTGCAATCCCTGGTAGATTTTCTGAAGAAACTGCTGGAAAAATATCCAAAACAATTATTGGAAGAATCTCTGAAGGACACCCCAAAGAAATTTTTGAAAAAATCTCAGGAGGATTTCAAAAAGATTTTCAGAATGAATCTCTGAAATAATTTCTGAACGAATCCATAGAATGATTTCTTGAAAAAACAATGAAACCATCTTCGACCTTGCGGCCTCTACAGACTGAACATTACACTAATATTTGACAACGGACAACACATACATAACACCCAGTGGCCCAGTGGAGAATTTTTCATCCGACGAAAAGTTTTCCCCGACTGGAGTGGGAATCGAACCCACACTCCGAGGCTTTCGAGACACCTAAACGACTGACGCCGCTAACCACTCGGCCACGAAGCCCACGTGATTTCTTAAGATATCCTTGTAGAAATTTCTGAAAAAAAATCTTAAGAGAATCTTTAAAATATAGAAAAATCGGCTGAATCAATTTCGGAAGGAATCTTTAGAAGGTTGTATAAAGTAATTCGTGGAGTAATTTCTGAAGAAATCAAGAAAGATTTTCCGATTTCCCTACAGTAGAGGAAAAAAAGTAATTCTTCTGGAAAAAATTGTACAGGAAACTTTGGAGAAATTTCTTATAATTTTCTGAAAAAATGTATGAATATACTGCCGATGAGTTCAATGGATGGTTTTCTAGAAGAATCCTTGGAAAAAAAATCTAATGGAATCTCTAGAGGAATGCGAGAGTTTCTTCAAGAATACCTGGAGATATTTTTGAAGTATCCCGTGGAACATTGTTTTTTTTTTAATAATCCCTGGAATGTTTTCTAAATGCAGCCATGCAGCAACTTTGGAAGTAATCCATGAAAGATTTTCTAAAATAGCTCTTTGAAAATTTTCTTGTGAGATCTCTAGAGTAATTTCTAAAGAAATCCCGCTAGGCAATTCTAATGGAATCCCTGGAAGACTTTGCGAAAGGATCACTGGAAGGATTTCTTATAGAATCTGTGGAAGAGTTCTCAAGAAAACTTTGCACTCTAGAAGAAATTGTGGAACCTGGAAGAATTGCTGAAAACATCTTAATGGTCTTCTACACGAATCCTTGAATGTATTTTTAAAGAATCATTGGAACTTTTTTCAAGAAATCGCTTAAGGAATTTCTACAGAAAACTGGGCAATATTTTACAAAAGAATCCCTGAAAGGATTTTCAAAGAAAATTCTGAAGTATTTTCTCAAGGAAGCAACTGAGGAATTACTGAGGAAATCTGTGGAAGGTTTTCTAAAGGAGCTCTTGAATAAACTGCTATTGGAATGTCGGAACAACACATGACAGAAATAGTAACGAAGTTCTGGGGACTTTCTTGAAGAATTTTTGAATGAAAATCTGCAGTATTTTCTGTAAAAATTAATGGAGGAATTTCTGAACCAATCCATGCAAGCTTTTATGAAAGAATTCTTTGATAGACATCTGGAGGAAGCCGTAGAGGAATTTCTAAAGCATTCTCTAAAAAAAATCCAAATGAATCATTGGAGGACTGTAGAGTTTGAGGAAAAGCATGTTTTTTCAAAGAGGCGTATTCTCGTACTGGGGGTTGTTTTTTTATCTGAAAGGCTGTTAACTCAGTGAGTAACTTGGAGTAATCTCGATGATACCACAGCTCGAAATTTAACACGGATTGATTTTTTAAACTAAATAACTATTTAATAAAATTACTTTAACCAAAACTCTTAAAGGTTATCCCTAGTATATTGCAAGAATTTCAAATCATTATAGAAAAACTCCTCGATAATTTTCTGAAGGGTTCAGAATAAGTGAAGATTTATCGGTTAATTATATTTGTGATAAACAATTGTAGTCCAAATTTATAAAAAAGACTATTCGACTTTTCTTTTTCTTCGGATTTTTGGGAAGATTTTCTGAAATACCACTTCAACCTAACATGTAGGCCATCAATAAGCCACAGAATGAAAAGGAGGAGAACTATAATATGCGAGAACAAGCGTGAAAGAATTATTTTGAGCCTTATTTCGAAAATAAGTAAACCTTAGTTCCAGAATATCTCATGTATGTTGCTTGTAGTGGCTTCTCAGTACTGATAACCCAAGTAACCACGTTCAGCACCGTGGTTGGCCTTATTGCATGCAGATATAAGGTGTATTTAAAGCCATCATTACTTCCATGCAAACTTAAGGTTGATTTAAAGTGGAAATGGGCAATTACAGAATCAAATTGAGATTATACTGGTATAATCTTAGTTCAGTCGCATAATTGATACTTCCACTTTAAATCAACCTTAAGTTTGCATGTAAAGTAATGATTGCTCTGAATACACCGTATATCTGCATGTCTTAAGGCTTCAGCACCGTGGTTACTTCAAAAAATCAAAACGCATTTTGTCCCACGTTTCGGTTTGTTTGGTATCTTCTTAAGGGCTCTGAAAATGTTTATTTGTTGTTTATAATATTCAATATTTTTTTTTGTATCTGTATTAACGAGATTTTTAGCCCTAGGCTAGTTCATCTCGGGACCCACGCTTTACTTCCCTTCCGAAGGAAGAACTCACATTTTTTGCGAGTTTGTCGGGAGTGGGATTCGATCCCAGATCCTCGGCGTGATAGTCAAGTGTTCTAACCATCACACCAGGTCCGCTCCACATAATTTTTTTTAATCGAAAATGTAATAACTTCTCCAGTGATGCCATCTGTTGATTCCCCCAGAAACATCATCTGTTTGTGATTTCAGAAATGCCGTCTGGGGATTCTATTCCGGAATTTATTTTAAGGACTTCTTCCGGAATTCATTCTGGTGATTCCTTCACGAGTGCCTTCTGTGGATTCCACCATATACTTTAATGGATTCCTGCTGGGAATTTCTCAAGGAATTCTTTAGAAAGCTCCTGAAGGGATTAATACAAAAGATTAACCTGGAATTCCTCCACTAATTCCTTCTGGGGAAAACCATGAAAATCAATCCATGGATTTCTCCAGGACCTTCTAAAAGATTCCCAGAAAGAACTCATGTTGGATATCCAAAGCATACTTCAGGAAGATTCTGGAGAAATAAAAAAAATGGCTCCCGGTTTCCTGGATGATTTTCAGAATAAACCTCTAGAGATTTCCAAGAAAAACGCCGAAAGATTTCTAGAATAAATTACATGAGGGCTTCCAGGATAAATTCTGGAATGAGATTGCGAGAAAGAAGTGCTGGAGGATTCCCAGATGAAACTGCAGAAAGAACTCCTGAAAGATTTCCAGAAGAGACTGTTTTAAGAATTCCAGGAAGAACTTCTGGGGGATGGAATTACTGGAAGATTCCCAGAATAAGCTGCTCGAGGATTCTGAAGGAACTCTTAAGGGATTCTCAGAAGAAATTCCTGGAGAATTTCTAAAGCCAAATTAAGTGCGAATTTAGGAGAAGCTCTTGGTTGAATCCAAGAACGAATCTATGGATGAACTACAGTAGGAACTTTTGCAGGAATCCTCAAAAGTACTTCAGCTGGAATTTACGAAAGCACTCTTGCAGAAATAACACAAGAAACTTCTGGAGAAATTCCTGGAAGCTGAAAAGTAGTAGGAATTTTAATAGACTTTATAGAAAAAATCCCACGAGATTTCATGAAAGTATATCAGAAAAAAACTCCTAAGCGAATCCGCGAACCTGGAGAAACTGAAAGGAGCAATACTGAAATTACACTCTTGAATTCATAATTGTGATGAATTTACTCCCAATCCCCTCAACAATGCTGAAATTTACAACAGATATCAATGATGTGTGATAAAAACCAGAAATCGAAATCAACTATCTACTGAAGACAGACCCAAACCAGTCCGATCCCTTTGATATGCTCCGACTTTCGTCAAACCCCCAAAGCTGCATCATGGCCATAAAACAAGCTTAATCTGCCGCAATTAAACGATCGTAGTCATCGACTCCATCGTCTAGAGGCCGCTGATAAAGAAATTAATTCCCATGGAAATAGGAATCCTGCATGAGCGGAGCATACCGCTGCCGTGCCGCCACAAAGTAGAAGGTAGGTATGTATCGAGTGCTCCGGGCCCGGGTAACTAACCCTGGGAGCGACCTTAATTTATTCCACACGCGGTGCGGTGTGTCTTCGTGCAGCCAAAGGAACCACTCACCACTTCGACGCGCGATGCGTTGGAATAAAATTTAATGAAATTGAAATTTTTCTCAAGCCATTCTGGTTTTTCTTCCCGCGCGCGCAGTCTAGGCGTGTACGTAGTTTAGAGAGGACGTGACTTAAAAGTAAATAACGACAGTCACTGACTGACTGGACTCTCGACTCGAGTCGACTCGGGTGCGCGCAGCCAGCGCACGCAACGCCATGCCAGAAAAGGGAAGCGAACGAAAACCGCGCGGGATCATAACTCATGTCATGAGCCCGGAAAGTTGAAAAATATCCTCTCCTGCATTCAAATGCAGCGGCAACCTGGACGGACACACGGTGGTGTTTCTCGAAGTCGTCGGTGCCGGAGCCGGAGTCCCGACCGACCGGTGAGATTGCATCTTCCTTGCAGAGCGCGCGCGCGGTGAGGTCGTAAAATAGAAGATGCGACACAATCGCTCTCCGCAAAGGTGTCTCACGGCTCTGACTCAAGATCCGCAAGCTGCGGTTTCCGAGAAGCGAAAAAAAACCGACTCGGATCCAGTTCTTCCATTTCATTTGGAATTCAAATATTTCTAACACCAACACAGAGAGACAACGGGTTTGCTGCCTGCTTGGTTGGATGCTGACTGCTGCTGCGTCAGATTCTCCCCATCACAATCAGCATAAATTTCCCCCTCAGTCGACGCGGCCAAGAATCCAGTCCGAAGTAGGCTATGCCCGAATCCAAGGAGGCACCATATGTTGGCCTTTTGTCTGAATAAAGAGAGCACTTTTTTCCATTCGTTCCATTATCGAATTAAGAGCATGGCCTTTTCCCTCTTTGTCTTCTTTTTTTTTGGTTTTCTGCGCTTCGAACGGCAGCCATGGTTCTTCGTGTACTCGGCAGCATAAATCAGTGCATATGTCAAAGCAAGGGGGAAAACGTTACAATGTTGGTGTGCGAAACGAGTTTTCCCTCCTCTGCTCGCACTGGTCGGACGGTCGGTCGCTACCTGAATAGGCCCCGTCCGTCCGTCCAGAGATCGAGTTGGCGACCATGAACGCCCAGCGATGCTGCAAAACCGCACGCCAAGCGAGAGCGGTAAATTGACTTTTGTTTAATCATGTATCCCTCTTGACGTGAATTTATAGCACTGACTGGCTGTGATGGCTGATCCGCTTTTTTCCTGCTTTTGTTCACTGGCGGTATCTCTTGTCGGGTTGACCGCCATCACATGTTCCAAGTTGAACAACGCGGTTCAGTTTAGATCTCTCTGTTCACGGAAATTATAAAACATTCTCGATGGGGTTTCTCGGGAAGGATTCGACTAAAGTGCATATAAAGCATAGATGTAGGATAAAAACATGATCGACTTACCTGCGAAATCTCCACACACTACTCGGTCGAAGGGATTACTCATCCAATCTGGGAATAAATGATAAATGAAATGGATTAATATCGTTGTTAAAACATAAATATAAATAAAATTTCAACAATCGTTAGTTTTCTGGTATACTTATGACAAATCTTCCTAAAATAAAAGATATACAATCGCAATATGTATCACTGTTCTACATATGATTTACTCATGTTTTATAAACTGAAAATGGGACAGTTATTCATACATCAGCAAATTATGAAGCAAGAACGCAAGAGAACACATCATGGAACGAGCTCATCAGTATAGGTCACTCACAAGTCATTCATGATGCCCTTATTCTAAGCAGTCTGTCTATTGATTGTAGGTTGTAGAATAATATGCATTGAAAACGCTAGTCGCAACATGTTACAATACATATGATGACTTGAAAAGACTTCAACTCATGCAAACAAGCACAGAGCAATCTGAGACTAACTGTTTGGTATTTTATAGTATAAACGAATTCTTATAAAACATGTCATTTCAGGTATCAAAAGACCGGCACGTTCCATTTGGGACATTTGAGTCAACGCCATAATACAAATCAATTTATAGATAGATCATCTGCCTGAGGGAAATGAGAGGAAAGTAGGATTAGGATAGGTTAGGGATAGAGACAGATAGGGAAATAATAAAAATGCCCAGGAAGAGGGCACTAACGATGGTATGCGCACGCACGCACGCATACCATAATGGATTCAAACAGTGTACTGAAGACGGTACTGTAATATCGCATAAAGCGTCAAGAGTGTCTATAAGCACTTTACCATATCGGGTTACAACATGACATCCTGAAGACTTAGGTTTCTGAAGTCAGTTTCACATAATAAGTGTTCACATAATTAGAGTACTTGGAAACGCAGTTGCGGAAAAACTGGACAGTTGCATATCAAATGATACGAACTTCCATAATTGTATTCACAGTTATCACATACAAATGAATGTCAATGCTTTGACCAGTATGCTGCAATTCTACTTTGACATACAGTTTCTTACCGATTTTGGCAACACCCGTTTTTGTCTACTCCCGATTTTGGCAACACCCGTTTTTGGCAACAATTTCTTACCGATTTTGGCAACAATTTTTTACCGATTTTGGCAACAACAAATTTTGATCAAATTTTTTTACCGAAAAATCGTTTGTATTTGTAAATGTATTTATATTTTAGCGTTACTCTTCTTCAAAAAATCAAAATTCATTAAATTTTCCAAAATCAACAATTTTACAAATCATGACGTAATTTATGAACGTCACCTACAGGCAGGGCCGGATTTACAAATGTGGGGGCCCGGGGCCACAGTGTTGTGGGGGCCCTCTGTTTAGAAGATATTTTTTTTTTTGTTTTTCATTATGCAAAAATCCAGAAATTATGGAAAATTCTTCCAAAAATTAGGGTTGTTATTGCAAAACCTCCAAATAGAATTTCTTGCGGAATCATTTATGAAATCTATAGAGTTGCTGACCGATAACCAGGTTTCTTTTTTAGTGGAACTTAAGCATAAACATTCCTATTGCGACTTCGAGAGGAGTTTCTGGTGAACGCGCAGAATAATTGTTAAGAACTCCTTGTGAAACTTCAAGAGGCAAAAAATCCATAGTGGAATTTTTAGCGGAAATTCTACTAAAAGCTGCTGTAGAAATTTCATCGGAAATCCATAATGAGTACCTGATGGAATTTCTGTTTTATTTGAAATAGAATTATAATTAATATTTCATAATAACCTTTGGTGGACGAATTTTTAGCCAATTTAAACAAAAAAAAATGTTTGCAAAACTTTAAATATTTCAGGATCTTTCAACAATTTTTCCACAAATATCTACTGCAATTTTCATAAGGAACCTATGGATTTGATAAGAATACGCCTTACATTACACATTCAACAATTCTGGGGTTCAATTTGAATAATTCATAAGTTTGGTAAGCGAAATCAAACTCTACAATTCTAAAAACTTTTCTTTATTCTGATAGAAACACTTGCAAATCTTCAAAGAACTATGTAGGATTTAAAAAAAAACACCAATAATTTTCGACAGAAATAAACACAAATTTTCAGCAGAAACTATTCGACTCTCTATTCTATAGCGTTTAAGATTTCATCCAGAATTCAGGTGAAGATTTTCTCATATATTTTTGGTAAAATAACTTGTGCAATTCACAAGAGTGATCAATTCAAACCTTAAAAATCTTAACAACTTTCTGGAAAAGTTTGAAATTTTATTAAAAGGCAGATAACTACTTCTTTCTAATTTGAAGCGCAATATTTCACACACATCTTAAGAGTAGAAGTACTTGTGATAAAAATTAAATCAAAATGATTCTAGCACTACTTATTTTCGATTCCCATTTGAAGTAATATTTTGTGGGGGCCCCTGAAATGTGGGGGCCCGGGGCCATGGCCCCCCTGGCCCCCCCCTTAAATCCGGCCCTGCCTACAGGGATCGTTCTATAACTTGTGAATAGTCCATATTTAAAATATAAGCCAAATTGACGTATAAAAGTTTAAGTAAATCCACAAAAAAAAATTACCGATTTTGGCAACACCCCAATTTGGCAACATAAAATTCACCTCTTGTTGCCAAAATCGGTAAGAAACTGTATTTGTAAGATACCCTTAGAGATGGCTCAGTACAATATTGTTTGACAACAGTATTGTGCGTATTAAGTGGCAGCCCAGGTATCAACCTAAAGCTTAATCCAACACATCGATACTGGAACAGATGGATCAGGTTCAATGATATTGTTGTCGCACAAAAGAGCGTCTGTGGTAGTCGGAATCAGTCGGACACTAATCGATCATAATCGCGATGATACTGAACACAGAGTTAAACGTTGGTATAAAGTTTCTAAACAACTACAACATTTATTGGACGAACTATTGATACACTTTTTCTTCTGTATAATGACTGGAATTTATTGAACACTTAGCCTTTTCGATTTCACTAATGTTCTGTATTTCTGGGTTTTCTGTATACTGTTGAACTTATACACTGTTATTATCTTGGTTGAAGCTGGATTATGTCTTATATAGGATTACATTGAATATTGACTAATTGTCTACTACTGGTTTCTGAAGACTATTATGGTAAGGTCGATCACCTTTTTCTGGAAGATAATTCTACATTGTTCTTCAATTTGGCGGGGAGATGCTACAAGTATGGCGAGATCGTGAGTGCAAGTCATTTGAGTGCAATTGCGTTACGAATGCATTACAGTCTGTTTGATCTAATCCGGACTTGTCGTTTTTAACTACAAACCTGCGTGAACAGATATCATGTGATAATCCAGTACGAGCTACCTCATCAGCTACAGCAATGAAAGAATGACCATGCACCCATACTAGGTGGATAGCGTTTGCTGAATTTAGCTCCTCGATTTGAGTTGACAAGCGATAACTGATTTCGACCTAGAGTGGCTATATGAACAGAAGTATATTTGCTCATTACGCGAATCTCCAAGAGCTTTCTTGACTCTAAGTAATCGGATCTACAATCGTAAACAGCTTTGAACATCTGTTCACAACCTCTTCTAAAATCGCCTGAAACGTTTATGAAACGCTTTGATGCGCCGTTGGAATCTTCCTGAATTTATAATAAGAACAGTGATCCAAATTGTCTTTTCAGAAACTGTAGACCCCCCCTACCAAAATCTCCTGTAATGCCCCTGAGACCCTCCAAAACCCCCGAAAACACGTGCGTAACGTCTGAGTAACGCCTCTGAAACTCACCAAAAATCATCTGAAGCTACCTAAAATGCCTTCGAAATCTCTCTAAATCCCTCGGGCCACATGTAACGCACCTGATACCCTCAGGGATCCCCGAAAACGCGCACGTAACGCCTGAGTAACGACTCTGAAATCTGCCAAAAATCATCTGCAGCTTCCTTAGATGCCTTCGAAATCCTCCTTAAACCCTCTAGGACCCCATGTAACGCACCTGAGACCCTCAGAAACCCCCGAAAACGCCTAAAACGCCTACATAACGCCTGCGTAATGCCTCTAAAACGCGCTTCAAATCCTCTAAATGCCTTCGAAATCCCCCTAAAACCCCATGGTATTCCTTGTAATGCAACTGAGACCCTTCAAACCCCCGAAAACCCCCTTTTGCCGTTCAGTAACAAACTTGCACCACTTTGAGCCTTTCCTGTTGGTACGTCACGTTCATTCAATCAGCTTAGCCTAAAATACGCTTTGTGCCCATACCATCCGGTGCGCTATTCTGCCTGAAAGCGGCGGACATTTTCTGCTCTTATTATGGAACTACCACTAGCGTCAATCCACCGATTTCGGTTGAGCCTGGCGCTCCGATGACCCAACCGGTGCTACGAAATGTTCTACTCGACGAGTCCCCGACGGTGAACCTAGCCTACTCCGTCAGAGAGTTCCCCGGTGAAGGAATTTCTCCCGAAACCGATCGTGCTTTCTCCTCGCCTCTTATATCGCATGTCGCTGTTCCTTCCGCCAACTCCGCTGCAGTGATGTCATGATCTGAACTACAGATCTGTTCACTACGTTTCACATTGCTTCATCGCTGCCCACTCATTCGACGATACCGTCCACGTTGACGTCAGCTCCAATAATAATGGGTACCATTTCGCCGCAAACCTTGGATAACTGAGCATTAGTATCCTTCGGTGTTTCTTCTACTCTATGTCCCGACATTCAGAATACATCGGCGACCTTGTACAGGACATACCGAACCCGTGCAAGTACTGCTTAAAGAACCCATAACCCGCATCCAGCCTTTCATAGCGTCCATCGCCTCCGTAACCAGTACTTTGACTTCTTCTCGTGATTTCTCGATCCTTAGAAGAGTTACATCGTCCACAAAGCTACGCAGGTTACTCTCTAGGAAAGTTCAGCCTGAATACCTCGTCGTATATGTTTCACAAATCAGTCTACGATTCTTAAAATAACTTTTCAGAACATGGCACAGAAAACTCGTCTCGGGCACCCTCCACCTGTGTAACGAATCGGCGATTGCTACCCAGCTGGCACTATTGAAGGTGTTTTTGACATCCAAGGTGACCACCCCGCTGACTCCATAGCATCGACAACCGTCCTGATGATATCCACACGCTGATGGATCAGCGGGAGGTTCATCTGGCTTCTGTAGTGTCACTTAGTTCAGTATTTTCCAAATGTCGAGGAAACTGCCCTCTTGAATACAATGGTGTTCTGGTCCTGAACATATCAGGATTTTCGCAGATCGTTGTTTTTAAAGCTGGATTTGTAGGATAGCAGGGACAGTAGTTCTGGGGCTTGACGAAGCCCCTCCCCTTCTTTTTCTGCGAGTCAGCCGTGTGGTTTCCGGCTAAGAATAGGACTACTACCCCCAATTCAAGGTGTCCCGTATCGAGGAATAAGTAATCGAGAGGGTGAGCGTGGTTAATGAGGGTCATCACCATGACGAGATGCGATGGAAGTGGCTTGACTCTATCATTAACTTTGCATCGGCGAAGTCTAATATTAGCAAGGACCTCAAGCAGGCCCTTATTAGACTTCGGAAGTCAACGATGGTCGCCATCCAGGACTCGTGGCAACTGCGACAGCAGCAGAGCCCGTGAAATCAAAGGTTTGCCCAGATGAAGGCCTTCGCTTTCGCGGGCAGCCCCAGAAATGTGGCGGATGCTTTTGCTTACGACGAGCAATCGCAGAAGCGTGTGAGCAGCCGTTCGGTGAGGGGCTACCAGGCGGCGCCCGCAAGGCGACTGTTAACTCCACAACTACCCCAGTCAGGCATCCCGGGAAGACGGGAAGAGTGGAACTGACTATTCAGTTCTATGCCGGCTCGTCCCGGTTCAAAGGGAACGTGGGGTTTGCACCACTGTTTGGTTCTCAGTAATCACAAGATCGGGCTGATCAGGGGGAGGAGGCCCCTTGTACCAAAGTGGAGCGGAAGAAGAAGGAGAAGAAACCGCAAGCGGCGCAGCAGCGTAGGGACACTAGCGCCAGAACACGTAAGAGGGCGAGTGCCAAGCGCGAGAATGACGACGTGCTCGTCATTAAGACTGAACAGTCCAAGTACTCGGACATCTTGAAGGCGATGAGGAGCGACACCAAGTTCGTGAATCTGGGAGCCGGCGTGCTCAATATTAGACGTACTCGTACAGGTGAAATGATCCTCGAGCGCGGTCTACAAATGTCTTACGGAAAAGGTCCTTGACGAGAGCGTTAACCTAGAGGAGATTACTAACGCGAAAGAACTCGTCATGGCAATGCAGCAACAATGCGAGGAGCAGGTGGCAACCGCAGTCGTTAGGCTACGGAAGGGTCCGGCAGGGACACAGGTGGCCTTGATACAAGCTGGGCTGATCAGCATGCCAACTGACCTTACACGACTGACCGAAGGTTTCTTTCAGGTGTGTGGAACCAACACACAAGTCATGGGACTGCAAAGGCCATGAAAGGAGCAAACTGTGTAGGCTATGTGGCAGTGAAGGTTACAAGGCTTTACGAGTCCACTCACGTGTTTGATTAATTCCGGGAAATCCGTGAGCGGCAAGCACCCAACGGGAGGCCCAAGGTGCCCGGCCTTCAGAAGAGCCGCCGCTGACAAATCACAGTGCAAGTAACGCAGCTGAACCTGAACCACTGTTACCCAGCCTAGCTACTACGTTGTCAGACAGTTTCTGAGTAGGGGACGGATATCACCATCATAGCGGACCTTTACCGAACACCCGCCGGCAACGGCAATTACGTCGCGGATGGGTCCGGAAAAATGGTGGCGATATGGATGACGGGCAAATACCACCTCCGCAATGGTAGATTAAGCAGTTCACGCAGATGCTAAACTGAATGACGAGCGTGCTGACAGGGCGAAGGCCGGTGGTAATAGCAGGCGACTTCAATGTCTGAACCGTGCAATTGGGAAGACATTTTACGCACTAGCGGGGCCAGATCCTGCTAGAGATACTGCACAGGCTATGATAGATGTCGATCTGGCTAACGTCGATTCCAACTAAAGGTACTCTTGGGGTTATCTTTGCCATTTGTAGTCCTGAACAAGAAGTTCGAACTAGAGAGTAGACGATGGTTACACTCACACTGGTGGTTCGCTACAGTATCTACTACAATAACAGCAGGCAGTGGGTAAAAGAAGAGGTATACCAATACCAAGCCCTTGCAAGTCGAAGATATATATCATACTTCAACGACAAGGTGTTTAGAGAGGCGCTCCGCCGTGAGTGACCCCTACTTGATTCAAATGGTGACGAGCTAATAGCGGTGCTATTGCATGCGTGCCTTGGCAAGTCCACCCTGGAAATGGAAGACCCCTGACTTACTGGTGGACTCAAGCGATTGTGGACCTGCGCTGCGTCTGCCTACGGGCAAGGCGGCAGATGCAGCGAGCACAAACTGAGGAAGAGCGAAACGAACGGCGGGTGGTGGTCACCACTGCCGAAGTCGCGCTGAAGACTGAGGTAAAAGCAATAAAAAAGGGCTGCTTCGAAGCTCCAGAGACAGATCAAAGTGCCATACGAATCCGCGGGGTTATGCCTACAGGATTGTGATGGCCAAGACAAGAGGTGTAATGGCTCTTACATAGCAGTCTCTTCAGAGACGTTAGAGCAGATCATCGAGGGGCTTTTTCCGCACCATGATCCTAGTCCCTGGCCTCCTTTTGTAGGACAGTTGGGGACTGGGGCTAGCGATGAGGAGAGGGTCACCGATGTGGAACTTGCGGAGATAGCAAAGTCCCTTGGCGTAGGAGTTCCCAACTTGGCATTGAATGTAGCTATTGCAGATGATCCCGGGTTGTTCAGGTTGTTCCAGAAATGCCTGGACGAGGGAGTTTTCCCAGAGGTTTGGAAGTGGTAGACCCTGGTTGTATTGCCAAAGGTAGGGAAACCACCTGGAGACCAGGTGGACCGTTGGCATATAGACCTATATGCTAAATCGGCACGGTGAGGCAGGTGCTCGAGAAGGTCATCCTTAACAGAATGTTCAGGCACACTGAAGGTTTGAGTGATCTTTTGAGCAATCAGTTCGGTTTTCCGAAGGGGAAGTCGACCGTAGACGCTATCTTGTCGGTTACAAAGATCACTGAGATAGCGCCCCAGCGTAAGAGGAGGGGAATTCGCTACTGTGCAGTAGTGATTCTGGAAATAAGCGTCACGTTAAACAGTGCTAGTTGGGCGGCTATTGACGATGCACTCCTGCGTCTGGAGATACCCGGGTACAAATACAAGATTAGTTAGTTAGTTAGTTTTATTTTTTAACAAAAATTTAGGAAGAGGGAAAAGCCCCTTTGAGTGATACAAATACAAGATTCTTGGAAGTTATTCCTAGAATTGAGTACCAAAGTACGATACAGCGGTGGGTAAAAAGTGCTTTCACATAACCTCAAGAGTCCCGCAAGTTTCCATCCTGGGTCCGGTGTTATGGCATGTCTTGTACGACGAGATGTTGAGATTGAAGTTCCGACACATGTTCCGACATTACGCAGGAGGTCCGAAGATGTGAAATTGACCGCTGCCCACTCGATTACAGTTGTAGAAGAGTGGATGAGCTCCAGGAAACTGGAATTGGCTCACCACAAAACTGAGTTGGTGGTTGTGACCAATTGGAAGTCCGAGACGCAAGCGGTTTTCATGAGCACTAATGTCAAAGATTATTGATTCATAGGATCTCCACGGACCACTGAACTCTTTGAAGCATCGTAAAATACCATAGAATTCCATAAAATATAATAGGAGTACTGCGGGATACCATTAAGTACCATGCTGAAAAAAAATTTCGAATAGAGTGTGGGCATCTGCATTGGTGTTAAGAGACGAACTAGCCAAGGGCTGAAAGTCTCTTTAATAAAGACAAATCAATCAATCAATCAATCAATCTGCATTGATCAGCTCATAGATTTTTTTTTATTTGAAAAATAGCTAACAAATCAAATAGAAGTTATTTATCTAAAAATTCGAGAACTGAGCTGATCCTCAGTTTCTGTCCTGAATGAAACACTGGCAAGATCTGCAGCAATTGAAAGCATGTTACGCTACACGTCATAAGCATCCCGTAGGGTAGTCGTTAAGCATCGCCGTTTAGGCATTACTGCATCCCGTTTCAGCGCCATGACGATAATTACACAATCAACCTTCAAAACACCACTCTTTTGACAAGCAAAATGGTCAATACTCTCAACCGTATTATCGAACCTTGAAAATATTGCCCCAGCAAATTCCTTAGAAACCCGTTGACGAAAAACCCTTTCCGTAAAACGCTTTCCAGCTTTCTCTTACTCAAGGTCGGCTTCATGTTCAGAGATCCGGCGCACAAAAAACAAATGACAAACTGCTAAAAAAGGCAAAATAGAAAGCGCCCACCAGGAGTCACCGGTCTCACAGTCAAAGGCTTATTGAAGACGCACAAATCATCCAAAAACGAAGCGAAGGTGTGCGGGTAACCCTTCGACGGGGTGCCAGCTGTTTCGAGTCTCAAACCGAGTAACAACCGGGTTGCGTAACTAACCGGCTGACGACGCCGACCACCGACCGGTGAACGGTAAGCGCAAAATAAGGTGCAAAACAGAACTTTTTTTTTCGTCACTGCATTTTCACTTGGCTCAGCGGGTACAGACAGGGCTAGGTGAAATCGATGTCGTGTTGTCATTTGTTTTGGGCAAATTTTGACAGACGACCCGGCAATTGATGTGCGATAAAAGAAGATCTCGAATGTTGTTTTTTTTGGGGTACCCACATTCGAAAGCGTTCTCTTCGAATTATGTATTTAGCTGATACGAAGTACAGTTGTTAAATAGGTGAGATGCAGGCTAAAAAAGTGACTGTGCTGACAGTCTGACTTTACCTCTCCTCGACTGATTGAAACGACTGGAATTTTATGGGTGATTCCTCTGCTTTCGTAAATTCCCCTTCGCAATTCTTTTGGTAGGGTAGATGAGGGCAAAACGAGCGTGGAACGTTTACTGATAGTTCCATTAGTTTTATGAGAGTTTATCACAAACATCAGTTCTGTTGAGATAGTTAAGACGGCAATCAAAGATTGATAGATTACTTAATCACCTCACAAGTCATGCTTATGGAGCCCTCGCCTCCCCTATACTACTGGAATGAAAGGCCCATATTTGACCACAGCACACATCCCCGAACCAATGCAGTGGAAGGAAAATTCAAATTGAAATCGAACTTATTTATTTCGTTGATCGTTATTGCAATGATTAAACCGATTGCCAATGACGATAATGGGTGCCGGAAAAGGCATGGCAAACAGCCAGCGCAAGCCAAATCCCGCAGCCAGCTTTAATCCACTTAAGTGCGTAAGAGAAGTGGTTTCCTACACTGAAAAACAAGAAAACTCAAATTTGAGTATTTTTAAACTCACTTTTGAGTTCTTTTTTGCATCCTATTTCATTCGCTCTCTTTGCTGTTGTCAAAGAGTGAATAGCAAAACAACCCAACTTTGAGAGTTCGATGCGGGAAGCCAAAATTGAGTAAGTGACATAGAACCGAAAGTTGAGTAATTTTAACTGATGGTTGAGTAAAAAGAACTTCGACTTTAGGTACTTTGGCCGAATACGCCTAAATGCAAACTACCTACCTCAACATCGACTTCATCAACTCAAAATTGGCTTCCCGCACGCAACCTCGAAGTTGGGTGGATTGAACTCACTTTTGGGTACTTTCGTTTCTCCGTGTACGTTCCAACGTGAGTGCGTGTGTGTTTGTATGGATCTTAAGCTGGAATTTTAATTCAACCGGTTCGACCCCGGTATCATCGAGATTCCCTTCTTCGGTCGATCGGTTTGATGGGTTTCTTCATAGCTGGTAATGGGCAGGATGAGAGAAACATAAATCATTGGCAGTCAATTCTGGTCGTAGGTAGGTTGTTCGTAGGAAGAATGAATGGATAAATGTAGAGCAGAGAAAGAGATGGCAACGGCCCATTCAAAATGGCTTCTCGATCGCTGCTAGTCGGGTTTTTACACAGTTTGTTTTGTGTTCCTCCGCTGACCAATGGCCAGTCAGTGCCGTATGCAAATAAATCACCTTACCGAGACTGGTGGAAGAGCAAACTGTGAAGGTGTGATGGTGGGATAAGGTTTCTGGAGCGTAAAAGTATGATGAGACGATTCAAAGTACGTTTGAGAAATAATTTCAAACTGAAGTCTTTTCAACTGACTTAGAATATGACTGGAATGCATAAGTACATATTTTCATAAAATCTACAAACGCAAAGTTTCAATTATTCATTTTAGGCCCTCACAATTATTCGATCAATAATCCAAATGAATATTAAAATTTTTAAGCTTCCGTACATGCAACTTCAACTTTTTTTTACAGGAAATGTCATTTGGGAGGAATCCTCCAGATAAACATATATTACTTCAGATATTCTTCTAGATATGCATTCAGAAAATGTCCCAGCAATTGCTTTAAAAATCGTTGAGTTCTACCAGATATTTTTCCAAGAGTTTTTCAGAAAAGTTTCTGAAAAATTCTGAAGAAATTCTGCAACAGTTTCCTGCGAAAATTCCTTCTAAGCATATCATCAGACAAAAATCACCACAGAAATTCATCCACAGCTTCATTTTAACAATTTTACAAGGAATCATTTGGAAATTTCCTTCAGGATTTAATTTAGAAATTCCTCCAAGTACTTTTTTATGAATTCCTTAAGGCCGACTCTCCAAGAAATTTCACCAAGAAGTATCTAAAAAAATCTGGCATGGACTGTTTTAAAAAATCATCAAAGAATTTCTTCAGAAATAACTCTATAGATTTTTTTTTCAGAAGTCCTCCAATGATTTTTTTTTAGTCCTCTAGGACATGCACTCGAAATAGTTCGAATTCCTAAAGAAAATCGTGCAAAAATTGCATCTCTGAATTTCATTAGAATGTCCTCGAAGAATTCATTTAAAAATTTTTCCATGGATTTCTTCAGAAATTCCTCCATTAGTTTATTTAGGAACTTCCACAGGTTTTTGTTTTAGAAATTCTACCGGCTTTTACAAAGTTTTCCAGGGATTTCTTCAAGTATTCCATTACAAAATCTTTCATATACTTCATATACTTACTTAAAATTGCCCAGGGATTTTTTTAACAAAAAATCAGGGAATTATTTAGCATGCTTTTAGGGATTCCTTCAGAATTTTAACATGGATTTTTTATGAAAATCTTATATGAATTGCTTCAGGGATTTCTCCTGAGTTCCCTTCTTAAATACCTACCTCTAAAGTTTCCTCCAGCAATTTCTCTAAGCATTCTTTTTTTTTTAGAAATTATTTCTTGTTTTTTAAGAAAACTCGGAATTATTTTGGGAAAAACTTCCCACGGAAATTATTCCAGCTATATTTAAAATTCCATCAGAAATTTCATCGATTTTTTAATTATTTTTCCCAAGGATTCCACAAGAAACTCTGAGGATTCCTCCGAAAACTTTTTCAAGCATTCCTACGGAATCATTGTACTTGCCTCACAATATACAAATTCATGCAATGGCAGGCAAAGGAAGCCCTTGAATTAATAACTGTGGAAGTGCTCAAAGAACACTAAGGCGAAGTACGGCAGGCCAAGTCCCTGTGGGAACGTAGAACCATAAAGAAGAAGAAGAAAAAGAAGAAGATATGCTATCAGAAATAACTCCTATGAATTGATTTGGGATGTTTCAGATCTACCAAACTATTCCAAAGAGTAGAACTTGAGCTCTACACACGTAATAATAGTCATAGCCGCTATACAGAGTAACGTTGCATTTGCAATTAAAACTACTGGACTTACTTGAAGGCTGAAATAAGTTGTTGTATATTTTTGGAATATTCAACGCCGTACAAAATGTCCTTGAGTTTAGTCCTTGACATCTTCTTGAATTTCGCTATCAACTACAGCAATGTTCCGATTTTATCACGCCCTCCGCGCGTCAGTCCTTTATTTTTCATTAATTTTCTGTTACATTTTAGAGCAAGTGTTTCCTCTCTTCTTCAATATGAATGTTGAAAGCGTGTTTTGCAACGTTAAAAATATTAATAATGCGTTTAGATTTTGTACAATATTTGAAAGCATTTTTGAAAAGGGGCGTGATAAAATCGGAACAATACTGTATAACAACTCATAATCAACTATTATCAAAGACCGCCTTGTAATTGTACGGATCATTCTAAAATTCTTATGAGATATTCCACCAACCAACCATACCATACTACTCCGAATAACAGAACATCAGGAAAATACTCGCATTAAAAAAAGAAAAAAAACTTGTACAGATTGCTTTGGATGTTCTTCATAAATTCTTTTCTAAACTACTCCAGGGTACTCTTAAAAATTCTTCTACATATTTCTGAAATTCTCCCACTGGTTGCCTTAGAAAATATTTTCAGAGATTCAATTTCCGGGTGATTAAAAAAAAACTTACACAATTTTTTTTTTCGGAAAGTTTTCCAAGGATTTCTCCAGTAATTCCCACAAAAGTTCCTTAATGAATTTTCTAGTTTCCTTTAGAAATTTTTCCAGGTATTCCTCCAGGTATTTCACAAGGGAGAGTTCTCTGAGAAATTTCACAAAAAATCATCTTCAAAAATCTTTCATGGACTGCTTCAGGAATTCGCCCAAAAATTTCTTCAGAAATGACTCCAGAGATTTATTTTCGAACTAACTCGAGGGATCACTTCAAGATTTTTTGAAAAAATCTTGCCTGGATTGCTTGAGAAAATCTTACCCGATTTTTTTCAGAAATGTCCCAAGGGCTTCTATCAGAAATTCTTTTTGAAAGTTCTCCAGAATTTTCTCGAAGAATTCATTTAGAAAACCATCCATGGATTTTTCTGACATTCCTCTATGGATTCTTTAACAAAACCCTACTGGAGCAGGTTCGTTGGTTTTGTTTTTTTTCAGAAACTTTCCTGGATTGGCCCCAGTCAACCAGTGATCGTATAAAATGTTGCATAAGATGATAAAGCGGAGGCGATATGCGTACATTTTACATGCGTCTGGATGGAGGCATGCACGCATATGGCCTCCACTTTATCATCTTATGCAACATATTATACGATTACTGGTTGTCTGGGGCACTTTTCTTCAGAAAATAGTTTCAGAATTCCTTGAAGTATTTCATTACAAGACAAACTCTCAACTCGCAATTTTAAGAAAAAAATCTCTTGGAATATTGGACCAAAGTTTCTGTCATAACTCGACAATGGGTTCCATCAGGAATTATCAGCCATTTTATCAGTATTTCTCCCGGGGTTCCTATAGAACACGTTTCAGAAATTCTTGCTTAGGGGTTTCAGACAAACTGTCGAAAAAATCTTCAGAAATTCCTTCAAGGATTTCTCCGAAAATTCCATGAGGAAATTCTTCCCGGATTCTTTTAAAAAGTTCTCCAAGTATTCATTTGGATTTAGGGACTTCAGGGATTGCTTAGATTTTTCCACAAAGGATCTTCTAAAAAATTTCAAATAATTATTTTGAAAAATCTTGCATGAATTGATCCAAAAATTCCTCATTCCGTCAGAAATTTCTACAATGGGTTCCTTTTAAAAATCTTACAGGGATATCTTCAGAAATGTATCCAGAGCAGGGACGTGCAATTTCGAAAGGAAAACATGACGCGCGTAAGCTGTAGCAAATCGTTTCCCATGCGACGGGACTGCTGCGATGCTTCATAACTCACACTGCAACACGCTCGTTCATTATTGCTACTGAAACAAGTGTGTTTGAAAATTGAAGTGAAACACTTTGGATTTTCGTTTCAATTGTGGGTCATTGAAAAATTTCAATGTGCTAAAAACACTATTTAAAACAATTTTTCAAATAGTGGTGCTCGCCAATAGAATGATCATTATGTTTTATGAAAAAGGAACACAAGTTCGACCGCTTAAATCCAATTAACCGGCGCCCGTAACCATTGAGAGACTAACGCGCAAGAGTGAGGCACTACTGCTCTGCCGAGTGAAGCACAAGCAACGCCACCCCGAAGAGAGACTACCGAGTACTACGATGAATGAGAACGTTTTTCGAATCGAAAAGAAAGACTCGAATAGTGTGTCAAACAGATAAAGTGACTCATTCAAATTTTGCATGAAAGTGTATCATTGAAACGAAATTAAACGCCCCTGATCCAGAGATGCTGTTTTCAGGAAGTTTTCCAACAGTTTCTTCAGATATTTTTAAGGATGCAAACCGAAACCTCTCCAAGTATTCCATCAGAAAATCTTCCAGGAATTCATAAGCAATATCCCAGAAATTCCTCTAGAGATTCCTTCGGAAATTTATCGTGGGATTGTTTTATAAAATCTCCCATGAGTTGCTTCGAAAGTTCCTTCAAAAATTTATTTTCCGAAATTTCTCTGGAGATTCCTTCAGATTTTTTTTCAAAGCATCCTATTAACAAAACCACAAAAGATTTTTCCAGTAATTCCTTAATTGATTCCTCGAAAAAAATACTCAAAATCCTGAAGGATTCCTTTCAGAAAATTGTCAATTGTCTTGATTATAGACGAATCCTTGTCGTTTTGACAGGTCTACTGCTCGATTGGAACTATGGGGATGACAGCTAATCAACTGTTCCAATTTTGACGTTTCTTCTCCTTGTGTCTCCAGCCTTGTTAATCTAGGGGATCATTTCTGAATTTCTTCCAGGGGTTCCTACTTGAAAACTTCCATGAATTGTTTATCAATAATAAATAAAAGATTCATCTGGAAATTTTGTTAGTGGATTTTTTATGAAATTATGCCAGGGATTCCTTCAGAAATGCTTGAAGAATTTGTTATGAAGTCTTGCTTGGACTGCTACAGAAATGTCTTTTGTATTCACTTCTTAATGGACACCCTAAGCAAATGAATATGTTAGGCCTGTATAGCAGACAAAAACTTAACATATTATCAGTTGGCTCACAACTTCAACTTGTTTCCTACGTATTTCAATCATTTACAGCAGGTAGAATGTCATCATTGCGAAGAAATAATGAATTGTAAACCGTGTATTTTTTGGGGCTGGCAGGAAAGGTACGGGGCGAAATGGACACCCATCGGGGCATAATGGACACCCCTCCATATTTTATGCTGTATCTTTGATAATATCGACCAGTTAAGTAATTTGCCTACGGAGATCAATACCACAGATATAATACTCCATCTTAGACGAGTTTACATAACATCAAAGTTAAATAAATAAACTTTAGGCTAAAATAATCGGATTGATTTTTTCCACACTCTCTAAAACGCCTAACAGTATGCAACGCGCATACATCCATTCATAATTGCCAGTGTTCATTTCGCCCCGAATCGACTACAACATTGAAATTGCTATTTTGAGTAAGTTCTGATAAAAAATATAATATTTCAACCATTGCTAAATCTGCGTATACATGTAGATATGCTAACATTTTATTTGTTTTATGGTGGACACACTCAAACACGTGTAGTAACTTATTTGCTGCTGCTTCGAAATTATAAGAAATCCACCATATGAAAAACATATTTCAATTTCAATGATATTTTCATTATTTTGAAGGAATATTAATGATATTTTTGATAAATAGAACAATGACTTGTTCCTTTACACTTATGCATTAAAAGTTTTACATAAAAGTCAACGGTTTCGACAAAAACAGGGGTGTCCATTTCGCCCCGGGTGTCCATTATGCCCCTAATCCCCCTACCTCTAGAGTTTCCACTATAAATTTCTAGTATTCCACTAGAAAACATTAAATAGACTTCTTCAGATTTTTTTTCCACAGGTTCTTTCTAAAACGCCTTCGGAGTTTCTCTCGGAAAATCTGCCACGGATTCCACTAGAAATTATTCCAGCGATACCTTCAGAAAATCAGAAATTCACAATTCATTCAACAATTTCTCAAATGTTTTGTTTAGAAATCCCACAATCGATTTCTTCGTTAATTTCTCCAAATAAGTTTATAAAATATTATCACAGGAATCCCTCAATGGATTCCTTATAACAATTTTTGAAATAGTCCGGTTTTTTCCCAGAGTTCGTTTCAGAAACTCTTCCAGGTACTCTTTTAGAAAGGTTTTAAGAAAAAAAATGTAACAAAAAAGAATCACACCAAATTTATTCAAGATTTTATTTCTCCAGAAATTTCTCAAAAAAAAATCTTGCACGGAAAGAGAAGAGAAATTCCTCCCCGAATTTCTTCAGAAAATTTTCCAGGGCTTCCTTCAGATATAGGGTGACATTGGGTATTATCGGTTTGTTCTCTTCATCATGGGGGGTTTTTGTCAGCCAAATTGCCTGAAACATGGCCATATAATTCACATTAGTGTGGAAGGATTTGAGGCTAACTTTGAGTTCAATAGTTTTCAAAAACCTCCCCAAGACGAAGAGAACAAAACGGCCGAGAATAGGTAATTTCCCCTATTTCTAAAAATATCTTCAGAATTTTCTTGAAGGATTGGTTTAAAAAACCCTCTATGGATTTCTTCAGACATCTCACCATGAATTTCTTCAGAATCTTCAAGAGATTTATTTTTCACAAATTCTTCCACAGAGGCTTTTATAAAGTTTTCCAGGGGTTTTTTAAAAAAACGTCTAAGATTCCTCCAGATTTCTTTAAATATTTCACCACAATATCTTCGATTGACTCATTAAAAACTTCTGCCAGGGATTCTCACTGAAAATTATCCCAAGATTATTAGAACCAATTCAGGAATTCATTCTGAATTTCTGTATTAGGATTCCTTTAGAATTTGTTCCCAGGGATACCTTTAGATTTTTAAAGGATTTTTTTTTTATGAAATCTTGCAAGGACTACTTCAGACATTTTCCTGCGTTGCCTTCTTATTTACTACTAGAAAGCGTTGAATAGGCCTCCTCATAAATTTCTCCACGCACACTTAAAATAAAGTACCGTATTCAGCTGTTCTATTTTCGGTAAAAGTTCAAATTACCGATTGTTCAGCAAAACATTACCGAAGTTCGGCGAAAAATTACCCAACGTTCGGTAAACTGTACTTAATCGTCGCTAATATCTATCGAACGTTCGGTAAAAAATAACTGAACTTCGGTAAAACTGTGCTGAACTTCGGTGATTCAAACTTTTACCGAAAATAGAACAGCCGTACAAGTGACTCTAAAATAAGTGTGTGGGTTCTTCAAAAAATCCTTTTTCGAACTCTCTCGGAAAATCTTCCACGAATTCCTTCAGAAGCTTGATATCGTCAGAAACTAGTAATTCCTTCAGATATTTCCTCGATGTTTGCTATATAAAATCTCTGAGTTTGCTTCTGAAATTTTTCAAAAAACTTCTCCTAGGATTCATTCATGAATTTCTTGAAATGGATTCATGGATTCTTCCATGAATTTCTTGAAAAACTGCTTAATGCATTTATTTTGAGATTTATACAGGGATTCTTTAAGAAAATCTCATACAGATTTCTTTAGAAATTATTCCAATAGTTCTTCAGCAACTCTTCGCGGTGTTATATAAAGAATTTCTTCGTTCTTCATAAATTTCCCCAAGGGTTCTTTAAGAAATTCTTCAACGGATTACATCAGATTTTTTTTTATTTAACAGAGATTTTTATTAAAATTCTTCTATACATTTCTCCAACGGTTTCCAAGATTTTTTTTTCAGAAATTCTTTTAGGCCTTCATACAGCTTTTCCATCACGAATTTCTCCAGAATTTGTGGAAATCACTCAAAGGGGTTTTTTCCCTCTTTCAAAATTTTTTATTTGAAAAAATAAATAATAATAATAATAATTTCTCCAGAAACTTTTTCAGAAATTTCTCCAAGGATTTATCTTGGATATCATTGAAATTTTCCGAAATGTCTCCAAGAATTTCCTTAGGAATTCCCGCAGAGATTTTTGCAGAAATTGTTCCAGGAATACCTGTAGACATTATCTCATGAATTTCTCCGGATGCTAATTTATGTATTTTTACATAAGTGCTCGTCCAAGAATATCTTTAAAAAATCTCCTAGGATTATTTCAAGGATTCAACAAATCAAATTCTGCAGAAATGTTTCTTAGGAGTTTCTGCAGAAATTCCTATCAAACTTTTTAGTTTGGGAAAATTCACTGGGAATTTGAATCAACTTGATAAGACATTTGTTCATAAATACCGTCAGGGATTTATTAAGAGACTTCTTCAGAAATTTATTTAGAATTTTATTATATCCAGAGTCTTCTTCAGTATTCCAAGGATTTCTTCCGGAGTTTAAAAAAGAGTTTTCATAAAAATATTTTTCCATGGAGTTTGACTGTTACCTTGATTCAATTTTTATTCTTCATTTCCATGCTTACGAGCCCAAAGAATGAAATAAGAGTATTCGAAATTGATCACCACAAATTCTAAACGGATCTATTTATTTAATAAATAATGATACAATTTCACCCATTAACGAAATCAAAACAATCAGCAATAATGCCACTGCTCAAACAATAGCAGAAATTTCATACCATATTTGCAAACACGGAAGCCGCACTTACTGCACTACTTGAAGCTATCATGCCATCCCGTTGGAGAAAATTATGATATGAAAAACAATCCATTTATAAGCTTCATGAACGGTGGTGGACCTCGTTCTATCGCTCGTTTGCCTGTCAGTAGTGGTTCGTTGCGCTTCGGTGCGCTAAGAACAATCATGCAAATGATGCAAACGGCCCCCGAACGAGGTAATTTAGCAATTTTGTTACATAATTCAGGCGCTTGGGATTCGATACAATCTGCAAGCGGGGGCTGTCGCCGCATTGAGTGAGGAATTTGTACTAAATATAAAATATTTTCGAAATGCGAGAGAGGCTTTCCTATAAGTTATAGCAACAATCAACAACCACTCGAATGACAGACTTGAACAAGATTGTGTTATAGCCTCGTACAGTGGCAGACTTCTTAAACCATGCAATAGCGCGCACTGCACCATCATCATCGCGATAATTGTTATTGCCCATCAGTTGGTCATTGAGCGGACACAGAGTAGGTATTCTATTACAACCGACCGACTGACTATCACCATCGGCATCGGCAGACAAAGGAATTTTAAATGTGGTGGCATGCGTGTTTATTTCTATATTTGCACCTAGCCAAATAAATCAGAATTGGGATCATTATGCGCACTTGAATAGATACTTTCCACAGACATGCTATTTCATTTTCCTTTGAGTATGTGATGTATTTACATTTATTTTGCCTTTTTAAGGTAAAAGTATTTGTTTTTCTTCTTGATGAATAGTTGTTACAGTTTGCTTTACATAAATCGCAATTCGATGAATATGTGGCCCATATTTTAAAATTACCATAACCTAAAAAGTTTGACATTATACAGAACCCTATCTTTTACCTAGTGCCTTTTTCAACTATGCACTAGCTTGAATTGAAAATGATAAAATTTCTATTCGTTTTAGAAAGGTTTGTTTATTTTTATTTTTTTTATTTTTATTTTTTTTTTTAATTTTTCATTTTATTTTTATTTTTTTATCTGTATTAACGAAATTTTTAGCTCTAGGCTAGTTCATCTCGGGACCCACACTTTTCTTCCCTTCCGAAGGAAAAACTCACATTTCTCGGTGTGCCTCCATTAAGAACAAAGAAACCATTTCCAGAATGAGAGCAAAGGCGGCGCAGAGAGAGAAAACGACTCCGTCGGGGATGGTTACCATGGAAACGGGGAAATGAGAAAATCGCCCCTATAAAAATCTTTCTTAGGAAATAAAACAAACGCCATCTGGGAGATCGGAATGGGGAGGGTTGGGGACGTCTTTTTTTTGTCGGGCGAGATATCGGGGGGGGGGGGAGTTTATCGGGAGTGGGATTCGATCCCAGGTCCTCGGCGTGATAGTCAAGTGTTCTAACCATCATACCAGGTCCGCTCCACAGAAAGGTTTGTGTTGATGTACATGAAACAAGAAAAAAGAACATTCTATCATGTTTATTCACGAAAAAAAAATATTAAAAAGTTCTGCCATGTTGACATAACAATTCAAAGATATAAAAAACAGGAGTTCTGAAAATTAGTGCAAAATCTGGAAAACCTCAGATCAAAATTAATATATTGACACACATTCGCGCCGATGTTGGCACCTCTCCGCACACATTCTGCTCCCATTGAATTTTTATTGTTCAATAAAATGGTCTACTTTTATGTGCTTGTAAAAAACATTTCTACGACTAATTAAAATGATAAATATTGCCGTTTCGTTTGTGCCCCGGATTCTTCTGAGCGGCTCTGTTCAGTCAGTCAGTCAGCCACATATGCTGACACCCGAGTGATCATCATTGAATTGATGGATGACAGACAGTGTGAGTATGTGCGTTGAGTCTCGCATCGTTTCTATCACTTTCACTCATCGACGACGTATCTCAAGAGAGCAATTCAATGTCAGCAAAATAACTGAAAATTATGATAATTATATATAAGACTCGGAGCTATGGCAAAAATCTTGGCGTCTTTTTGACGTGCGCTGGGTTCATTCACTGATCGGAGGGGAATTCAGGTTTGCAGATGAAGGAATCCTCTAGGGAGTTGTATCCTGATTCCAGATGGTATGTTACGATCATTTTTATTGAGTGTCTATATAGACAGACAGTCATTCAAAACGACCCCCACACAAGCATACGTCGACAATAATGGCCGACAAGATGAGAAAAAACGCTCGTAACGCGGTTAGCTACTCGATACAGTCAAGGCCATTTGCGAGTCTGTCATTTGAATATGAGCTGGTCCTTTTCTCAGTGGAACGGCCAACGAAAAGGATCCACCAGCAATCAAGAATCAAGAGCGGGGCCAACCAAAATGCTTATCTCGCCCGACAAAAAAAGACGTCCCCAACCCTCCCCATTCCGATCTCCCAGATGGCGTTTGTTTTATTTCCTAAGAAAGATTTTTATAGGGGCGATTTTCTCATTTCCCCGTTTCCATGGTAACCATCCCCGACGGAGTCGTTTTCTCTCTCTGCGCCGCCTTTGCTCTCATTCTGGAAATGGTTTCTTTGTTCTTAATGGGGGCACACCGAGAAATAAGACTAGACAGCGATTGTATGGGTATCGAAATTAACGAAATTTATAGAAATGGCTATCGCTTGCCCTCTAAATTGAGTAGAAGATTGTTTAATTTCCGTAAATTTAGTACCCCTTCATTGTCTTTCACACTTGGGCAGAACGGTTTCGCGTATCGAGAATCCTTTAGGAGAGCAGTAACCAATATTAAAATCAAAATCTCCATAAATATGGGAATTAAAATTCTATTCCATCGCATCGCTCGCAGTGAGGCGAAATTTAGGAAATAAATTTGAATAAATTAAGCTTAACTTTCAATCTTCCAGCGGCGCGGTGCCATCTTCCTGGTTTGGCCAACCAATTTCGGAATCACCTTGGAAGGGGGACTACACAGCATACCCACGGGGTGAATTGCCGTCGTTTGCCGTGGATACGTGGATGGAATAAAACATGTTCCAAAGGTACCGAGAGCGCATGTAATATTCAACACATCCCTCTCGAAGCGAATTCACAATATGATAATGTAGCCACCCCTGTGCTTAGGACAGTGAATGCGAAGCTCTCACTTTGCAGTCGTTATCACCCCATCCAGAGAGGAATGGAAACGACGGCTTCGACACGGGTGGGGGTGGTTCGCCCTCACTCACCCTTCGGCCCTTCTTGGTTTGACGGAGGCGATATGGAAAAATTAGAAATGCGCATAATTTATTGCTCCAAACATTGCCCTCTGGCCCTGCGTTCCTATAGCTGGAGAGTAAAAATCCTCCATTTTGTGTGAAGATCAGTGTCAATTAAGTTTAAAATTTAAAATTGAGAAAAGCAAGTGTGTTAGTAATCTGGAAATAAAACACCTTACACCGAATGCAAAACAGTCAGAGTTAGAAACAGAAAAAACGATTGTTGAAAAAAAATTGGCTTCTAGAAGTGATAACACTAACCTGTGCTGGCGAATTTCTGTAGCGCGGATTGAGATGCTGTGAGTGCGTTGAATTCGACGGCAGGAGAAATGTAGGTGCATGTGAAGAGAAGAGAGCAAAATTGATTATTAGGCATTACACTTACACATCCGAATAGAAATAAATCATCACCACATCTGCTACCTTATAAATCTTGATCGCAAAATAAAAGTCAACAACATTCCATTATTGAACTCATAAAAATTGTACAACGATTTAAAATTCATAACATGCTATCATAGAGCCCGTCTTGACTACCCCGTAACAAGCAATTGTTTCGCTATGGTAGCGAGCGACCACCCAACGGAAAAGGAAAAGGTGAACACACTGGAAATGGTTTTAGAAGTTGTTCGGACTGCGAGAACCAGGTGATGCGTGAGAATTCACTGCACTAACTGGTAGAAAGAGGCATGCAGAAAACAACGTCAACTACGAGTAACATGAAGCGGATTTACATTAAGTATGGCTAGAATCAATGCTAGAGCAGGAAAATGAAAAATTGTTCAGCTGAACGACAATGCATTGTTTATAACTTCAGTGCGCAGCTTTACTCATAATAATAATTTCCGAGCACATAGAATGTTCAAATTATACGATTAAACGTGATCAAATGGGTTTCTTAATGGAAAAACAAGACAGTACTGGACTATACCCATTTTAAGTACTTTTCTATGTATAGACCTGTTGATAGAACAGTAGTTCGTCAAGAATATTTTAAGCTACTATGAAACAAGTCGTAGAGAAGACCAGGCGATTCTGTTTAGGCGTCAAAGCATTTACGATAACTTATTGTAATTTTGAAACATTTAAAAAGTAAACATTAAAGAGACTTGTAATGATATATGTTTTTTTAATGAGAATATTATGGGTCCGAGTTGTGGCGCAACAACTTTTCGTAATAGTAAAAGCTCTGCTCTTCCTTAAGAACAACAATTCATTTCTGTGTAATGCATGATTAAAATTAAGCGTTCCGTTAAAAATATTACTTATACTACCGATAAAAGGTTGGCGTCACTGCCTAAAAACATGCAGACAATCAGGAGTCGAACAAAAATACACGCATTAGATCTTATAAAGTACCATTTTAAACCATCCGAATCGCGCGGTTGGCCACAACTGTCAGCACCGTGCTAATGCTGCGTCAACAGCGCGATTGCTTGAGGGTTAAGTCACTATCGCATATATGATTAAGAATACAAATCAGTTTATATAAAGCATGCCTTCCTCATACGAATCCCCAAATTTGCAATTTTACAGCATATCTCAGAAAACCGGAACTCGCAAGAGAATGTACGAATTTTCTACTTAATGTTGTTACCAAATTACATGACATCCCTTCAGAGAATCTAAAAGAAATTCCTCCAGAGAGTAATTTGAGAACTGTTCCACAGATTCCTTCAAGAATTTTCTAAAACATTATTTTATTTATTTCTACAGAGATCTTTTCGAACATTCTTCCAAAAATTTGCATGGAGAACTATCAAATAAGTTAAGATTCTCACGTAAAAGAGATTAACTCAAATATCCAAAGATTCTTGAGAGAATTGTTTCAGGAATTCCTTCGTTCTTTCTTCCTGGTATTCTTTTGGGAATTTCGCCTGCATTTGTGCCGTAATTTCTTCAACAGGTTCTTTCGGGAATATCTCAAGAACTTATTTCAAATCTTAATCCACAGATTCCATCTGGAATATTTCCACAAATAACTTAATGTATGCCTTCAGAGAGTATTTGAGGCAGTCTTTCGAATATTCCTTCAAAATTTATTCCGGATGAGCCTAATTTTTATGCCTTATATCATAACGTTTTTTAGAAATGAATAAGAGGTTTTATTGTTATTATTATTGTTATTGTTTATTTTAACTTCAAATTTTGAAAGAGGGAAAAACCCCTTTGAGTGATTTCAACATTACAAAAACGAAATCTTTCTCAAAGAGGCACAAAACCTCTTTTATCTTTTCAAATAACATTACAATAATAACTTAAAATTAAAGGCTCACACGGCAGTAGCCATAGCAGAGCCGCAATCTTGAAGGAGGACAGCATGCCACATCGTGAAAAGAATCTTCAGAAATCCAGAAATCCTTGTGGGGGAGAGGGTAGAGGTCAGGGATTCACCAAAAACGAATCTTCAAGGCTGAAAATAAAGTATACCAAAAAAAAGGGAAACAGTATCAAACGAAATATGCAATATCATTTAAAAATTTGAATAAAAGTTTTAATATGGTTTCATTTTTTGTGCCCAAAATATCCCGTATTGATACAGGAATTGGAAAACCTGCTGTGATAATGCTCTCAAACAATATTTTCCTCGGTACAACAAACCGAGAACAATTAATTATAATATGATCAATGTCTTCATAGGATATGCCACATTCACATAAATTTGTATCATTTAAATTGATACGATACAAATGACTATTACAAATATAGTGATTGGAAATCAATCTTGAAAATGTGCAAATGAAATTTCTACTCCCAGATACATTATGGAACCAAGGAAAATTATTCACTTTGGGACATATTGAATGACACCACCGCCCTTTATCACTAGAATCCCAATTGATTTGCCAGGTATTTAAAGAATAATTTCTCAGATTTGGAAAATATTCAGAAGCAGAAATATCACGATTATAAAGTGTACCACAAGTAACCCCAAATTTTGCCAATAAATCCGCCTGTTCATTGCCATAAATATTACAATGTGCAGGAATCCAAACAAACTTAATAACATATCCTCCAGAATGCAAATCAAATAATATTTTTTTCAACATCAACATGATGTGATGTGATTTGTAATTGAACTTGATAGTATTCAAAGCACTCAGACAACTGAAACTATCAGAGAAAATAATATAAAAATTTGGCGGGCAATCCTTGATCATGCTACATGCAAAATACAAGGCAATGAGTTCTGCTACAAAAATAGAACACGGAGATTGTAATTTATAAAAATGAGCTAAAAATAAATTATATACTCCAAAACCTGCGATGTCATTAATCAAAGAACCATCTGTGAAATACATTTGTGAAGGGCTGATTCCATCAAATTTACGTTCAAACAGTAAATTTGCAAAATGCGAATGTAAAAATTTTGGTATTTGCCGCAATTCATAGAATAGGGACAAGTCAATTAATGGTTCATAAGTATGAATGTTTAATTTAAAATCATAAAAATCATTCGAATGCACATGTAAAAGATTTTGATTTAAACAGTGAGTAAAAGAATCCAACATTCTATTTGTAGGATTAATTTGGTATAACGACTCCAAAGTACTTATGATTTGATGATTATTCGCAAAACAATTTGTCAAAAATTTACAGTTCATCTCCTGAAAACGAATTTTCAGTGGAACAATACCGGCAAGAACTTCTATAGATTGAGTATGGGTGGAATTCATTAGTTTTAAACAAATTCTCAAACAACGGTATTGTATTTTTTCAAGTTTGGAAAAATGAGTTTGCACAGCACTACCAAAAGTAAAACAACCGTATTCCATTACTGAACGAATAGTGGTTTTATATAATGTTATTAAATCAGAAGGATTTGCACCCCACCAAGTGCCTGTAATTGTACGAAGAAAATTAATTCTTCTTGAACAAACTTTTTGAATGTATATAATATGAGTGTTCCAATTCAATTTAGAATCAAACCAAATACCAAGATATTTATATTCATCAATTTGATCTATTTGAAGTCCATTCAGAAATAAATTAATATTTGTGGTAGAACGTTTTCTGGAAAACACAATAAATTTGGTTTTTTGAACTGAAAATGAGAATCCATTGTCATGAGCCCACATATCCAAATTATCCAAAGCACATTGCATAAAATGTTCAATAACATCTCTATTTTTTCCACGTATGGAAAGAACATTATCATCAGCGAATTGAAGCAAACAGCAACCATTAGGAATAATAGATGCCATATCACTAGTGAATAAATTGTATAAAAACGGACTCAAGCATGATCCCTGTGGAAGGCCAAAGTAACTATATCGTATTATTTTGGAAGAGTTATTATGAAAAAAATGCATAATTTTAAATGAGAATAAATTATATATAAAATTTGAAATCATATTTGGAATTTTCAAATTGTTCATTTTATTGAACAACAAATCAATCAGGACAGAATCATAGGCTCCAGAGACATCTAGAAAAGTAGACACTACATCTTGTTTTTGATTAAATGCAAGTTGAACTTGCGTTGCTAATAGTGAAATACAGTCACGCGTACCACGACCCCTTCTAAATCCAAACTGAGACGGAGAAAAAATATTGTTTTCTTCAGCCCAAAATTCAAGACGATTTAAAATCATTCGCTCCATAAGTTTGCGTAAACATGATAACAAACTGATAGGTCTTCTGCTATCAGCTAATGAAGGATCTCTACCAGGTTTAAGAATACTTATCACTTTGATTGAGCGCCATTCAACAGGAATGATATTTTGAAACAAAAAGCTGTTGTATATCGAAAGTAAATGAAGTTTACCTTCATCAGGCAACATTTTCAAAGCAATGAATTTCATGTTATCAATACCTGGAGCTGTATTTTTGGTAATAGATAAAGCCAAATTGAACTCAGCCAAGGAGAATGGATCACAAAGCTCAGGAAAATATTTTAAAGATTTTGATTTATAATTTACTAATGGAGCAACAAAGTCTGGACATATTTTTGAAGCAAACTTTTCAATCCATTCTTCTGAATATTCCAAAACAGTAGGAACATTAGAACTATAATTTCTTAAATTTCGTGCTACTGACCACAAAGTAGACAATGAAGTTTCACTGTCCAGGTTTTCTACAAAATTTCTCCAATAATTTCTCTTTTTGAATTTAGTAAGTCTAGTAAACTGGGCTTCAGCTTTACAATACAATAAATAGCTATCTCTGGAGCCTGATCTGCGAAAGTTTTTAAAAGCATCAGATTTATTTTTCAGTGAATTGGAACACTCACTATCCCACCAAAAAGAAGGACGTGCCTTTTTAGCAGTACCCGAAACACATTTTTTAGTTTGAGATTTACGTAAACTATCAATTAGTAATTTTGAAAAACTCTTATAATTGTCAATTGGTGAAGCTGAATCTACACTATTTATTAACGAAATAGATATTAAATCAGAAAATTTTGTCCAATTCACATTTTTGCACAAATCATAAGTACAAGACTCATTAATTAATTGATTTCGAACAGGAATGTGCATTCGAATCAAAATAGGTAAATGATCACTGCCATTTGGATCATTGATAGTAGACCAAGAAGATTGCAATGCCAAACTATTCGAACAAAGTGAAAGATCAATACATGAATGATTACTAGGAGGCACAGCCACTCTAGTAAATGAACCATCATTGAGAATATTTAAATTAAGGTCATCAATCAAATCCATTATTAAGGAACCCCTACCATCGATTTTATCACTACCCCATGCGAAATTATGAGCATTAAAGTCTCCTAATATAAAAAATGGAGAAGGGACTTGTTGCAATATACTTGTAATTTGTGTTAAACAAAAACTAGCATTTGGAGGAATATAAAAACAAACAATAGAAAAATTGAATTTTTCTTTTTTTATTGATATAGCTATAAATTCTATCTGGGACTGAGGTTGCAATGGTAAATCTAAGTATTTAAATTCAATATTATTGTGAATTCCAATCAAAACCCCACCAAATGATAATTCCCTATCTTTACGCAATATATTGAAATTAGGAATACGAAAATATTTAGTAGAAACTAACCATGTTTCATTTAAACAAAATATGTCGATATTATAATTAGTTAATAATGCTTTTAATCTATCTATTTTCGGAATCACACTACGACAATTCCATTGTAAAATGTGAAGCTCATCACTAATATTATTGGACGCCATTAAGAAGAAAATAATGAAGAAATGAGGGGTCCAAATGTGTTCAATTTATCCAAAAGGGAAGCCAAAAATGGTAAAACTAATTTAATGATATTTTTCCAAAAATCACTTAATCCCAAAAAATTAACAAGCTCCTCCAAAATTCCCAGAATTGAGCTCTTTGGATTTTCATCAGAATTTTTATCATTTGTGTTAGACACATTATCGGAATCAATTTTTTGAAACCCAGGAATATTCTTGGAAGAAGAACGAAGAGGTGGAAAGTTTTTATCAAAAGAGGTAGATGGTTGGGGTTCAGAAATATTGTCTTTGACAGCGGATTTTATGTTAGATCTTTTTCTTTTACTTGGAGGTTTGTAAACAAAATCATTACCGTCATGAAGTGATTCAATACCTTCTTCATCTGGTAAAATTTCAAATGCATTGGGAGAAGAAATATCATCAAAAGATTTCATAATTTCAGCATATGAAACCTTATTTTTGTGTCTTATTTTTTGGTTGTGCTTTTTTTGATTTTCAATATAAACAGCACATTCTTTCAAAGAACTGTGAGTTTGTTTACAATAAATACATGCATCCGATTTTTTAGCACAATCGGATGATGAATGTAACTCCCCACATTTTGAACATTTTTGTTTGTTCGAACAAAAACTCGAAGTATGACCGAAAAGAAGACATCGATCACAATGCATGAGCTTTGGATAGTAAAGTCTCACGCTGAAAATAACTTGTCCAACTTTTACATAATCCGGAAGAACGGATCCAGAAAAAGTAATTTTTATACAATCAGAATGTTCATATTTGGAATCATTCCCAGTAAACAATAATTTTGATAAACGAACACAATCCAAAACCGTAACAGGTGAAATGGATTTGTTCTTGAAAAAACCTGAGCCATGATTGACAACATCTTCACAATCCAAAAACTCATCATAAATTATTCCATTAATTTCGCATGAATCGCTAGGAGCATACACGCGATAGGAATTTGCAAATAATTTGGATTCCAGAAGAGCATTAGCTTCATCTCGAGATCCAAAAATGACACGCAATTTGTCAAGTGAAACTTTTTTAATTTCCTTCACAGATTTGTATTTTTTGTAAACCTCAGAGGAAATCAATAAAACATTAATTGGCCTCTCTTTCTTACGAAAAAATATTGCAAACGGTCCAGGGAAACTAGGTGGATAAACCTTCACACGAAAAGGTTTAACCAATGAAGATGTTTCAAGCAAATGAACATTATCTTTTGACCCCCCCTCCCCCTCATCAGTCTCCATGTAGGAAACTCAAAAATGAAGGTCTGTTTTGTGAACTGTGGGATCAGGATACAATAATGTAAAAGGTAATAAATAAATTATACTTGCGGCTCTTCAATATAAACGAACAAACTTCAACAAATCCAACGTCGAACCAAAACGGAAAACTTGAATTCTAGGAACCAAAAACTTGCAACTTCAACCGCAACACTTGAATGAATCCAAAACAGGAATCCTCCACCGAACGCAACAGCAATGGAATCTCAGAAAACGGAAACGATCCAGCAATGGAACACCAAATTAACTCTTCAACCGCAACACTTGAACAAATCCAGCAATGGAAAGAATCCTCTGTTCGAATCCGCAATATCACAAACGCCTCAAGAAATATTCGAATCTCGAAAATTATTTGGGTCTGAAAAGAAGAAAAAAAATGACACGAGCAGAAAAAACCGTTTAACCTGGTCAAGGCCTACTTACCGAGTATAAAATAAGAGGTTTTGTGCCTTTTTGAGGAAGATTTCAAATTGAATTTGCCTCAAGGGGGCTTTTCCCTCTTTAAACATTTTAGTTAAAATAAATAAATAAATAAATTCCTTCAAAATAATGTTCTGTGTTTCTTTCAGTGATTCAGTGATTTCGGTGATCCCTTCAAAAATTTGGCGAGAGAAATTTTCTAAAATTCTACCAGAGAATCTTTACAAAATTGCTCCAGAAAGTTTTAAGATTCCTTTGAGAATACTTCCAGAAGTTTCTGACGAGATTTCTTACGAATTTATTCCAAAGAATCATACGGGAATTGATCCAGAAATTATTAAAAAAAAAAAAATCGTCCACAGATTCATTCAAGAATTTTAAGACAAATTACCTCGACCTTAACTCCAGAGTTTCTTTTTTATGGAAATTGAATTCGAAAATGGCTATTGGAAATTCATCCACGAATTCTTCGTTTATACCTCCACAGATTTTATTGGGAATTCCTATAAACATTCCATCAAAAAAATTATTCATAGGTTCTTTTCCCATTTTTTTTGTTAACCCTTGACGGATAATATCAAGAGTTTTTCTTAAACATTCCTTGATCAAACCTCCATAATTTCCTTCTGAAATATATTCAAAGATTTTTGACAAAATAATTAGGCCGTTACAAATATTTATTTCACTTTTTGTCCCACCACTCTTTGACCGGTCGAGGGGGGGGGGATAAAAATAATAAAGCATTTAATTTGAAAAATATTAAAAACTCATCGGATTTGTTAAAGAATTTTAAGCAAGACCCGAAATTTTGATAAATATTTTTTTATCTGCCCCCTCAAAATGCAAAATCCAGCCAAAAATTTTTGAAGGGGGGGGGGGGACAAAAAGTCAAAATAAAATTTGTATCAGCCTTACAAAGATTCCTATGAAAATTCTCCATGGAATCATAGGAAAATTCCTTCAGAGATTTATTGAGAAATGCTCCGAAGGCTGTTTCAAAAGTTTCTAACATAATTACATCAGAGACTCTTTCAGTCATTTTTCCAGAGTTTTTTTTTTGGAAATTTCTCCAGAACTTGCTCCTTGAATTCCTATAGATTTTTTGTGAATTTTTGGAGATTATTTCAAAAATTCGTCCACAGATTCTATCTGGAATTTTCTCACAAATCACTTTGATTTTTATCTAGTGAGTTCTTCAGGATTAAAAAAAAATAATTTCACAGTTTTTTTTTAGTTTTTCATCCTAAAAAAATTTGGGATCCCTTCAAAAAATTTCTCGAGATATTTTCAGAACTTTCTCCAGAGATTCTTTACAGAATTACTACAGAAAATCATACGTGAATTACTACGAAAATTATTTCAAATATTTGTTCATCAAGAATTCTGTAAAATTTCTGTAAGTTTTCCTCCAAAAATTCTCTTCAGATTCCTTCAAGATTTTACCCACAAGTTCGTTAGTTTATCTGTTCTGAGATTTCTTGAGGAATAACTCTAGAGAATCCAGCGAAATTTTATTTAAAAATTCGTTCACAGATTCATTTCAGAATTTTTGCACATATTGCTTCGTCCTTTCTTCCAGAAATAGTCTCGGAAATAATTCCGATAATTGACTTCCTTCAGAGATTTTTTTGGACTTGCCAAAAAAATATCTTTAGATCTTTAGATAAATATAGAGATGTCTTCGTTCATGCCCCAGCGATTTTTTTTCCGAAAATCCACAAGAGATTACTTTAAGAATTGCCAGAGATTATTTCGATAATTTGTCCACAAATTCCTACGAAAATTTTTCCACAAATTTCTCGAATTATACCTCTAGAGATTATTTTAGGAACTCGCAAATTTTCAAAGATACTTTTTGGTATTACTGTAGAATTTTTTTTAAATATCTTCAGAAATTTATCTACATTCTTCTTCTTCTTCTTCTTCTTCTCTATGGCTCGACGTCCCCACTGGGACTTGGCCTGCCTCGCTTCAACTTAGTGTTCTTTTGAGCATTTCCACAGTTATTAATTGAAGGGCTTTCTTTGCCTGCCATTGCATGAATTTGTATATTGTGAGGCAAGGTCAATGATACTTCATGCCCAGGGAGTCGAAAAAATTTTCCCGACCAGAACGGGAATCGAACCCGCCGTCTCCGGATTGGCGATCCAAAGCCTTAACCACTAGGCTAACTGGAGACCCTGTTGTTATCTACATATTTCCAGTGAAATTTCTCCAGAGATTAATTTGAGAAATAATCCAAAGATTGCTTCAAGATTTTATCAATTAATTTGCTTTGTTCAATGTACTATGTAGTGAAGTATAGACATTCTACAAGGACTTACATAATTATAGAAACTAGATATTTTAAAGAATAATTTACATCACATTTTGTTATAATTTTGATCGGATTAAAACAAGATTGGTTATTTTTTGATAATGGAGTACAAGTACCCTACTTTATCTTATGTCCCCTATGTTCATCCTATTTTGAAAAGACACCGATTGTTTATGTTCTTTTTGTTACAATGCATGCTTTACTTAAAACAATAAGGCCGATGCAAATATTATTTTCCTTTTTGTCCGAGACCTTTTATCGGGTACGAGGGGGGGGGGGGGGCAAAAATAAAAAGGGTCAAAAAAAAAGAAAAAAAAAACTATTAAAAAACTAAAAATTATAAATACTATTGAAAAATTGTTGCTTGTAAACATATTTTCTATTGAAAATGGAGTCATAGGTCGCTATGTTTTTCTTTTCACATCTTCTATATTTTGGGATTTCTAATAAATCAAATATTTGCATCGGCCTAAATACTAAAATTAAAAAAAAAAACAGACAGCGATTACTATCTATGGTTTAGGTAGGATGAAAATGGCTGCACTTTACTCCACTTCCCCACCAGTGCATTTTTAATTACAATTTAAGTTATTTCGGCATTATCCTTCACCTATTTCATACCATGAGAAGTTGCAGGAAGTTATTGTAACATTACACTCTACAGTTATGTTCGGAAAAATTGAAGTGAAAGTCCATACAAGGTTACCAACTGTGACATGTTGTAGCTTTTTTTACCCTATCACCGATTATGCTTGAAATTGAACAGTGAACTACAAATATGGTGATTTTTGTTACAGAGAAATTTGATAAATTAGGAAGTATGGAAAAAAGTTGAAAAATGTGAAATAATTCAACATAAAAAAGTGCATTTATTTTATTTTTTTTAAATTATAAGCTAATATTTTCATAATTTTGAACCCTATATATCGACGAGCAGGCTAGGCAGAAAGTATTCGAAAAGCGTGCGAAACAATTTCTCACTACAGGTCGGACTCGATTATCCGGAGTCAGGTTTTTTCGATTCCCAGAATAATAGCTCGGAAACGGAATGCGGTAAGAAGCTGATTTTTTGACTGATCACTAGTCAAAGGTAGATTGACAAATTGTAAAAATTTCAGCTTCAAAGAGCATTCCGTTCCCCAGATATATATTTGAGAAGTGTCAGAACCTGACTCCGGATAATCGAGTCCGACCTGTACTAAAAGGTTAAGCTACAGTTCAATGTACTTACACTGCTATTATTTCGCACAATTTCACACAGCATCTAACTTTTTTCCGCGTGCTGTTAAAATTTTCAGTATATTTGTATTTCGATATCATTTTTTCAGCTCAATCGGTTATAGGGAAACACAGTTACAACATAGTTAAGCCAGGGCCCGTAGCGTAGTGGCTATACGTTCACTTCATAAGTGAATGGTCATGGGTTCGATCCCAGCCCCGGCACTTGCAATTTTTCGTCAGTTGATATTCCCCCCGAGAGCAGCTGACAATCTGACCCTCTTCTGAGCATATGCTCTAACGGACTCGGAAACTTGGATATCGGCTAACGGCAACTCATAATGAACCCCCCAATCGGACTGGAGAAGGAACAAGAGCCACACATATAATCAAAACCATCTAGATAGCTTTTTTTCGGTTGTTCCGTTGATGAAGAGAATCTGTAACCTGTGCCATATCAAGTGCATTTCCAGATTCTGTATCTTGGTACTTGTGTTCATTGGGAGTAAAAGATCAATGAAAATCACGGAAAATGTCAAAAAACTGAATTTAAAATTAATTGAAAAAATGTGAAGCTGTGAACTCAACAGCAAAACTTCTACCAGAATAAGCTTTAAGCTTGCTGGATTCGGCTTTACCGAAGAGAAAATGTTGGATGTCAAGGCCGCAATTTCAACCAAAATGACAGTAAATTTGGTTAGATCTTTCTGATTTTTTCCAATTGTATTTCGAATTATAACATTATAAAATGTAAGTAAGGGGGGGTTAACTTTTGATGTCGTTTCAGAGAGCGAGTGAAGGCGCTTAAGCCTAGGCTTGAGAGCCAGGACATGATGCCAAAGGACATGGAGTGACATTAACATTCTCAGCAAAGTCACTCCCAACGTAATTGTATATAATCCCACTTGTCACAGAACGGTTGGTACTAGATGTCCTCGTTTCACGGTTTTGATGTAGAATCTAGTTCGGAACTGATTCTCACAGTAATGCATAATAACGCTGTACAGTATGCCTGGCCGCATTAATGCTTGCAATGTATCTCCGATGCACGGCAAGCATTAATAATGTCAAGAAAAAGTATGGGAGTAGTCGATCCCATCATTTTTCAGGATTCTTTCAATGAATGGCTGTGGATGTATAGACTGGACTAGACTAGACTAGCTGTGTCATTTGGTAAAATCTTTTCCGTTATTACAGGTAAAAAAGTTAAGCAAATAAGGCAGAATTATTGTTTAATGTGTTACAAGTTTTGTGTTTGTGCATTCTCTGTGTTACATGTTCTATTTTACATAAATTGTAAATGTTTCCGCAATTCTAATCTACACTTCTTCATCCATCTGGTGGTAAAGAAGCAATCTTATTTTGATTGCCAACTTTCAAGCCATCTTGTGCAATTATTAGGCATCAGAGATATAAACAACACGGACATCAAGTAAAACCAGAATCGAGGAGCCCAATCATGATTAGTAATTCAAAAAACTTTTTAAGGATTTTTCTGGCTTTTCACTCCGATTGTGAGATTAAAAACAACCTTATGTTCTCTTACTCCGACGTTTCGATCTGTTATCGGATCTTTTTCAAGGATACGAGTTGCTTTCTCGTCATTTGGGTTTTTCAATCTCTTAACCGTCTTTTGATTTTTGTAAAAATCTGTTATTTGCTCCCCGTAAACCCCAATTTTGAGTTCAGTTATCGGGATTCAGACCGTTTTTGCTGCTGTCTGTTTACCATTTCAAAAACAAGCTATGAACACAGCAAGACAGACTGTTAACTAATAGACAAACTGCCAAATAAAACATAATTCCAGGATAAACTGATGGACCCGAAACATTGAATGAAACCTTGTCATCATGTGATGAGATTGTTATTAATGATTGTGTTTTATTGGGAGGAGGCTTATGTTTTGTGTTATTTATGATACTGCTGCTTTTTTATTTTAACATTTGTAATGATCTACCTATCGTTATATTCAATAAACTAATTTTCTTTTATTTTTGTAACACCCACAGCACTTGTGTTACGGTTGAACGTTTCCAACAGTTTGTTTCAATATACGTGAACTTTCAGCAAAACAACCTGAACTGAGTAATTCATGAAGTCGTGCGTATAGCGATAAAGATCTTCGGTGAGCTGTTAGCCTCATACAAGGACAAGTCAAAAAACAAGATCCCACTAACACTCGTTTTGAATAAACGTATAATGCAGGCATAAAAGCACAAGAAACTCACTTAAACAGAGCGAGATGTGACTAAAAAGTTAACAAAGTCCAATGTTCATCATACTGCAGAGCGAGGACGATGAGGAGCCTATAAGGAGTAGAAACAGCCGAAACATGAGCAATCGATCAGGCTCAGACAACTGAACTCTGACAAGTTACCCGCTAGTGCTGACTAATCGATCAATTTTTCAGCGCAAAACAACATTCGGTTCTTAAGATTGATGCTCTTGCAAAATTGAAGTGTGGCTTCGTCATATCTTCACCTAAATAAAGAACAGTGCATTCGCAAACATGCAATCAGGTACTATTAGGTATTCTTTCAAAAGATGTTAATTGTTAGTCAAAGTTCAATTAGATTCCGCGTTAGACACTAAAAATCCCCTCTCCCTTATGTGCGAACACTTGTACACTCGGCAAAGTAATATGTCTATTTGTACTGCAGCCCCATGGTGAGTTTGTTCCAATTTTGCCTGAAAATATTATCTTCACAAGAAACGGTATTTTTTTCCATGATAGTCGAGCTATTCCTTTAATACAAGAGGCAGAACTCTAATAAATTTTAAATATATTTCTTTGGCATCGATAAACTTCAAAAACTGAAATTATTTTCTCATTGTTATATAAATTTTATCGAAACTGAGCGTGTTATTTACATTTTATGGTTAAACATTGGGGCTATATTTTTTAAGCGTGTACAGCATAAACACGTATATTGTTGTTTCAAACAATCATCACACTGAGCCAGGAAAGTTTAACAAAACACAGAGTACATCGAAAATTAATTTAGTGTGTTCATACAGTTGCGCCAAAAAAACGCAGGTTACACTAGTTCAGAGTATTTTTGAACTCGGTAAGCTGATGATCATTTTTGGTGTAGAATCATGCCCTGAGTTCGAAAACGCGAAGGAAAAAAATCACAGTAGAGCGGAATGTTTTTCGACTTTCCATACAAGGTTGATGATTTGAAACCGATTTTTGTTCCATTTTTAAGAAAATTTGCTCACTTAACGCAAATTGAGCTCCGTTCGAGCTGAATTTTTTAATGTAACTCTCCTACATATGATATGTCAAATAAACGTTGAGAAAGAATTTTTAAAATTTATTTCTTATTGATCTTAATTTTTAAAATTTTCCTAAAATTTAAGGAGATTGTCTCTAAAACTTGACAAAATCTTTAATTTCATCATTCTGACGCAAAACCTGCATTGAGATGATTGAATGGTATTATATTCAGCTTTCAGAAGTTCACGACTTTCGTTTTATTTTGTGAACAAGTGTTATTGGTTACACCTTTAACAGATCCTGTAACAAAGACTACAATTGTGAATTCTTGATTGCAGCAGGTCAGAATCAAAACACGATTGATAAAGTCGAATGCTGATAACGAGATCGATTGTTTCCGACCTTTTTGTAATCATGCGTGCTCACTCCTGACCATATAAATAAAACACGCTCGTCGTATGCAGCGTAAGGTGTCGCTAGGTATGGTCGACGACCTTCTAAACTGTTAGGTCGTTTTCAGTGACTCTTCATTGCGAAGTCAAGCCACGACACTAAAGAAGACTTCACAGTTGAGGATGCAAACTTATAGTTGGAGGAGTTAATCATTCCAATGCAGAATTGTTCAAATGTGATTTTTGTTTTGTTATTTCAGTGACCTATGCACCACAAAAATGAAAAACGTAAACCAACATAATTTTTAGATGTGATCTATTAGGAAACTCTAGGTTCTTGAACGTGGAGGCACAACATTTTATCTTTTCAATCGTTTTCTACAGTTATGAATAGTGTTCCCGACGGAAACTTCATTTCTTGACACATACAGAATGGTTTGTGTTCTGTTCTTATCTTTTGAGTTAAAGTTTTCCCAAAATTTCGTTCTGTCGTTATAAATGAAATATAACATTATGCAGTCTTATGAAAACATCGTGGACGATTGCATTTTTTGAACATTTGAATAAAATTTAAATGAATATGTTTAAAATATTGCAGCATTGAATGAGTAAAGTTTATCCAAAATATACCCACCATGCGATAACATAAAACTACAAATCATTCTCAAAGGTGTTCATAATTTACCGCGAAACATAAGCGCTCGGTAATTAAAGCAAAGATCTCCATCTTCATTTGCATACACCCGATGACCAGATATTCTTCCACTTTTGTACGTGGTTTTCTGCCCGTTAGTCCCCTTCAGTTGATCCCAATTTGACCATGTGTGCATATTAATTTTGCTTTAATAATTATCACAAATCACCCACCATCCGACGCCAGCTGATCCCGAGCCAAAATATCGGCTCCCTCAACTAGCACCACGCGTTAAGCGTGGCCATTTTGAATGGCTCAATACTTATGCGTGTTTTCCCATCGTAAACCCGGCCGTGGTCCGGGTGGGGGCTATTTTCGCCCAAACGCTCAACGAGTTTCCGCTTCGGTCGTCACCAACAACGCGTATTCATGAACCCACCATTGATAGGGGTAATCTTAATCTTTTAAAAGCAAAAAAGAAAAGAAAACGAGACTCGCATGCAGTATATATCAAAGCTTGGAACTGAAGAAGAAGATAAGTCGAAACATGCTTACGATAACACGCGGATCGAAACTGCTCTACTTATTCTCTTTTCGGTTGGGGAAGCAAAACTTACCGGTCACGAGCCAGGGATGGCGGGTAATGTCTGGAAGGCCAGATTGGCCTCCGCCGACGGACGACGAGAGCTGTGAACATGCCGATCCGAGGGAATCTACACCGACGCCGGCGGACGCTGCCGATACGGCAGCTGCTTGCTGGTAGAACTGTGCAATACTGGCACTACCGGGAACTCCCATCGGTGGATAGCTATTCATTACGCTGTCGGTGTATCTACTGCTGATGGATGGACGAGAACGGATAAAGAAGAACTGTAGTAAACCGTGTGCTGGATTTCTAGGGATCGGCGGAAGCTGGGGATGAATTACCTGCACGATTTGTCGTCCAGGCCCGAGAAGCCTGGCATCGTTGAGTAGCTGGTGTGCGACGACGGGTGGTTGGAAACGAACGGATACATTTTGCTGGTCGGTGGAGAATTCGGACTACCTTCACTACCTGTGGTTAATGGACTACCTTCAGAGTTTGGGGTCTGTGACACTGTTGAATTCGAATTGGAAATGGACTGTGATGAAATCTGTGAGCTGATGAATGGCTGAAACTGTGCGTATTTTGGTAGCATACTATCGATTATGAATTTGGACATGGCCGCATTACAGGGGTTCTGTCGGGGTCGTTGTTAGTGGTCAGAATGGGAACCCGGTTGGTTGGTTGATTGGTTAGTAGTAGGATTGATCTGCTGTACCACGCACAGTTTCCTAGCTCTTGTTGGAACGGACTGGATTTTCGCTTTCTGGTTAGTAGTCTAAGGTTGGAGTTAGTTGAAGTCTTGTTGAACAACAGCTAATAACTACAAGGTACTCACTTCAATGCCTAATGCCACTGTGTCGATAAGTAGTGCACTCTGTTCAATACTTTGAGCAATCAAGCTGCTCAAACGGATTGCCACTTTACCACCCTAATAGACCCATTTTGATCAATTCATTCGATTATCACCAATGGCAAATGCTTTTCAATTATTCCGTTTTCTTATCACTTGACTTCCTTATCACAATTTCAAATCACAAACAAGTAGACTTATGCATTCAGTTTAACCGCCGTTTACCACAGTTGTTGATTCTCACTCGTCACTTTAGGTGGACTTTAATTGCCCAGTAGCACTAAAAACAGCGACGTCCTTAGCTCACTTGCACGCGGCATAACAGGTCATCAGATTGATGAACACTTATCTTCGACGGGAGCAGCACTTGTCACGTACGTCGAGGATTCAGCAAAGTTCAAACTGTCGGCAATTTTCTTTCTTCCCACTGCAGTACGCCTCGTGGCACGGATCCACTGCACGAAGTACAAAGTGTCCCCGCCGCACAAAAATGAAAACAAAGCAACCGTAGATTTTTATTGTTTGTTGTGTTTTCCGCAAAGCCTCCTTTGATTCTCTATCAAATTGTTTTATTCATCTTTTATCTTTGAACTAATGTTGATTTTTATTACTGCTTTATTTTTATAGATGTTATTTTGAATTTTCTCCTCTTGGTTGTTTTTTATTTTTACTGTTATTAATATTATAATAATAAAAATTCGATCGTAGAAGTCCGAAGTTGTTTACGTTATGACAAGTAGTTCGTTTATGACACAATACAAAAGTTTCGCATATAACAAGCAATACAAGAGGAAAAATGATATTCCTTGTGTGTTTATTTTATATTTTATATACATTAAAGCCCCGAAGCTCTCTGTATTGCCCACTGTCGCCGTCCCGCTCTATTGGTGCTTGATCTCTTCGCTCCGCCGTCTTGGCCTTTGGCCTCTCACTCATACGCGAAACTCTCGCTCTCTTCCGCGACTCTGGAGGAAATCAACGCGAAACGCGTGTGCAGCGCGGCGTTCAGGCATCCACATGAACCTTCGACTCGGCTGGATCTGTAACTCTTACTGGAACCAATTGCAATGTTGCCACAAATAACCGCAATTAAAATCGAAATGACCACGATCACGATCTACCGCATCACGAGCACGCACAAACCAATCGAGAATAAATCCAATTAGCAATCGATCAGTTTTATTACCGACCGCGTCAGGTGAAATTTACGTACGATTTTCGAAATTTTGTTCGCTTAATCCATGAACATCGCGAGCGCGTTTACGACCGTGATAGTGTCTGCACCTCTTCTTCGCACACACTGCGAACCATCAACGCGGAATACCGCCAGTAGACCGGTGAGCGATGAAAAACCCTAGCTCACCCACCGACCGATCCCGCAATGAGCAAAATGTGCTCAATCGGGCGGAGGAAAAACTAGTCATCCCGCTTCGACGTATCGAGTGGAAATAGGAACCTCCAGTCGGTCTTCTTGCACTACTGTGCGCCCTATAGACCTCTGTGATGGAATCCAACTCTCTTCTAGAGCAGGACCTCTAGCTCAACACCAGCTTTCATTTCACACTACCTCTCTCTCCATCGAATCGGTTGCGCTCTCTAGCCATGTGGGGTGTCCGCGGCACGCGGTGATGGCTCACCTCACAGAGCTGAGGTCGGGAGTTTTGATTTTTCCTTCTCTCTTCCCGCTTCTTGATCTCCAGCAGCACCAGAAGAGTGTGCTGAGTTGCACAACGCATCGAGCTGCGGTTTTCCGTATTCTCATTGGAACCAAGTGAAGGGATGACGCGCGTAGCGACAGTAGAGGTAAACACGCTTAAAAATATGCACTTATTGATGGATCTGAGATGGTCGCGATGGCTCAAATCGATGGCGAGATGAAGTCTTTATCGAATACCTTATTGTGCCATCAAATAAAGAAATAGCTTCCGTGAGATTAGATAAAAAAGGTTCCACATCTGTGTACATCGATTTAAACGTGGAACCTCAGCAGGAGATGAGGTGGACAAAAACCCGATTGGGTATGCTGCAGCAGCAGCAGTCCGACGACACCGATGCAGTTTCCTTTGAAGGCTCCTTCGGCAGATAAGAAGATATTTTTTGGGATTTTTATGCTTTGTTTACTTGCCGCAGTGGAAAAAAACGGAATGCCGGGCGAAATCCTATGAGAAACTTTTGCTTTTATGATAATGCACTTCGTTGCACAATTCTTGCAATCAAGTTGGAAATTTGCAGGACATTTTCTGAGCAGGAATTTGGATGATGGTGTTAAGGTAGAATGGTGTTTCATTCCATTATGAAAATGTTCCTCCCATGATACCTTACTAGGGCTTTCATTTAATATTTGCCAGCTACTTTTCCAATAAACCAATCGAACTCTTGCATTTATAGAAAAAGAGTGTCCAGAACCATCCACTGTTCCTACAAAGTTTCAAATGTTTGTATGGACAAAAGTCTACGAAGGGAGAGGATGGGTATGAGATGCTAAAAAGTGAGACAACGTAGTTTATGGACAGCGCCTGATCTGCTGCGGAGTTCGCCACATCAATCGACAGTCATGTTCAGCTACCATGCGTCTCCACGGTCTCCACTACCTGCAGTTTAGGTAGTTGCTTACACAAAATACACACAACTCGCCTTGCATCCCATTAGCTATCTTTATGGATGTATCTAGGGCTTATAATACATTAAATGTTTTTCAAAAAAACATGCGAATTGGTTGCAAGACAAGGGTAAAAGTTCCCTTATTACTGTTTTGACCAAAAAGCTTGCAAATGGTATTTTTAATAGATGCATTATACTTTATTAATAACATTAATTCAGTTTTGTGTTCAGGAATTCTCGAAACCCTATGTTAAACAATTATTTCCCTTAAATTTGTTGCTCCTTTGCACCTATAAAGGTGGATCCCATAAGAATTCAATGGGATGCGCCGCTATAGAACTTCTTCTTCTTCTTCCTTATGGCTCTACGTCCCCACTGAGACTTGGCATGCCTCGCTTTAACTTAGTGGTCTTTGAGCACTTCCACAGTTATTAATTGAAGGGCATTTTATGTCTGCCATTGCATAAATTTGTACAAGGGATACTTCAAATAACTTTGACAGGTAAAATTTTCACTTTTCAAAAAATGTTCAACTTGATGTAACTTTTCGAAAAGGGTATCAAATATTCTCAAATTTTTACTGTAAGTTCATCAACTAGTTGTGTATCAATGGTCAAAATTTGAAAAATATCGGGCCATTCTACACGAAGTTGTAAAGGTTCTAGAAAAAGGTATAATTATCCGATAGCCAACTTTGAGCTGTTATATCTCCGGATTCAATGAACCGGATGCAATGAAATTTTGATCATTTATGACTAATATAATGAGCTTTCAAAAACTTTTGACTAAACTTAAAATTCTTTACACGAAAGAAAATTATTACGATTGAATTATTTTTCTAATATAACACCAATTTATCCAAAACTTCATCATCGTTTCAAAATTCGAGATAATAATTATAGTTCATTTAAATTCCCTCTAATAGACTTGAATATATTTACGTTTCAAAGGAAAGCAACCGTATAGCTGGCATTAAATTGAAAAAGTAATGGAATGCTTATGAAAAATAGATAAATTTACTAAAAAAACATAGAATAAATGAAATCGCCATAACTTTTTTTCTTATTAATAATTTCAAATCAAGTAAACTGTTTTTCAAAGTTCATTATATTAGTCATAAATGATCAAAATTTCATTGCATTCGGTTCATTGAGTCCGGAGATATAACAGTTCAATGTTGGCTATCGGATAATTATACCTTTTTCTAGAACCTTTATAACTTCATGTAAAATGGCCCGATCTTTTCCAAATTTTGACCACTGATACACAACTAGTTGATGAACTTACAGTAAAAATTTGAGAATATTTGATACCATTTTAGAAAAGTTACAGCGAGTTGAACATTTTTTGAAAAGTGAAAATTTTACCTGTCCCAGTTATTTTGAGTATCCCCTGTATATTGTGAGGCAAGCACAATGATACACTATGCCCAAGGAGTCGAGAAAATTTTACCGACTGGAACGGGAATCGAACCCACCGTCTCCGGATTGGCGATCTAAAGCCTTAACCACTAGGCTAACTGGAGACCCCGCCGCTATAGGAATCAATGTTAAATTTTACCACCATAATAGGAACCGTGTACCTATAGTTGGTTCAAGTGATTTGTTTGAAAAAATCTGGAATAAACGATGGTCTTTACATTTTTCCTAGCAAATTGAAATGAAAAACTATCGTTTAACGTTTTCAGGCTAATGCTAAGGCTAATTCAGGCAGCGCCTAATGCTTGTACGACATTTCCCCGAAAACCAATTCCCCGAATGCAGTTTTCCCCGAAAGCTATTTCCCCAAATATACCATTTTCCCGAAAAATGTTTCCCCAAATGTACCGTTTCCCCGAAAAGAGTATTGCATCTGCCATTCAACATTCTTCGTGCCTCAGCTGACGCTCATCACGCTGACGTAGTACACGTGGGCGTGGACCATAATGACTCCAATGCACAACTAGTGGGATCCAGTCATTGGGCACGCTTAACCAAAGTACGTCAGGCCGAAGTACGTTGAGCCGAATGAGTTGTTTAGCTGTCTTCTTAATTTTCTTTATAAAAGATGATCAAATTTGTTTTCGAAGTTCTAGAAGTAGGTAGTTTTGAATCCCTTGTTTTTTAACATTTCTCGAGTCTAGTGCATTCTTAGGATACTAAGGGTTAAGGGTCATTTAGCCGAATGTCATTTGGCCGAACGCCGTTTGGCCGAAAATGAATTATGAGCTCAAGTGATAATGCCACTGCAGTGCAATAGTTCCCACATCACTATAACTCGAAGGAAAATCCTATGTTTCAAAGATGGATGAATCTCTGATCAAATAATGGCAGTTTCAGCGCCAACTAATCTTTGAATGCAAAACTAGAAAGAATAGCCTACGAATAAAAGAAGGAAATATGTCTGTGATCATATTGGTAGCCAGCATATGAAAAAGTTCTTCTAAATCCCTTTGATTTTAATTCGGCCAAATTATACTGTTACGAAAATATTGATGATCAATCTGCCAACATTTTATCTGAGATTTTCCCTTCTTTTTATTTATTTTTATTTTACTTTTACATGCAGTTTTTGGGGTTGTACTGCTGCATAGTTTACTGACGATAATTAAACTTCTGACTGCCCCATGACAGAATTACCTTCTGTCGGCTATTCTTTTAAGTATTGGGATTTTTGTCGGTCTGGGTTAAAAATCTTCGCTTCCACATCGCTTTTTCATCACGGATTTTACCTTCTTTTAAAAATAGGTAGTTCTTATGACGTTTATGTTTATGTTTATTATGGTAGTTCTTATGACGTTCATGCATATAATACATTCAAATCATTCAACTAGATTGCCCGTTCATGGCTTTTAACTCAATCGGGCAGATGACCCATCCAACCTAAAGACACTTTCGGCCTAATGAAATTCGGCCTGATATGTTTCTGCTTAATAACCGTCTTTTTAGCCTGATTGAAAACGTTTCTTATAATAAAATTTCCCTTCTGTCAATTTTGAAACTCCATCCAATTTGCATGGAGTGAAAAATTGGTGATATACTTTAAACAAATTTTATTACCTTTTCGTTTTCGTTTACATAATAAAATTGAGCCTTCATAAGCAAGCATTTGACAGCTACTTTTCCAATAAACCAAACGAACTCTTGCATTTATAGAAAAGGAGTGCCCAGAACCATCCATTGTACATACAAATATTTCAAATGTTTGTATGGACAAAAGTCTACGAAGGGAGAGGATGGGTGTGAGATGCTCAAAAATGAGACTACGTAGTTTATGGAAAGCGCCTGATCTGCTGCGAAGTTCGCCACATCAATCGACAGTCATGTTCAGGTATCATGCGTCTCCACGGCCTCCACTACCTGCAGTTTAGTCGCTTACCAAAAATACACACAACTCGTCTTGCATCACATTAGCTATCTTTATGGATGTATCTAGGGCTCACAATACGCTAAATGTTACTCAATAAACATGCAAATCGGTTGCAAGACAAGGATAAAAGTTCCCTTGTGGAGGTAGTACCATACCAATTGTGGTGGTAGTGACAATTTAGCACTATTTTGACCAAAAAGCTTGCAAACGGTATTTTTAATAGATGCATTATACTTAATTAAAAACATTAATTCAGTTTTGTGTTCAAAATTAAATTAAAATAATTTTACCACCATAATAGGAACCGTGTACCTATAATTGGAACAAGTGATTTGTTAGAAAAAATCCAAAAAAAAAACTATGGTTTTCACATTTTTCCTAGAAAATTTAAATAAAAAACTATCGATTAACGTGTTTAGACTTTTTTATTTTTTGGTATTATTAACTTTATTCAATTATTTTACTACAAGAAGCTACTAATAGCACCACCATTGGTACGTTTACCCTATTTGTGTTGAATAGATGGATAACAAGGCGACTCAGTAGTATCAATTGTTTGTATGAAGGAGACGCAAGGTAACTCATAATCCTAGAATCCAAGATGACCACCGGCCAATGAGGTTATACTAGTTTGCCTAGTTACAAGTGAACAAGAACATTTGCCTAGTTACAAGTGAACAAGAACAAAATAGAAGTTACACACTTATTAGAAGTTTTCTTCTTGAGATTGGTACATTTAAGTTCTGATGCAATGTTGGACTGGAGTTCTAAGATAGGTGTCCTTAATTTTAATTGTAATTTTAAACTAATTTCTGCGGCAACAATTGAAGAAACTTGGAAGGAATCTTAAAAGTCGTCCAAAATGTACAGAAAATAATATTATTTGAAGAGGGTTCTTACACATATCATTCTATAACCGATTTTATTTTCACTAAAAATATTGAGAATCGACCTAGATTTCAAAAAGTTCTTCCCAAGTAACAGAACTAGTTGAATAGAAGCTGTTCTTAAGCTAAATTTTGCTTACGAGTGGTTTGTTTTATTATTATATAGCCATATTGTTTGTTGGGTTCTTCAAAACTACAAAAACGCACTAAGAAAAAATGTACTTTCCAAGTTGCTGGAGATATCGAAAGGAATTCAGAAGGCACCTTCTCTGAAAGTGGAAAATCTTATCAACAGTCTATTGGCATATGAGTTATACGCCTACATGGTAGTGTGGTGTGGACATTGTTGTCCTTCTAACTTCAGGATTTAGGACGGTAGGTCCCGAGGTTCAATTCATCAAGAAGGTACGAGGTGCGGCTCAAACAGCTACTGTTTTGGCATCCAGCGGCTAAATATGAAATTCACCTCCACTGGTATCTGTTCATGAGAAAATTGCTTGAGACTAACAAGCATCTTCCGAACATTGGAGAACATAGGTTTGATACAGTCAAACTTTGCTATACTCCCACTCTGGCCTACGAAGCAAACAAGTTCCTTATTGCAATCGCGGAGGTGGTGATGAATGTGATCAGATTCAGAACACGGGTTCGAAACCTTTCCAATGTTATGTGCCAAACGATGCTTCCGGAAAGCAAGACAAAGTCAATTTTACAGCTAACTGAATGCTGTCATGGATATGATCCTAAAATACAAGATCAAAATCCTCATGAACAACTGCAGCACGATGTACTTATCAAATTGAGCTGTGATCATCACGTTGAACACGCTCAGCTCCAATATTGCGACTGTCCTCCTTCTCTTCTCCACTCCTGACGCTTTGATAAAACGGTACTTCGTTGAGGAGCTACGGATATTCTGGAAGGTGACAGCGTAAACGATCAACAGATTACCTTCAAGAACGGCTTCATCGCCACCGATGAAAATAATTGAGGTAAGTTCGCATATTACGAAACGCTATGACAATTAGGTTTTTAAATTAAGAAAAATGTGTCGATTTTTTTATTTTATGTGAAAGAGCACCTTTTTCTGAACCACCATGATTTTTTTCAGATTTTTAGAACTTCATTCTGGTACCTAAAATCGCTTTCGAAGAGATTTTTCGAAATCACCTTTTGACAGCTGGCCAACTGCTTGACAGCTCCGCCCAGTACAAAATGCGACGAGGGGTGATTCGACAAATCGCTCCCATACAAACTTCAAACTGATTTTTAAATAGGTTCCAGGGCACCCAAATTCATGAAAATTTGGATTTCGGCTCAGTTTTGCATGCAGATTCTGAATATGGAATTATCTCAACACCGCTAAAGAAGCCAATTCAAAACTTCCTTACAAAAGTTGTTAAGTAATATGCGAATGAACACTTGGGTGAGCTACGAACTCTCTCTCTCTCTTCTTGGCGTAACGTCCTCATTGGGACAAAGCCTGCTTCTCAGCTTAGTGTTCTATAAGCACTTCCACAGTTATTAACTGAGAGCTTCCTCTGCCAATGACCATTTTGCATGCGTATATCGTGTGGCAGGCACGAAGATACTCTATACCCAAGGAAGTCAAGGAAATTTCCTTTACGAAAAGATCCTGGACCGACCGGGAATCGAACCGTCACCCTCAGCATGGTCATGCTGAATACCCGTGCGTTTACCGCCTCGGCTATATGGGCCCTACGAACTCAGAGAAAGCAATGGATACACTGGAACCTCTTTTTATGCACATGACTGGGACTGCATAAATTAAAAATGTGCATAAATTAAAAATGTGCATAAAAAGAGGGAAATTTATGCATAAATTAAGTTTGGGCTTGAATTAGAAAATCTAGTTTGCGAGAACAGATCTTGCTCCTGGGCAGATGAGGTGGGGCTAAGGGGGTTTTCAGAATGTTTCCAGAGAGCCCAAAAAGGGGGTTCCAAGGGGCTTCAGGGGCGTTTTAAGGGGTTGTTTCGGGGGGTTTGAGAAGCCTTACAAGGGTATTCTGTCAAGATTTTTTGGTGTTTTCATGGGATTACGGAGAATTCTGGGGTATTTCAATAGTGTTAAGTGGGTTTCAGGGGCGTTCCAAGGGGCTTTAGGGGAAATTCAAGGGATCTCAGGAGACTTTAAAGGGCGTTGCATGAGGTTTGAGGGGTGATTTAAGGTATTTCAGAGTTTGTTCTAAAACTTCCTGAAATGCCTCAAAAATCCCCCTTGAACCCCTCGGCGACCCCATGTAACGCACCTGAGAGGCTTCGAAACCCCATAGAACTTCTCCGTAACGCTACCGTAACGCCTCTGAATCCCCCGAAAATGCTCAGAAACGTCTTGAAATGCCACCAAAATCCCCCTTAAACCCCCTCGGACCCCATGTAACGCACCTGAGAGGCTCCAAACACCCTGAAAACTCCTCCGTAACGCTTCCGTAACGCCTCTGAATCACGCCGAAAATGGTGAGAAACATTTTGAAATGCCTCCAAAATCCCCCTTAAACCCCCTCGGACCCCATGTAACGCACCTGAGAGGCTCCGAACCCCACGAAAACTCCTCGTAACGCTTAAGTAATGCCTCTGCATCCCGCCGAAAATGCTCTGAAACTTCTTGAAATGCCACCAAAATCCCCCTTAAGCCCCCTCGGACCCCATGTAACACACCTGAGAGGCTCCAAACACCCTGAAAACTCCTCCGTAACGCTTCCGTAACGCCTCTGAATCACGCCGAAAATGGTGAAAAACATTTTGAAATGCCTCCAAAATCCCCCTTAAACCTCCTCGGACCCCATGTAACGCACCTGAGAAGCTCCGAACACCCCGAAAACTCTTCCGTAACGCATAAGTAACGCCTCTGCATCCCGCCGAAAATGCTCTGAAACGTCTTGAAATGCCACCAAAATTCCCCTTAAACCTTCTCGGACCCCATGTAACGCACCTGAGAGGCTCCGAACCCCACGAAAACTCCTCGTAACGCTTAAGTAACGCCTCTGCATCCCGCCGAAAATGCTCTGAAACGTCTTGAAATGCCACCAAAATCCCCCTTAAACCCCCTCGGACCCCATGTAACGCACCTGAGAGGCTCCAAACACCCTGAAAACTCCTCCGTAACGCTTCCGTAACGCCTCTGAATCACGCCGAAAATGGTGAGAAACATTTTGAAATGCCTCCAAAATCCCCCTTAAATCCCCTCGGACCCCATGTAACGCACCTGAGAGGCTCCGAACACCCTGAAAACTCCTCCGTAACGCTTCCGTAACGCCTCTTAATCACGCCGAAAATGGTGAGAAACATTTTGAAATACCTCCAAAATCCCCCTTAAACCCCCTCAGACCCCATGTAACGCACCTGAGAAGCTTCGAACACCCCGAAAACACTTTCGTAACGCATAAGTAACGCCTCTGCATCCCGCCGAAAATGCTCTGAAACGTCTTGAAATGCCACCAAAATCCCCCTTAAACCCCCTCGGACCCCATGTAACGCACCTGAGAGGCTCCAAACACCCTGAAAACTCCTCCGTAACGCTTCCGTAACGCCTCTGAATCACGCCGAAAATGGTGAGAAACATTTTGAAATGCCTCCAAAATCCCCCTTAAACCCCCTCGGACCCCATGTAACGCACCTGAGAGGCTCCGAACACCCTGAAAACTCCTCCGTAACGCTTCCGTAACACTTCTGAATCACGCCGAAAATGCTCTGAAACATTTTGAAATGCCTCCGAAATCCCCCTTAAACCCCCTCGGACCCCATGTAACGCACCTGAGAGGCTCCGAACACCCCGAAAACTCCTCCGTAACGCTTCCGTAACGCCTCTGAATCACGCCGAAAATGCTCTGAAACATTATGAAATGCCTCCGAAATCCCCCTTAAACCCCCTCGGACCCCATGTAACGCACCTGAGAAGCTCCGAACACCCTGAAAACTCATCCGTAACGCTTCCGTAACGCCTCTGAATCACGCCGAAAATGATCTGGAACATCTTGAAATGTCTTCCTAAACCAAAACCCCTAAAAACGCCTCCATAACGGCTTTGAAACCAGCCAAAAATGCTCTGAGACTCCTGAAATGACTCCGAAATCTCCTTAAGACCCACTCGGAGCCCATGTAACGCACATGAGACCTTCGGAAACACCCAAAAACGAACCTGTTACCTTCCTTTGCTTTCATCTGTAAACACTCCCCGGTCGACGTTGCAATAGTTCCTGTCATTATTAAATATTCTTATGCACAATATTGGTTCTGAGTAGTTCTCCCTCTTTTTATGCAGGGCATAAAAAAAGGTGCATAAATTAAAAGTGCATAAAAAAAACATGCATAAAAAGAGGTTTTAGTGTAATATAGGTATACCACCTGGATAACGTAACAGAGGTCATTACAGGGGAGTTTTCGGAAGTTCAGAGGGTCTCAGGTGCGTTTTACGGGGTCCGAGGGCGTTTGCAGAGGTTGCCGGTGGCATTTCAGGATGTTTCAGATAATTTTCGGGGGGTTTCAGAGGCGTTACAGGGACGTTTTCGGGAGTTTTGTAGAGTCTTAGAGGCGTTCCAGTGGGTTTTGATGAGGTTTCAAGGAGCTTACAGTTTTTGAATACATTTTCAATAACTGAGAGCGATTATTCAAAAATGTTTAAAAACTTCAAGGGGGTTCAACTGTTTACGCTTGTAGATCGTATGGTATATGTATACTCAAGGAAGTTCTTGGAAATTTTCAAACAAACATTGGCAGCACATACTTGCATGAGACTATGCAAGCATGAATTTCATTCTTTCACACAAGTTATGCTTACAGGTTTGATGACTTATGACTTCCGAATCACAGGAACGACTGGTACGATGGCGAATATGAAAGTTAAAAAATTAGAAGAATACGGCATGGTCGAGAATGTTGCAACACCATCGTGTAAGGGCGAATGAAGCACGTTATAGACAGCTGTGCGGAATAGGCAGATTTCAATCTTCCGGGGGAAGAAGCACCAACAGGAAGATAGCGAAGCGATGGAAGAGCTGTACTGCGCTAAAGACACACGGAAGATCTACGAAAAGTTGAACGGCGCTCGCGCAGAGGCTTTGTGCCACAAGCCGGCATGTGCCGAGACAACCACAGGAATCTTCTCACGAGCAAGTGTGAGGTGGTCGACAGATGGCGGCAGCATTACGATGAGCACCTTGATGACGACGTTGCAAGTATCGAATGGGAGCGGGGTAACAGATTTAGGAGTACGTGCGCAGGACGAAAGACTTCCGGAATCTAACCTCCAAGAGATTGGGAGGAGATTGGTCGGTTGAAGAACAACAAAACCGCTGGATCAGATCAACTATCAAGCGAGCTTCTAAAATACGGTGGAGAATCACTAGTCATTACCAAGATATGGGAGGAGGAAGTATTACCGAAGGAATGGATGGAAGGTATTGTGTGCCCCATCTACAAAAAAGGCGGAGAGTTGGATTGTGGCAACTATCGTGTAATCGATTACACTACTAGGCACTACCTACAAGATACTCTCTCAACTTTTATGCCACCGTCTATCACCGATTGCGAGAGAGATCGTGGGGCAATACTAGGCTGGATTCATGGGTGAACGCGCTACAACGGACCAGATGTTCGCCATCCACCAGGTGTTGCACAAATGCCGCGAATACAACGTGTCCACACATCACTTGTTCATCGATTTTTAATCCGCGTATGATACAATCGATTGAGGCCAGTTATGGCCGATTATACACGAATACGGATTCCCGGATAATCTGATAAGATTGATCAAGGCGACGATGGATCGAGTGATGTGCGTAGTTCGAGTCAGGGACACTCTCGAGTCCCTTCGAATCTCGCAGAGGGTTACGGCAAGGTGATGGTCTTTCGTGCTTGCTGTTCAACATTGCTTTAGAGGGTGTAATAAGAAGAGCGGGGATAAACACGAGTGGAAGGTCCGTTCAGCTGCTTGGTTTCGCTGCTGATATTGATATTATATCTCGCAAATTTGAGATGATGGCGGAAACGTACATCCGACTAGAGAATGAAGCCAGGCGAATCGGATTAGCCATTAATGTGTCGAAGACAAAGTTCTTGGAAATTTTCAAACAAACATTGGCAGCACATACTTGCATGAGACTATGCAAGCATGAATTTCATTCTTTCACACAAGTTATGCTTACAGGTTTGATGACTTATGACGCCTTCGCTACCCCGAATTGTTGTCGACGGTGATGAAATCGAGGCGGTTGATGAATTCGTGTACTTGGGCTCACTGGTGATCGCCGACAACGACACCAGCAGAGAAATTCAGAGGCGCATTGTGGCAGGAAATCGTGCTTACTTTGGACTCCGCAGAACTCTACGATCGAACAAAGTTCGCCGTAACACGAAGTTAACCATCTACAAAACGCTGATTAGACCGGTTGTCCTCTATGGGCACGAAACATGCAGACCTTACGTGCAGAGGACCAATGCGCCCTTGGAGTTTTCGAACGGAAAGTGTTGCGTACCATCTACGGCGGAGTGCAGATGGAAGACGGGACTTGGAGACGGCGAATGAACCACGAGCTGCATCAGCTGCTGAGAGAACCAACCATCGTCCATTCCGCGAAAATCAGGAGGCTCCGGTGGGCGGGTCACGTCATCAGGATGTCAGAGAGCAACCCGACTAAAATGGTTCTCGAGAGTCATCCGACCGATACAAGAAGACGTGGAGCGCAGCGAGCTGGATGTGTCGACCAGGTGGAGGACGATCTGCGGACCCTTCGCCGAGTGCGGAACTGGAGACACACAGACATGGACCGAGTTGAATGGAAACGACTCCTACGTTCAGCAGAGGACACTCATGCTTTAGTTAGGCTGACCATACGTCCCGTATTCAACGGGACAGTACCTTTTTTATGGCCTTTTATAGTTGTCCCGTCGTATTGTGGAAAAAGGCCAAAATGTCCCGTATTTTTCGGAAAACGAGCATCTTAGTGTTAACAAGAAAAAAGCTAAGTTTAATTTATTAAAATAATATATCGACATATTTTCCTATCTTTACTCTTATCGATGAAACAGATATTTTTTGATTAAGAAATAAAGGTTCATCCTGTTAAAATTTCTAGTTAAATATTAATGATTTGAAGTATCAGAAATATTTCCTAAGTGCTTACTGAAATTCACAGTTCAATAGGTTTTTCGTGTTTTTATTTAAATTCTCAACAAGTTTAAAAAGATGTTTGTGAAGGATTAAACTATAATTTTATATTACTTTAGAATGTACCCTTAAGATTCTACAGCAATTCTACAAGAATTTACTAGAATAAAATGTTAATTTCTCAATTTTTTCTAAGTCAACAATTTTTAATGGAAATTATTAAGTCATGCATAAAGGAGTTGGAGATAAACAACATAATCATTCAAAAAATGTGATTTTTTCGGGAGTGTTTATGACATCAACACTTTTTACATGATTAGAGATTTCAGACTTAAAATACGAAAAATGAAAATATCTGTTGAAATAATCTCATTCATGTCTACTAAAATAGTTGCCCATAAATATAAAGAAAAAATAAAAATAGAACAAACTACGACTATTATAAAATAATTACATTCAAAAATAAACATACAGAATGTTTAGCCTTTTCAGTCATTCTTCAAATGCAAAAAAAAACTTAGCCATAAATAATAGAATTAAGAGGCGATGAATTGCGGAAAACATCTACTATCTTTGTCTTTTTTTTGTTTTATAATTATTTAACTTTTGCACGCTTTAGCTTTTGAAAATTTTGATTGATTCCTTATCAAGTAACAATAACAGCTGAATAACAGCTTATTCAGCCATTTTTTTAAATCAAGTTTAAGAGCGGCTTATTCGTATAGTTATATAGCAATAATGTTTGTTACGTTATATTTTAACATAATTTCAAAGATAGCTTTAGTCGCCTCAAAACTTTGTTTAGGTTTTATTCTTATGTATTTTGCTTTCATAAGAGTACACAAATTTGCATATCTCAGATCATTTGAAACATTTTGTATGTCCCGTATTTTATGCTCATATGTCCCGTTTTTATCTTGTTACTATCTGGTCAGCCTAGCTTTAGTCTGACCGGTAAGTAAAAGCAAGTATGCTGAGGGTGACGGGTTCGATTCCCAGTCGATCCAGGAACCTTTCGTAAGGGGAATTTCCTCAACTTCCTTGGAAGACTACCTTCGTGCAATGCAAAATAATCATTGGAACAGATAGCTCTTCGATATATAATAACTGTGGAAGTGCTCATCGAACATTAAGCTGAGAAGCAGACTTTGTCCCTGCTAGGACGTTACGTCAGGAAGAAAAAGAAGAAATTAATCTTTTCACCTTCGAAGAGGTTCAGAGAACATGCTTCATGAAGCGCTACTCTGTGTAGTTTACAATATAATTTGGGAAGCTTGTGCAAGTATTACTGACATTTGAACATTATTTGCAGTTACCATCAGCTCTTCGTTGCAGGAATAAAATAACATCCAAATTCGATTTCGTGCAAGCATTTCCAAATGGAATGTAATTAAATGATCACCAATGTGCTGGACAATTTACATCTAACCACCCTTTTAAAGCAAACGTTTCCTTTGTCTTTCCTAGTCCACCTCAACCTCCAGATCCTGACAAAGTGATTATTAAGAGTGGGTAAGAATTTCCTGATTTCTTCATGTCAGGCAGCTAAAGCTACTTCCAGTTTCATGCAAAACCATCTCCACACCACCAGTCACTTTAACAGATACGTACATAGCGCACAATCGGAGATGGTATTTAAAAAGTGCATCTCCCGCTCATTTTCCGCGAACCATCACCGGAGAGTACATAAAGCGGCATCGTTACGAGCTGCAATAAGTGTGAATGAAACGATTATATCTTCGCTATAAAACGAAGTGCACTCTCCAGCACACGAGTCACCAGGGCCAAACTGCCAACAACGCCAGTTGGCGCGGACAGCACGGAACAGGTTTTCAAAACCTATGTGCTCCATCCGAACATGGATCCGAGAGCATGAAGTGAAGATTTTAGGGAAGCGCAATGGCATCCGAAAGAGAGCACCGTATATTTGCGCTCTGAACCTGAATGATGATGCTCTCCGGTGGCCAGAATCCCCTTCAACCGATGTCTCCCCCGCATCTTTATTTCTTCCATTCAAGTTGAACTGGCGTCTGTTTGGCCTGGATTTCACCCAAAAAGTGTTAGACAGCCTGTCTGATGCGACCTTAACATACAGAGCATGAATTCTTTGGATGATTATCTTCATTTCTGCCACATAACATACTAACGACAGAAATTATCGATTGGCGGTGAAAGCTCTCAGTTAATAACTGTGGAAGTAAATAAGCTATAAGCCCAACACTAATTTGAAAAACAAGCTTCGTCTAGGTATGGATGTCATGCCAAGAAGAAGAGAACAAAGCATACTAACAAAACTTTCTCAACTAATTTGAAAGCAAAGTAATATACGAAGGCCTTTTCAATTTTCATTTATTTAAGGGGTTGCATAGGTTACCCCTGACAATTTGTTGTGAATACTTATGGTTCAACTGTCGTTACCAATTTCATCGCCTCAAAAACACAGATAAAATCGAGCGCAGAATGGTTTGTTTTCTTCTTGCCACATCATGATGCCTCATAGACGACGACGACGACGACGACGACGACAACGAGGGGACTGCACTATGTGCAATTCAGGTCCTCCGCAGCTTGAGGAAACGCGGGAGGCAACCGCAGAGACAAATCAAGAATCAGCCAACATTCGGCATCTAACGTGGAGAAAAAGTAGTATAGCCCACCAGAAACAAAGAAAAAGAAATCTGAAACTGTTGGCAACTTCCTTCCTGTTCCAGGGGAGTAGTTTTTAGAATTCACCACCACGCGGAGCACACGGTTGCCAAGGATAGGGTAGAGGAGGTAATTCATTGGAATTTCAAGACGCTCTTCGGCTGCTGACTGCGGCCAGCTACAATGTAATCTTTTCGCGTTCACCAGAATTGGCTAAATATTAATAGATTTTGCAAAGCACATACAAAAAATCGACTACGTCGACGAAAACCGTGCGAAAGAAGGTTGCTCTGGTGGTACGCTGCCCCGGTGCGGTAGTGGCGGCGAGTGGAGCACGAATGGCATGGAGAGCACCGTTCGAGGTTTAGACTGGAAATCAGACTGTGTTTAGACTGTAGGGCCTCGTATCGATCGTTACGTTGTTTAATATGTTGTGCTTGAAGATTAGTGCATTTTTGAATTCAGTTTTCTTTTCATAAGCACATGCGTTTTTTGAAGATTTTGTGTTTGATAATGTATTGGATATGAACAGGCTCATGTTACCCGAAATCGGTTTTAAACTGCAAGTTTATATTAATTCGATACGTTTTGTTTTGCTGATGTTTGTGGTACCGTAAAACGGGGTATCATTGATCGGCTTGGCCAACCTCATGAAATATTTAAACAAACATTTTGATTTGAATCAGATTCTGTTCGCGAATAGTATTGCGTAATCTACTGTTATTCGGCTATTAACCGTTATGTGTCCGACAGTTTTTTTTGCTTTCTTCTACACCGTGCTTTTTAAATGGGGGCTGGGCACCCGGGTACCCTGTCGGCCACATAAGGATTAAATGACATGGAATTCATGAAAAATGAATTTCATAAAGATGGATATAAAACAATTTTACCTTACCTGTGTTACGTAACGTAATGAGAAGCATTTTAAAACATTCATGCTTGGAATAAATACTAGGCACAATAAGGTTAGAAATCACTGTGTAGCTTTAAAATAGTATCTTAGAGTTGGATTCCATAAATAAACCTTTTATGAGAGTGCTTTGCTTCAATAAAATATAAGATTTATTCAAAGTAGGCAAACAATTCCTTAAGCCATTGCCTACCTGAAGGCGTTATTCGCGGTTAAAAGAATTTTAATCCTAAAATAACTCAAAAAGTGTAAGGATTTGGACAACATATTAGAAATCAGATACCCCAAATTTAGTATGTAGGGGGATTTTCAACACGAATACGATCACCATGACATGATCAATGTTACTATGGTATGATCAATTTTATCCCAAATCAACAAAATCAAAAATTAGATTAAAAAGCCTATTTTAACGTGTTTCAAAGTTTTACAACACTTTTTCGAGTTGCTTAACATATACTTAGATGGCCAGTACTTGTTTAAAAAATACAAAACCTGTAACATTTGCTTTAACCTTCCGTTAATCGCGCTGTTGTACTTTGTACAACACATGAGAATTATCGACTATTACTTTGAAACCATCTTTTCTATCGATGTCAACCCCAAATGTATTCTACAAGAATCTTATTTGGAATATTATAAGACCTTTTTTGAAAACAGTATAACTCCTTATAATGCGGAAAATTGAAAATCGCAATATGAAGAACGTACTATATTTAAGATAAGATAGACAGTTGAATGTGAATTAGTGTATTTCAAAATCTAAATGATCTAGAAATATGGTGTCTTCGGCAAAGTTACTTGGGATATCAAGGGCCTTCGCGAGGTGATCTGAGAAATTCAGATTTGAACCGATAGGCGGCGCTAGTGAGCATGTAATTTTTATATCCCATATAACTCAGGATCCTGAGTACTTAGAAAGATGGTGTCTTCGGCAAAGTTGTTTGGTTGGTTAAACACTAACTGATGGAGAGCCGTTTGGTTTGAAACTCCACATCTAGGTGGCGCTAGTGGGCATTGAAATTTTATAACTCATACATCTCAGGACCCTGATTACTTAGAAAGATGGTGTCTTCTGCAAAGTTTTTCAGTAGATCAAACACTAACTGATGAAAACAAGTATGATGTGGAATTCCACATCCAGGTGGCGCAAGTGAGTACTCAAGTACTCATTACTTAGAAAGATGATGTCTTCAGCAAAGTTGCTTAGTAGATCGAACACTAACTGATGGAGAGCCGTATGATTTGAAACTCCACATCTAGGTGGCGCTAGTTGGTATTAAAATTTTATAACTCATGTGTCTCAGGACCCTGATTACTTAGAAAGATGGTGTCTTCTGAAAAGTTGTTTAGTAGATCAAACACTAACTGATGAAGACAAATATTACGTGCAATTTCACATCCAGGTGGCACTAGCGAGCATTCCCATTTTATACCTCATATATCTCAAGATCCTGATTACTTAGAAAGATGATATCTTCGACATTGTTGTTTGATGGATAAAGGATGGATGTACTTATCCCGTGACATTGACAACCTTAAGATAGAGTATATTGAAATACGACGGTAAGATAATGAATATTTTACTAAGCGCTTTAACTTCATGTAAAATTAATCAATCAAGTGCAATTTTAAACAAATTATAATCAACTAGTTGTGTAATTTTCAAATTTTGAAAATTTTCGGACGTATAAAAATTTACAGCTTGTTGATTTTTTTTCTAGATGAATAATAACACGTTCATGCTTTTGCAAATTTACAACTAGCGTCTTCTGGTGGCAGAAGCACGAATCAAATGGTCAATCAACTGAAAGCCCTTGATCTATCAATCAACCTTGCCTAAGATATCAACTTCCCAGGTAATCAGACTCGGAGATACATAAGATATAAAATTTGCATACTCATTAGCACCACTTACTGGCGAAATATTGATTTCAACGACCCATCAACCAAATGCACTTAACCTATTTGACAACTTTGCCGAAACCACCATCTCTCTTCTAGTAACCTGAGAACTATTGCATATACATTTTTTATGTTCACTAGCGTCATCTAGTGGTGAAATTACGATTCAAACGAACAACTATCTGTAAGTTTTCGATCTTTTAGAAGGTCGGCACGAGAGGTAACTTTTCCTCCATTTGGTCTTTGATCTACCAAACAACTTTGCCGAAGACACCATCTTTCTGAGTAAAGTGGAGCATCGTGGCCGTTCGATTAGCGTTACCAAGCGTGTAACCGCACCATGCTATCCACTGGTGCATGTAATGTATGTCGTGTCCATGGTCTAGTGTTAAGTTCTGTTCAGTCTGTACAGCCTCTGGCTGAAGACGGTGTCCCTTGCCTTTTTAATCGGGATCCTGGGCTACATGAGATTAAAAATTTACATGCGCAACTGTCACTCATCTATAAGCCCTTGATAAACCAAACTTTGCCGATGCCACTATCTTTCTAAGTAATAAGGGTCCAGAGATACATAATATATAATATTTTCGTGCTCACTAGCGCCGCCAAGTGATGAAATTTCAAATTAAACAGCGAATCATCCGTAAGTACTTGACCTACCAAACAACTTTGTCGAAGACACCATAGAAAGTTATCAGGTTCCCGAGATACATAGGATATAAAGTTTATTTGCTCACTAGCGCCGCCTAGTGGTGGATTTTCCAATTAAACGGCCAATAATCTGTAAGCCGTTTCTCTACCAAACAACTTTGCCGAAAACACCACCTTTCTAAGACATCAGGATCCTGAGATATAAGATATAACATGAAATTGCTCACTAGCGCCGCCTAGTGGTGAAATTTCAAATTAAACTGCGAATCATCCGTAAGTCCTTGACCTACCAAACAACTTTGTCAAAGACACCATCTTTCTAAGTAATCAGGATCCCGAGATACATAGAATATAAAGTTTATTTGCTCATTAGCGCCGCCTAGTGGTGGATTTTCCAATTAAACTGCCAATAATCTGTAAGCCGTTGACTTACCAAACAACTTTGCCGAAGACACCATCTTTCTAAGACATCAGGATCCTGAGATATAAGATATAACATGATATTGCTCACTAGCGCCGCCTAGTGGACGTATTACGAATCAACTTTGTCAGCATCAAGTAGCCTATGAAATTAACAACAACTTTGCCAAAGACAGTCCTCCTCTAAACAATCAGGATCCTTAGATATTTCAGAATGTATGGGTGTTGTACAAAGTACAACGCGCGACTGCTCGCGTTATAAAAATTGGCGCGAGTACTGAAAGGTTAACAAGAGAATTATTCAAGAAAGTTCGAGATTGTTGATCAATCTCTCTCTTTCTTCTTGGCGTAACGTCCTCACTGGGACAAAGCCTGCTTCTCAGCTTAGTGTTCTATGAGCACTTCCACAGTTATTAACTGAGAGCTTCCTCTGCCAATGACCATTTTGCATGCGTATATCGTGTGGCAGGCACGAAGATACTCTATGCCCAAGGAAGTCAAGGAAATTTCCTTTACGAAAAGATCCTGGACCGACCGGGAATTGAACCCGTCACCCTCAGCATGGTCATGCTGAATACCCGTGCGTTTACCGCCTCGGCTATATGGGCCCTATATGTTGATCAATGTTGCCCCGGATTACGGTATCTAATCCTCGCACGATTTATAAACCATATAAGTTCCTGTGTCGTATTAAAAAAACAAAGGAAAATTATTTAATGCACACCTACACTTTGATTCTTGAGCACAATCCTTAAAATGAATGCACACTGAGCCAAATCCCGAATTTAGAAGGAAAAAAACTATATTAACCATGAAGAGGATGTTTTTCATTGAATTGATCGTAGCATTTCCCCAAGTGCCCTAGAGTGTTAGTTGACCCTTGGTAGTCCTAGGCAACTCTATCAGCTACAACTTTGCCGAAGACCACATTCAAATCGGACAAGTTATCCCAGATCATCTTCCGACGTCTATCATCCTAATGAAATGAGTTTGTGGGAAGTTACCAAGCCGGTTTCATCGACGGCCGGTCGACAACGGACCAGATCTTCACCGTACGGCAAATCCTGCAGAAATGCCATGAATACCAGGTCCCAACGCATCACCTCGACTTCACTATCGACTTCAAGGCGTCATACGCCAGTATCGACCCCACAGAGCTATGGAAAATCATGGATGAGAACAGCTTTCCCGTGGTCTTCCAGCTGGGGTCTCCAGTTAGCCTAGTGGTTAAGGCTATGGATCACAGAATCGGAGATGGCGGGTTCGATTCTCGTTCCGGTCGGGAAACTTTTCTCGACTCCCTGGCCTCACAGGGTACAAATTCATGCAATGGCAGGCAAAGAAAGCCCTTCAATTAATAACTACGTAAGTGCTCAAAAGAACACTAAATTGAAGAGAGGCCGTTCAAGTTCCAGTGAGAACGTCGAGCCATAAAGAAGAAGAACAACTTTCCCAGGAAGCTTACCAGACTTATAAGAGCAACGATGGACGGTGAACTATCCAGTTCATTCAAATCTCGCCGGGGACTACGACAAGGTGATGGACTTTTCTGCCTGCTATTCAAGACGAGCCGGGCTCAACAGCCGGGGTACCATCTTCTCGAAACCCAGCCAATTTGTCTGTTTTGCGGATGACATGGATATTATTGCTAGAACATTTGGAAGGGTGATCGAACTGTACACCCGCCTGAAACGTGAAGCAGCAAAGATCGGACTGGTGGTGAATGCGGCTAAGACAAAGTACATGCTGGTAGGTAAGACTGAGCGAGACAGGAACAGGCCTTGGCAGCAATGTTATGATAAACGGGGATACTTTCGAGGTGGTAGAAGAATTCGTCTACCTCGGTTCCTTGCTAAGGGCTGACAATACAAGACGTTAATAAGACCGGTGGTTCTCTACGGACACGAAACATGGACGATGCTCGAGGAGGACCTGCAAGCACTCGGAGTTTTCGAGCGACAACAACCCTGCAAAGCTGGTGTTGACTACTGATCCGGTTGGCACAAGAAGGCATAGAGCGCAGAGAGGATGGGCGGACCAGGTGGAGCGTGACCTGGCGAGCATTGTGTGCGACCGAGGATTGTGGCGTACTATTGTTGATTATGTCTTGTCTTAAATGTGATGTTGAACAAATAAATGCATGTATATAGGCTTTGTCCCAGTGAGGACGTCACACCCCTTTCTACTCCTACTGCTGTTTTACAAACAGTTTTACAATACAATTCTAGCATTTTATGAATAATCAAAAATGTACTTACCTTTGGTATATTTTAGCAGCCTTTAAATTGTTTCACGTCTCCTTCACAATTCATATTTTCTTCTCACTTTCATTGTTATTTTTATTGTAACGGTTTGACCTCACAGTCTTAAGGGGACTGTTTTGATTATTCCCGACGTTTCGGTTCGCTTGGGACCTTTTTCAAGAGTTCAATCTTTTGGAATTTCTGAACAAAAACAGTTAGGCGAAATTTAAAAAGTAATACGTTCGTCTTGGTTTAGTTTTAGTCCTAACGAGTATGAACCGTCGTGATGCGGACAAACTGTTTCTTCTCCAGCAATCTGGAATTCGGGTTCTATCATTGTGATCTTCCACAATCAACAGTACATAACCTCACTCGTATCCCCGAAAGCGAAAAATTATTGTTATTGTTTTGTGTGCTCTTAAAAAATAAATACAAACGAGAACCACAGCAGTTAGTACTTCCAGTATCATACAAGATAAATAGAGGTTTCCAGTTTATCAATCATATGAAATATGGCCATTACATTAGAACAAATAATAATTTTAGTAGCATCTATTGCGTATCACTCAACCATTCTGAACCAATTTGTATTAGAATGCGTTTCCGTGCCCCGACAGTCAGTCCAAATTGATATGATATATCACCTCTCCAGCAACCAATAGGTGATAATAACGATCGTTTACCCCCATCGTGCACCTCAACGCGCTGGAGATTTGTACAGCTGTTTGACGATCAGAACTCACCAATAAACCATAAGGAGAACGTCAAACGTCACTTTTCCACTGAGCTACAACCGGCCAGTCAGGGCGGGCGTCTCGGCGAGCGCTGACGAGAAACTATTAATAGGCTCGTAAAGCAATTTAAAAACTGTAAAAAAGTTTATATCAGCCATAAAAAAGGCGCAAAAGGAGCAGCAGCGGTGGCCGAGGGGCGCGCAAACAATGGAAGGTGGCCGAGGGGACGACGACTTACAACAGCACCGAGCAAATATGATTGGTTAAAAAGAAACGAAATTGGGTGAAAAGACTCATTCATATAGATAGCAGTACACTTTAATTGCCATAAAATATTACAGTAGTGGGCAAACGAGGGAATGATTATCGTAAAATAACAATCATAACGAATCCATATGAAAGGGGCAATTAAAATGCTACTCACGACGACGGCGCTACGAGTCGCTGTTCATTTACTGGCCGTGAAATGGTACAAATTATTTGCGAGTTTTTTCAAGCTCTCAACAGTAGATAATGTATGCTTACCTTTGTATCGATTTGTTTATCCTCAATCAGTCCTCGATGTCCAAGGTTAACTGCCGGCAGACGCATCATGTTGTGGTCGATAACAGCTGATCTCGTAAAAAGCCCAAGTGACAAAATTCCGTCTAATTTCAATTCCATGCACTACCATAAAAATATCTTTTACTGTTTCACCACAATAAAACTTGTTGTTACGCGCTTCTTCTTTTGATGGCACGGAGCATTCCTGCATCGAAAAAGCCTCTTCTCATCTGGATCGGCTTTCAATGCACATCACATTTGACTCTTTTTTTTTTGGCTTTTCGGGTGGCTCAAAATTGAAAAACCAATTATATGCACATGAAATCACACACCAGGGACGATTCATTTTCAAACCGCAGACCGCCAACCGCCGCCGCATCGAGTGGCTATAAATCTCGATAATAACCGTAAAATTTCCCATAAAACTACCACCAAATTAAATTTATAGTATCACTATGCCCCGGTTGGGCGCGTTTTCTCACAATCTTCTTGTTTTTCAATCAATATTTTCTGCTCTTTTCCTATCGTTTGCGGTTGGGTCCGGTGAGAGAGATTGGACGTGACAAAACAAAAAAACTAACAACAGAATGAAAACGCAAAATGCGATTAAACGTATATTAATTTAATGAAATCCATTCAAAATTAAGCACAGATTGAAAAGAGAACAAGAGTCAAAGGTTGATGCACATAATTTTCTTGTGAAGGAAAATAAACAGAAACAGAATTCGAACGAATGGATGACGTCCTCTCCCTCGCGGCGATGGGTACCTGTAATAAAAATGGAGAAAAAAAAAACAAGAGAAAATCAGGAATCTGTTTACGAATGGACTTGTGAGTCGACAAACGGAACGATAAATATTGACATTTGATGTACGGATCGGATGATTCAATTTCGTCCCTTTCGAAACCGTTAAACAATGGCACCCACCACACACTACTTCGGGGCTGTTCATCCCAAAGAGGAGTGAAATCGATCCTGTGGAGGCTGTTAACATCGAATTTAGATTAACATCATTACGGAGCAATTGTTTATGGGTCGTTAAAATTATTATTTTATCGGTCAGGGCTGAGACGGGAATTATAGAGATTGACTCATTGACGGCATGCTTTTTCGTCCCTTGACGGCGACGTCAATGTATTCGGGATGATCCGAATAGGAGAAGGGGGAAATGTGACGATGAGCATCACTGACATCTGGCGGCGCTTTGTGTGAACTATGAGAAGCTTTCCACTTTCCAATTCTCTTTCTAGGACTAGGATACGTGAACCGAACGATGAGGTTATGTTGCTTTGATGCTTCCATTTTAAATGGGCATGCGTATAGCTTTCCAATAGGAAATAGCACGCTCCTGAGAGTCGATACAGGGATGAACTCTCGCAAGTTGTAAAATTTGTAGGTTGAAGCAAGACATTAGAACCCTCATGGGATTGAACCCGGAGCAATTTTGTTATATGCTTTTTCTTCTGATGTCAGGATTGAATCTGCGGAGCTTTTTTGCTTTCTGTTGAGTAATCTTCCACGCAAGAATTGATGGTTTCCGAATGCTACCCTGGAAGGCTAGGACTACCATTTTAATCGGATTTTTTACTGCGGGGGGATTTGATGAAATCTTACTTTATTTTCTTTTTTGGCGTAACTGCCCAACTGAAACGAAGCCAGCTTCTCAGGTTAGTATTCTATAAGCACTTCCATAGTTATTAACTGAGAGCTTTCTTTGCCAATTATCATTTTGCATGTGGCTGGCACGAAGATATTCTATGCCCAAGAAATTCAATCTCCTCTACGAAAGTTCCTGGACCGACCGGGATTCTAACCCGTCACTCTCAGCATGGCCATGCTGAACAGCCGCACGTTTATCGCTTCGACTATATCGGCCCGAAATTAAACATATTTCTCTATTAATTTTGCTGTTATGTATTCATCCAAATTTCAAGGAGTATAAAGAACTAAGTGGCGGGAATTTACGTTGAATATGATTCACCTTGCTAAGACATTTAGTTAAAACTTGTCCTCTAAGATTTTGTAAACATTTCAGTTCTCGAGAATCCAGGAAACGTAACATGAAATGAATTTTAACACGGAAATCCGTAATCTATTAAGTGTCTATATAGACACAAGAATGTTTCAGTAATGTTTACGCTGACGACGAGCATCTAAGAAATGCACAGGGAAACGAGTAACTCGTCTGCATAGAAAAATACAAGAAAAGCGAAATCTCACGGATCGATGCCATTAGACATGCAAATATGATTGATTTGTGTGTGCCTACAGCCGCAACTGCTTCCAGTTATGCTACGCCAAGCCAAAGAAAGGATGTAGCAAGGTCAGCAAAAGGAAACAGACGGTACGCATTAGCCGTACCGATGCAACATTGTTGCAGACATGTTTGCCACTTTGTGAATGACTAATTCCCCAACTAGCATTTTGCGAAGACTTGGAATTCCTAATTCTGATGCTGCTTACTCTGCAATTCTTCGGTAGATCCCAATGCTTTCCTCATCAGGAAAATCACAAATATCTCCACCCACATGGTCGAACTACGACGACGGTCCCGTGTAGCTCGGCCGTCGCGTTGGATGGACCATTACCATAAACTGCATTAGCTAATAACAATACTTTTAATCGATAATGTCGTCCATCAAAGTGACTATCCCCAGCGGACGAGCGCTCGTGTCCACGCCAGAAAGATAACCATCAGATGAACGGATAGAGTCAATTTCACATTCACATTCGTACGCATATGACTGGCCTAGCCGTAAGTACGTGTAACCGGAGACAGTGCAGTAGCCGGTAGTCGGAGTTGCCACCACCGACCGGAGCCGAGCCCATCATGATGCGTCCACATTTGCCTTTATTACACTAGACACCACTATGTATATGTACGTCGGACTGGGTGCGCAAGGCAGGCGTGAAGGCAAAACGTGACAACATGGCGAATGCATTATTCATTTATTAAAATGAACGCCAATTATATGCAATTTCTTCGATTGAATCATAAATCAATTAACGCTGGTGCATTTGATTGTCTGCCAACTGCGTTGTCATTTGCTCGGCGCGGCCCACCAACATCTGCACTCTGCAGCAATTCACAACATTTTTTTTACTGCTTCACATTGTTACGTTTCAAACGTTACGACCAAAACAAACCCTTAAATTTGTCACAACGTGTTTCAGTTGCCAATCCAAAAAAGAAATATTGAACACGACGGTTTCTAGCTATTTTCCTGTTCAGCCCGGTTTTACAACCCTACCGCAATATAATTTGCAACCCAGGTCAAAAATTGACAAGGGTTCTGTTAGAAAGGGCTCAAATTTGCAACGCCAGTGTTGCATAGCGATATGATAAAGTTGGGAGGTTCAGTGGCGTAAAAAACACAGAATTTTTTCACATTTGGTAGATCATTTCATTGCAATTGAAGCGCACGAAAATTTAGGGAGTGCGCACTGTTTCTATACGATCAAACTATTAACAACCACGCGCCTCCATCTACTTTCATTGTTGCTAAGGCTTAAATGAGGCCCCTATACCTGAGCAGGAGAAAATGGCTCTAGAATACCACACTCAAATAAATTTATGTGTTTTCTACGCATAACTCAATCATTATCAACGTTTATTCCATACAAATGGTGGTTTTTCAAGAATTCAATATGTAATACCTTAAGCAGTTCTCAATATCAACTCAACTCATTGAGGTATGTTTTGTCAGTAATTTCAGTTTTTAGAACCTAAATGAGAGATTCTCCAAGAGTTTCTTCTAAAACATCCAAAGATGTTCTTCTTCGATGATTTCTTCGAGAGAACCGAGATTCCTTCAGGAGTTTCTTCTTATACTTTTCCAAAAACTTGTGTCAAGACTCCTCCAGGAGTTCTTTCTTGGATTCTTCTAGGAGTGCTTTCAGGGATTCACCAGAGAAAAATTTCTGGGATTTTTCCAGGAGTTTTGTCTGAGATTCGTTAAGATATTCCATCCAGGATTTCCCAAGTAACTCCTTCAGAATTCTCAAGAGGTTTCTTCCAAAACCTCTCCAGATATTCCTTCAGAGATTCTCCGACAGTTCTTGGATTCCTTAAGCAATTTCTCTCAAGATTCCCCCAAAACTCGATTCGAGATTCTTACAGAAAGCTCCTCTGAGATTCCTCCAGGAATTCCTCTTCAGATGCCTCCAGGAGTCCCAGCAATGCCTTCCTGTAAAGGAACTTTTGGAAGAGTAGAAAGAAAATCTGGGGAAATCCACGGAAGAGATCAATAAATATCGAAAAAGGAAGAGAAACTCCTTGAGGGACCCAATAAGGAACTTCTAGAGGAATGACAGAAGAGTCTCATTTCCCAGATGGAACGATTCCACCCCTGGTCGATTTCAGGAAAAAATTATTGAGTTATCCTAGGACGAACTGCAGGAGGAATCCTAAGAAAACATCTGGAGAATCTTAGAGAGATTTCTTGAAGAATCATAGAAGGAACTCCTTGAGAAATTCCACGAGGAACTCCTAAAGGAGACCCTGAAGAAACTTTTCGGGAAATCGCAGAATGAGGAGTCTGGGAAAAAAATCTAAAAGAACCTCATAAACAAATCCTGAAAGATTTTCGGAATTCTGGAAGGAGTATCGGAAGAAATACCTAAAGAAATCGTTAAAGAAAGAATTCTTGCGGGAATCTAAAAATGAATGCTTTTACAGGGTGTCTACTCATTAGACAAAATAAAATTTCCTGAGTTTTCCAGGTTTTTCCAGGAGAAATTTTGAAATCTTATAATTAAAAAAAATTAACCGAAATTTTATAAAATTGATATATTTATCAAAAATTTTCCTAATGCTTCAGTACATAGGGTAGCGAACCACTTTGGCAGTGGCCGGTATTTTGGGCACTCTTCGCTATAACTCAGTCACTTCCAAACTAATGGACTTGAAATTTTGTACACAGCTAGATACTATACGTATCTCATCGCGTTCCAAAAATTGTGTCAATTGGTTCAGAATTGGCTGAGTTATAGCAGAAAAGTTCCCAAAATAGGACCCCTGCCGAGATGGTTCCACTTCCCTATATTGAGGAAAAATATGTTAGATTTATTATACAAAAATTCCACCAAACTGTTGAATTCTTCCAATAACTATCTTGTTAAACAACAAAAGTCGGTTTAGAAATGTTTCTAGTTTTTTCTCAGCGGGATTGGAAACACTCACTTGTACTCAGATACACTCTTTTGATATTCTCTCAGCTCAAAAGACTACAATTAACAAACTTTTATGTTGAACAAAGTAAGGGTCGCATACGTATACCAAAATCGTGGCAGAGCTATGGATGCGACTTTCCCAGGAGTGAGCATAATTTACATTCATCGTGTCACCTTCATTGCTCTCTCTCGGCCTCAATATGCGTTTGCAACCCTTACTCTATTCGGAGATTTCTTAGATAAAACTGCGAGGTAAAAGTTTTCCATACACTGGTTTTTGTTTGCCGGCTTCTGAGCTGAGACAATAGCAAGTGAGTGTATCTGAGTACAAGTGAGTGATTTTATCCCTGTTTCTCAGAGTTCTATTTGGGAAAATTGCAAGAAATGGGGCACGTTCGGAGAAGTACTAGATTTGTAGTAATGAGCTGAATTTTTGTATGGTGAGAAGGTCAATTCTCCGTTTCTGCAATGAAATGGTGCAAAAAGCGTGGGTGTTATGATACCTCGCCTAAATTGATGCTGTTTGAGCAAAACTTTGGACAACTATGTTGTTTATGTTGCAAGAAATGGAGAAAACAACAACACTGTTACCCAAACAGCATCAAATTAGGCAAGGAATCACAATACCCACGCTTTTTGCACCATTTCATTGCAGAAACGGAGAATTTACCTTCTCACCATACTAAAATTCAGCTCATTACTACAAATCTAGTACTTCACCGATCTGTCCTATTGCTTTGAAATTACCGACCCAAAATGACATCCAAACACTTTAAAAATGAGGGGTAAACATTCAGAAGTTCAATTACTAATTCCATAGACCGTATGATCGTCAAATTTCTTACACAGTCTTGAACTGAGCTTGGACGTCTGATTCCTGTGCTGGTTGAGATTTCGAAATTTTATTCATGATTCCTCCATAATTTCCATCAAGGATTTCTTTTTGGATCTATAATCTGTAAAAAAAAATAGTCACAATTATCCCAACGCAAAAAATCCGGAAAACAAATACGAGGGAAAGCCTGATGAAAGGTCTAAAAAATCACGGGAAGATCTTCATGAAGATATCAGCAATAGCTCCTGCAGAAATCCAAAAAGACACTCCAAAAAAAAAGGAGAAATTCCAGGAATAATTCAGAAAAACTCTGAGAGACAACCCGAAACCAGCACCGGAAGAAATCTTTTGAGAGTAGTCCCGGGAGAAACTCCAATAGAAATCCCAGGTGAAATTTATGAAATCCCGCGAGAACCTTAAGAAAACATGTAAGCTGAAACTCGGGTAAAAATTTCGGAAGAACCTATGTAAAAAAAACTCATGGCAATTTCTTTAAGAAATTTCAAGATAAATTTCGAAAGAAATCCCTGGGGGAATTCCTGCAGAAAATATGTGAAAAACTCTTTAACCTATCAGGACGTGCGCCGTCAAGCGGCTGAATCTGCACCGCGCTCGCGCTGTAAACGACGAGCGAGGTTTTTTGGTAGTGTTGTACTTTTGACAACAGCGCGCATCCTGACGGGTTAAAATCCTAAAAGGAGCTCTAGTACAAATCTCCGGAATAACTTATGTAGCAACGCTAGGAGAACTCCCGGGAAGACCTCCTGGGAAAGTCCCAAGAGAAACTTTGGAAGAAATTGCGGAAACTCTTCAAGAGGAGAGAAACTCATGTAAAGATCCCATTCATAGTGACATATTTTAGTCAAGTAGACTAGAAGAGATTCTTAGAACCATTACAAAGCCAAAATAAAAGGAATATGGTATTATGACGGTTCTCAAAGCCTGTACAAGACTAATTGCTCATCAAAATGTTACTTGGGATGATAAATCCTGATAGAAATCTCACGAGAATATGTATAGGCAAAACGAAGGAGAATCTCCGGGAAAATCTCACAAGGAATTCTGAGAGCAATACCGGGACAACCTCAAGAAGAACTTCTGTTGGATCCCCGTAAAAAACTCCAAGAGGAATCGCATGTAATTCAGGAATTCTGGATGCTTCTCAAGAAAAAATCCGTAAAGAAATGTTCGAATCTTGGAAAAATGCTGCAGGGAATCTGGATGACTCCGGGAGCAATTCGAAAAGAATGCCAAAAATATTGGCGAGAATAAATACAAAAGGAATCTTGTGAGAAATCTTGGGAGGCATTTCAAGAGGTATTTCCAAAGAAGTTCCAGTGAGAAACCCTGACGGATGTTCTGAAAAAAAAATAGTGCAGGATAATTTTTAGATGGACTCACTAACACTACTGATTCAAATAACTTTTACTCATACCAGCAATGTAGTAGACCCTACATCTGAGTGAATCTACAAGTAATAAAGCTCGCAACTTTTTATTCATACGACCCAATGCTTTTTTTTGGTGAAAAATTTCTCTGGGCAAGGTTACAACCATTCATTTGCAAAGATTTACATTCATTTGCTATTATCTCAGTTCAGAAGCATGCTATCGAAAAACAATGTATGGATGAATTTAACCTTGTAGTTTTATCTGAAAGTTTGCCGAATAACATTGGGGTCGCACACGCATACCAAAGTCGTGAGCGAGCTGTGAAGGCAACTTTCCACAGCGTGAATGAAATTTACATTCACCGCGTGGAAAGTTGCCTTCACAGCTCGCTCACGACTTTGGTATGCGTGTGCGACCCCAATGTTATTCGGCAAACTTTCAGATAAAACTACAAGGTTAAATTCATCCATACATTGTTTCTCGATAGCATGCTTCTGAACTGAGATAATAGCAAATGAATGTAAATCTTTGCAAATGAATGGTCGCAACCTTGTCTCTGGGTATTCAATATATTCCCTAAGTATTCCAGGTTTTTCCCTAGTAAATTAAATTCTCTGAGGATTCCCGGTTTTCCATGTTTTTCCAGGTAGTAGACATCCTGCTTTAAGAATTTTAGAGGGTTTGTTTAACTCCTGGAAGAATCATGGAGAGAGCTTTAGAAGAAATCCTGAACAAACTCAAAAAAGAATCTCAGAACTGGCTTCTTAAGAGATCTTGTGATGTTCTCCGAGGAATTCTTGCTTGGATTGTTGCAGGAATTCCTTCAAGGATCATTCAGAAAGCTCCTTCTGAGATTCTTTCAGAAGTTCCCAGCGTATCTGGAATTCCTCCAGGAGCTCATTTCGAAATTCCTGCAGGACTTCCTTCCATGTTTTCTCAAGAAATTCATTCAAGGAGTTCCATGCTTAGTCTCTTCAAGGAGCTTCTTTTGATATTCTTCTTGGGGTTTGTTCAGGATTCTTTTAGAATTTGATTTGAAGAAAGATGTCTAAAGGGATTGCTTTAAAAATTCCCCAAATTGTTCTTCCTGAAATTCCTCCAGGAACTCCTTACGGGATTCCTTCTTCATTTTTTCTTGGAATTTCTTCCGAGATACTTCCAAAAATTCCGCAAATCCTCCAGGAATTATTTCGAAGGTACCTGCAAAAATTCCTTCCATGATTTCTCCAGGAGTTCCTTCTATTCCTCTAAAACCTTTCTCATAGTTCCTTTCAAGAATTTGAGGATTCTGAGATTTCTCCAGGAGCTCTATCTGGGATTCCTCCAGATGTTCTTCTTAAGATTCCTCTCGAAGTTCCTTCCAGATTCCTTTTTTTTCGAAATTGTCCAGAAGTTCCATCTGGGATTCCTGAATGTTTTTTTTCTGGGAATCCCTTAGAAGTTCTTCCTTTTTCTGAGATTCCTTGAAAAGCTCTTTCTGGGGTTTCACCAGAAGTTCTTTTTAGTACTCTTCTAAGAGTTCCTTCACAAAAACGAATTCTTGAATAAACCACAAGAAAAATTTCTGGAGGAATTTCAGAAAAATCCTGGAGGAATCTCGGGACGAATGTCTTAATCAACACTGGAAGGAATTGCTTGGTGAAACCTGGAACTCACGGAAGAACCTCAGGAGGAATTCTTTGAGAAGTTTCGAAAGGAAACTATTGAAATATCCCTGAAGGAAGTTTTGAGGGACTATGAAAATTTAGGCAATATACTTGAGAGCCCTGAGAAGAAACTCCTGCCAGAATCCCAGAAATATTTCCCTAAGAAATCCAACAACAAGGTCATGAAACGTCAAAGACTTACTTAACATGATTTAAATGAAACTTTTTCAAAAATATTTGTATTTGATTTTAACCTCAAGTTGCTAAATTTTCTATAAAATAAACTGAAACTTACGGCAATGTCGATGGAAATTGGGTCGACCAAATCTTGATATGAAAGTGGAATTTAACCTATTTTCTATTTGTTTTCAGTTGCTTTTGCCGAACTTAGCTAAAATATCTAGGATTAAAGTTATTAGGTAAATTTACTATTGATGTCATCAACCAAAAGTTTAGGGTTAATCCTTAATGTGATGTCATCAATAAAAAAATGAGGGTCACTTCAGTAGTTCATGGAAAAGTGAATTGATTATATCTTTCTCATCTTTTATTTATTTTTTAATTATATAGATATTATGCCTTAAATTCAATAAATTCAATGGTTTTTAGATATAAAAAAAATTATGTAAAGTTAACACATTTCCCTACTTTAAAAAAAATGAGGAAATTTTACGTTAGGTTTCAGTATATACGTTTTCACAAATATTTTCGGTTCAATGTCTCTGCAGTAGTAACTAGTAAGTATCATTCATTATGGTAAACAGTCACTGCAAATTATGAATTTCCATTTAAATAACATAGTGATTAGTGTACTCGCTTGTAATTAAAATGTGATATTTCATAGTTACAAATTGTATTTTGCATTTAATATGCCAGAATTTGAACCAAACGCCTATTTTGGTGTTATTAGCTATATAATGGGCATGTTACCCCACACATGCCTCAGATAGTTGAACCATTGTAGAAGCTATTAGGAATCAAATGTTATACTTTTCCCGGATGGGACACAAAAAAATATAGTAATAAATGGATGAATTGCTGGAAAACCACTGCACGAAGTCTTGGAGCAATTCCTGAAGGAATCTATGGAATTCTGAAGGAATTGTTTGATGAATTCTAGGGACAATATCTAGAAAAAATAGCAGGTTAATCTGCATCAATTTCTGTCAATTTTGAAGCATTTAGAGCCATTTGTAAATGAGATATTAGAAGAACCTCAAGCGTATGACTAGTGAAATCTCTGAAAATGATTTTTCATTGAAATTTCCGAAGGTTCTCTGAAGGAATCTCCGAAGAACTTCTGTAGGAATCTCTGAAGTAATTTCTAATAAAAATCTGTAGGTTGGAGGCAGTAACCTCTGGAGGAGTTTTTGTAAAAAATCTAAAATAATCCAAAGGGTATCTTTGCATACATTCTAAAAGGAAATTCAGTAGTAGTAATTACTGGAGGAATTGAAGGAAAACTTTCACGAATCTTCTGTTGGATGCTTTCGAGTAACTTCTGAAAAAAGTGTCCGAGAAACGTCTGCGGAATTTAATGGAGCAATCTCTTTAAAATTCCTTGAATGAACCTGTGGAGTAAATAATTAGAGATTATCTGGGGAAATCTTTAGACTAATCTCTGAAAGAAATCCTGAATGAGTCTTTAAGAAGAACCTATGGAAAAACTAGAGAGTCTCGGGAAGAATTTTTGAATGAATTCCTGAAAGAGTTCCAGCAGCAACATTTGACGAGTTCTTGGAATTGTGCCTCCGAGAATATCTGACCAAACTCGTAAAAGAAACTCTGGAGTAAATTCAGGTGGATTTTTTTTGAGGATGTGGAGTGTGAACAAATGTAGTGCCATCCCCTTGCCTGTCATTCCCTAGCAAACATCAGTGACAGCAAGCATCATGACGAGGTTGTCAGTGTGATGGTACTTCATTGAGGAGTGGACGAGTAATTCTCCTTGATCGTAAGATCCCGCAAAATGCCAAGCGATTCTACTGTAGTTTGTTCCAGTGAGTTACGCAATATTCACAGTAGAAGTACTTAATAAAATAAAAGACAATTACACCGTCTTCGACCTTGCGGCCTCTACAGACTGAACATTACAAACATTTGACAACGGACAACACATATTACACCCAGAGGCCCAGTGGAGAATTTTCCGTTTGACGAAAAGTTTTCCCCGACTGGAGCGGGAATCGAACCCACACTTCGAGGCTTACGAGATACCTAAACGACTGACGCCGCTAACCGCTCGGCTACGAAGCCCACACTTGGAAGAACTTTAGGCAAAATTTCAGTACTAATTCCTCGAAGAATATCTGAAACATGACTTAGAGTAAACTGTAGAATGGGAATTTATGAAGGAGTTCGTAAAGGAAATACGATGAAGTTCTTGGAAGATGCTCTCAATAAGTTTCTAAATGAATTTCTGGAGGGATTCTTGGAATCTGAAGAATCCTAGAGGAATCTCAGAAAAGATTCCAGGAGGAATATTTGGAGTATTCATTGAAGAAGCACTAGAAAAAATATGGAAGATATATCTAAAATAAATTTTAGAACAATCATACTGTTCCAATGGTTCTCAACTTCTTGAAAAATGCCTTTTTTGTTTAGCAACATCGCTATGAATCGTCTGTTTCTTCACTTATCAGACATAATGCCCTCAAAAACCCTTTATGGCATTTTATGCAGAACCATAATACTTTGGAACAAACTTTCCACCCACTCGCAGTCATGTATTTAATAAACCTGTATTGTTTGGTGAAGTGGATAGTTAATATAATCGAACTAATACATATTCTTCTTCATCATGACGTAACTTAACAGCTGGTACTAAGCCTGCTTCTCGGCTTAATGTTCCATGAGTATTACCTGAGAGCTTTCTCTGCCAATGGAAATTTGGATGTATATCGTGTGGCAGGCAAGAACATACTCTACGATCAAGGAAGCCCAGATAACTTCCATTACGAAAAATTCCAGAACCGACCAGGATTCGAAACCTCAGCATGGTCTCACTGAATCCCGTGGATTAACCGCTTTGGCTATACGAGCACCAAATTCTTCTTATTATTCTTAACCATCTTCATACATTAGCTAACGATGATCACACTGACTAAGTGCACGCTAAGCATGCCTGTTTGCATCATAAATATAAACTTATTTAGGATTTTTCTTATAATATCTTTAAACCGTTAAACAGAAAATATTCTAAAAAAATACTTTATAATTCAGTATCATAATTTACATTTTATATAACTCATTTTGGTATCATAATGGCCAATTTTTCCGAACTGGTTCATTATGCAACTGAAATGAGTTGCAAAATGAAAAATAGTGGTATAATGTTCATAATGCAACTCCCCAAGTAACACACTTGTCACCGAAGAGTCACGGCGGCGCAGGTTTTTGTTACGCAGAAGTCACTGTGACTTACTTCTAACAAATAAACACTTACTTGCTGGAAGTAAGTCACAGTCACTTCTGCGTAACAAAAACCTGCACCGCCGTGACTCTTCGGTGACAAGTGTGTTACTTGGGTCATTTGAGTTGCATTATGAACATTATGCAACTCAAATGGGTTGCATTATGAAAAAAATCATTGCATAAAATTTTGTATGGAACTCGTTGCAAAACTCGATTTTTTCAGCACTCTTGTGCTGAAAAAATCTACTTTTTGCCACTCGTTACATAAATAACTTTTTATTACGTATATGAACATAACGATAACACTTTATCAAACTGTTATTAGCTTGACTTCTACTACAATAGCTAACAATTGGTTGAATCCTGTTGATGTGTAAATTTATCAAGGCAATACTACAACAATCGTAAAGAAACCTTGTTTAACAACTTTGTATACGCGAATCGCTCAGATGTTATGTGACCAGTAGCTCATAAGCGAAGCCATTTGAAAAGAAATAATCGCATGCGCTTATCAAACTAATTGTCGAAACAATAACAGCTTCGTCGAGCAAAAGCCCTCGTAATAGGAACAAATATTGACTGAATTATTTTAATTAACATTGCTGCTCTAGCTTTTATGCAACGCTTTGCCTGCTACAATCATTTGCTGTCAGCATTGACACGTCTCGCATACATTGGTGACCGGTCAAACTGACACAATTCCGTCGTTTATTTTGTTCAATTTTCCTATTTTATGGCTATTGAATGGGTTGAACAAAAAAAAAGAAGCGGAAACTAGGTGAAAATAGTGTTGAATACTCTGTGTTCAACCGCGCTGCACTATGTTTATGGTTTTCTAAACTATGTTGTAATTTTTACTTTTACGACTTTTGAAAGAACCACGACCACCATATAGATAAAAAATTAGACCTGTTTTTTTATTGGGTTGTACCCCTGCTCTAGGTTGTTGGTGTGAATGAAACGTTGTACGGATGAACGTATTTTTATGTCCGGAGTTTGCTACTTGGTAGGCATCTCGTTCATTCATCTATCTGGGCAGTCGCCGCCGCCGTCCACTCACTCCGACTTACCGCCGCCGCTGCGAGTTCTGTGGTGAAGGTAATTAAAAAGTCATATAACGTTCAGTTTTACGATTTTTTATTGTTATTACCCATATTATCACGCTTCGTCCAACGTATTGTTCCAAATTATTTAGTTCGGAAAGGGGTGCTCGATGCTCGGGGTATCTTTTGAATAACAACCGAGAAAGCATTCCACCTCCTCAGGTTATTGCTATTAGATTAGATAGATGTGATAATTGGCTTGTAATTTATTTCCATTTAGATTTGGCCCATCATGCCCTACTGTCGGGGTCACGCTGATATGGTTTAAGCGGGTAATAAAAGTACGAACTAAAGTGAAAAAATTGGCTAATAAAACCAAACATTTGTAATGTTTTTGAGTAGCTAATATGGCAGCAAAGTCGTAAACGACCATGTTGCCATAAGCAACGCATCATTGATCGAAGGTGGCGAGCCACGCCGTATCAGAGAGCAGAACAGAGCTGAGCACAGACGGGGAAGACCGGTTTGCTTGGATGAGAATGCGGTCTCCCAAGCAGCACGGCTGTGAGCCTTTCTGTGTGAGTGTTTGATCGAAACATGGATGAAACGAACACTGGTACAGGGCATGGCAGGAGCATAAATTGCATCGACAATGGCCGTCGCTGGATTAAACATATCGAACGAACGACGTTGTCTAGCTTCATACAAAGCCAGCTAGGTGGAAATATTACATTCATGGTTAACATTATTGACTGGTTTAGCCCAGACCTTGACAATCGAGATATTTGATGTATAATTTGATGAAGTAATTATGAGGAATGCAATGGTCACTTCAATTGAATTTGACATTTCTACAAACAACTACTTGCTCTCCGTCAAAATTGAATCATTCAGTGATGGATCCCAAAAGATTACAACTTCAGACAAGCAAAATCTTCCAAAGCAAAGTGGTCCAAGAAAACATTACCGACATTTCCCTTATCCGTTCTTGCATGCCGCCAGCAGACTGATTGCAGAACTGTTCATACGGGTACCAGCCAAGAGTAGGTAGCTTCAGTCGTAAACACGCATTTTACGATATTTTTACTACAAATTGCATCGTAAAAAAACTGAAAGTAAAAATCCTGAACTAGAATTTGATTAATTATTTGTTTGTTTCTCGTTTCTCTCACTTCATCGTTGCAAATTGGTCCCTCGCCGACCACGACTCAACGCACCCAGGTCCAGAGCAGCTCGGGCTCGTGGCTTTGGGCAATCAAGTGCGCTTTATGTCGATAAGACACACTCTACATACCTATAGTATAGTAGGAGAGAGTACCAAACAGTCAAACGATCCACCACACCATCGACAATTGACCAGAGAGGGGCCCCGAACAGGAACGACAACAATCCATCGTTCCGCGTACTTAAATTGTAGTAAACGCCAGCCAGCCAGCTCAGGCAGCCATCCCAGACCAGACCCGGCAACGATATTTTGTTATATTCATTGTTCAGATAAATGTGAAGTGGCCATTATCGTGGCGTTGCTTTTCGGTGTGTCACATATTTCTGGCTGAATCGCATCGCAATTGTTGTCGGAGGTCGGGGCTTCGTCGATTGCGTTGATCTGCGTGTAATGAGGAAAGACTACGAGTTGCAATCGCCCTCTCATCAATTGAAGCAACTATGCGGCGAGACTGGAAACTGGGACGCGCGCATAAAAACCCATTGAAAACGCATGAAAGTTCAAGAGCCAAACAGGGATTTGAATAAAACTAAGCGTCAATGGAGAAAAGAGTGAGCGCTGACTGACTGACTGAGTAAAAGATAAAAAGGTCATTGATCGGGATCTCGAAAAGTTGTGACAACGATGTGTGTAGGCAACGATACCAGTCACATATATTCATCAACAGCGACGATCGCTTCCTACGGATGGTTCTGAATGCCAACGATGATAATCAGATACGATTTTAGAGGAGAAGTATGCATTCACGCAGCAGTGTTAAAGGTAGATCTCAAGGAATAAAATATGCAGCATTGAAAATGTTTACTTTAATATCACAGATTTACCTTTACAGCACAACTTTGATGTATTTTTAATTCTTTTATTAAATGCTGAACGGTTTGATACGAATAAAATATGTATTTTCTTTTGTTGGAAATCTCCATGCGATTTCATTTTCGGTATCAAAAATATCACAAATTCAGCTTGTTTTTAAAATAGATATAAAAAAAAAATTCAGATAAAATAGTCATCCACTCTAGCCTAGTTGGAAAACTTAGAGGCTGGATAACAGCTTTTTATAGAAATATAATAAAAAATCGAAGAGTAAGGAATTTGGATAATTAAAATTCTATGACATCTAACATGCATAGATCGGCAATGATTGTTACTCTAAGTGTATTTTTATTTTCTAAAAAAATATCTTGAAACGACTTTGAAGACATCATTTCAATCAAACACACCGTTTTTGATTTGTATTTTTTGGAAAATGAAATTAGGTTTTATCAATATTGCAAAACAAATAACACAATTTCGGATTGAATCTTATACATGAGCAAAATTACATTTCAATTGAAAAAGTCGGTTGACGCTCACAATTATTTTAACATACATTAATTTAAAGTTTTTACAATACCTTCAGGTACCTATTCCAGCAAAATATTTTTCTTAAATACTTTCAAAGATTTTTTGAGAATGTTCTCTGAGTTTTTATGGGTGTGGAAGAAGGTTGCTATATTTATCCAAGGATTATCCTAAATAATGTCCATGCAGATACTTTTACTGAAATTCCAAAGGAGTTCTTCCTGATAATGTTTTCATAGGATCAAACAAGAATTAACAGTAAATTTTTTTTTTTCAGAATTTCGGTTCAAATTTATCAGATCGAGGTTTGCCCAAGTTACTCACTGAGTTACCAACTTTTAAAAACCTTTAAAAAATAAAAATAAAAAACCCTAATGAATTCCCCAAGAACTTCAGAAATTTCTCCAAGAAGTCCTCCAAAAATGGCCGCAGGAATTCTTTAAAATAATCGGTCATGAAATCATTTGATAATTTGATTCAGAAATTTCTCCAGAGGTTCCTCTGAAAATTCCACAGTTTCTCAAATGGGTACTTAAAAAAACTTAAATGACATACTTCAGAAATACCTACAGGTTCTTCCAGAACTTTCTCAAAAATGTCTTGAAGGATTCCTTTAGAAGAACCTCCCTGGACTTCTCTAAAAATCCTCAATAGATTCATTTAAAAATTTTCCATGGATACCTTTACAATTTCCTTTAGGGTTTCCCTCCGAAAATTTTTCATTGATGCAATCAGAAATTTTATATCTGTTTTCTTGAGACAATCAGATTGCTTTAGAAATTCTATTACAGATTCCTTCACGCATTTCTTCAAAAATTGTAGAAGCTCCTCCCAAAATTTATCGAAAAAAAAATAATCTTGAATGCAATCGGAAATTTTCTCCAGGGAATCCTCAAGAAAATCTTCAGGGCATTCCTTCTTCGGAAATTTTCCAATTTTCCTGTTAATATTAACCAGATCGAGGTTACTCCAAGTAACCAGCTTATAAAAAAAAAACTTTGAATAAATTTAAAAAAAAATCCTTCAGAAATTTCCCCAAGAGCTACTCCAAAAATTCCCGCAGGAATTCTTAAACGGATTCTTGAAAATGATCTGCAAAGGAATCATTTTATCACTTGCTTCAGAAATTTGTCCAGAGGTTCCCTCGAAAATTTCACTAGGGATTCCACCAGAAATATCTCAAACGAAACTTTAAAAAAATCTTGATTGAAATGCTTCAGAAATTCCTACAGGAATTTCTCCGATAAATCTTCCAGAACTTTCTCAAAAATGTCTTGAAGGATTCCTGTAGAAGAACTCCCCTGGACTTCTCTACAAATTTCTCAAAAGGTTCAGTACAAAATGTGTCATGGATTCCTTAAGAATTTCCTTTAGGGTTTCGCTTCGATAATTTTTTACGGATGCAATCGGAAATTTTATCTTTCCTTTCATCAGAAAATCATATTGCTTTCGAAAATTTATTACAGATTCCTATAGGAACTTCTTCAAAAATTGTAGAAGCTCCTTCCAAAATTTCTCCAAGACTTCATTTAATTTTCCGGGGATTCCATCAGAAATTGCTCCAGGAATTCCTTCATAAAAAATTTCAATGACTTTTTTTTCCGAAATTTCTCCCACACTCTTGAACGAAAGTACACAGCGCATGAGTAACTCACGCAAAGACAAAGGATTTTTTACTCCTATTTGTGTACGACTGACTCAGCACAAACAAATGTGCTGATCCGGTGTTTTACAAATTAAAGTGAAGTTTTTCACAAATTTGCATGAAAACCTTTCGTCTTTCGATCGCTGCGTGAAAGTTACTCCTTGCACAGTGTACATCGAGTTTTTCATACAGGAATTCCTAAAATATCCTCCATTTAAAATTTAAAAAAAAAAACACTTTTAAATATTATAGAATTTCTCTAATGATAAAAAAAAAAGAAATTCTTCCGAAATTTTTCGACGGTTCTTTCAAAAGTATTTCATGGATTCCTGCAGAGATTCCTCTAAAAAATCTTCTCGGGATTACTTTTGATAATCTGCCAAGAATTTCTTCGGAAATTTCCGCAGGGTAGTTTGTAAAAAGATTTCCAAGGATTTTTTCAGAGATTAGTCTAAGGATTACTCCAGATTTTTTTTTATTTCTTTTAACGAGATTTTTAGGCTTAAGCTAGTTCATCTCGGGACCCACGCTTGAATTCCATTTCCCAAGGAAGAACTCACATTTTTTGCGAGTTTGTCGGAAGTGGGATTCGATCCCAGGTCTTCGGCGTGATAGTCACGTGCCTTAACCATCACACTAGATCCACTTCACAATTACTCCAGAAATGTATTCTATGATTGCATGAGAAAATCTTCCAGTGATTCCTTAATTTTTTTTAGTGGCTCTAATAAAATGGTCCAGGGATCAATTCGGGAATACTTCCAGATTTATTTAGATAGTTTTTAATAGTTTCATGCAAAATAAATTCAGAAGTTTTACCAGGGATTCCCCTATTAAGCCTTCCACAGATTTCCTTAGAAATTCCTCTATGAATTCTATAGGGAAGTCCTTCAGAAAACAGAATTCAGAATTCCTACAGAAATTTCTTTGAAGATCTCTTCAAAAATCATCCTAAGGCTCCTATAGAAATTCCGATAAAGTTTTCTTTAGAAGCTCTTTTAGGGGTTCCCCAAAGAAATTTCCTCCAAAGATTGATAAAGAAATGCCTCCAAAAATTATTTCAGAAAATGTTTCAGATATTTATTCAAAATGCCTCCAAGAATTCCTCTAGAAATCTCTCTAAAAATTTCTCCATTAATAAAAAAAATAAAAAAAAAGTTTCTCAAATTTCGTACAACATTGCTGCATGGATTCATTTAAAAATTCCGTCAAGTATATTTTCAGAATGTTTATCACAAATTCCTTTAAGTTCTTAGAAAATGTTTAGTGAATTTCTTCAGAAATTCCTCCAGTGGTTTCTTCACGAATTCTTCCAGAGATTGCTAAAAGAAATTCCAGAAATCGTCAAGGGATTCCTCCAGTATTATTTTTCCAAAGCCGCTATGAGGAAGATTTTCAAGGATATCTGCAAAAATCAGTACAAGGATTACTTAAGAAATATCTTCGAGAATCTTTTTAAGTATTTCCAAGACTCTTTTAAAAAATCCTATAAAGCTTTCTTCATAAGTTCTTCTATGGGTTCCCTAAAAAAATCCAATCAAAGATTTTTTTCATCGAAGCCTCCAACAATTAATTTAAAAAACCTTTCATGGATTTCTTCAAAATTTCTCCAGGAAATCCTTTAAAGATTCCTATAGATATATCTCACTAGTTTACAAAATAAAACGAAAGTCGTGAACTTCTGTCAACGACCAAAATTTTTGAAGCATAATTTAGCGCTGATTTCGAAACCGTGCTTCAAAAAAATTGAAGTAGAACAGTTTTTGAGTTTTAGCTCAATATAGAGTTTTACAACTTTTGAAAATATGGAATTTAATAAAATTCAAATATCTTGCGTTTTGTTCAACCAATTTTAAATATTTTTCCATAAATTAAAAGCTGAATATAATACCTTTCGATCATCTGAATGCAGGTTTCGCGTCAGATTGATGAAATTCAAGATATTGGTGAGTTTTGGGGACGATCTCCTTAAATTTTAGCAAAATTATCAAAAATATATGAAGAAATGTATTTTTTTCAATAAGAAAAAAACAATTTAAAAATTCTTTTTCAACGTTTATTTGACATATCATATGTAAGCGAGTTGCAGTAAAAAATTCAGCTCAATCGGATTATTGATTACTGAGAATGAGATGTGTGAAGTGAGCGACATTGCTTAAAAATAGAACAAAAATCGATTTGAAATCATCAACCTTGTATGGAAATTCGAAAAAATTTCCGCTCTACTGTAATTTTTTTCCTTCGCGTTTTCGAGCTCAGGGCATGATTCTACACTAAAAACGATCATCAACTTACCGAGTTCAAAAATGCTGTAAACTAGTGTCTCCAAAAAAATGGAAATTATGAAAAACTTTCTTAGATTCCTTCGAAATTTGCTCTATAGATTAATTTAGAAATTCCGTCAAGTTTTTTTTCAGAAAGTTATTCAGGAACTACTCCAGTATTCCTTTTTAAGTTTTATAAAAGAAAATATTTTGTGAATTCCTTCAAAAATTTATTCTGACATTGCTTCAGAATTTCCTCCAGTGGATTCTTCAGAAGTTCTTCTATTGGTTTCTATTTTCTACAGAAATTTTCGGAAAATCGTTCAGGAGTTCACCGGAAATTTTTCCAAAGCTGCTTTAAGATTTTTTTTTTCAAGAATCTCGGCAGAAATCAGTACAAGGATTCCTCAAGAAATTGCTCGATGGATTTTATTAGAAAATCCTCCATAGATTCCTTAGGAATTTCCTTCAGGGATTCTTTCAGAAAATCCTTCAACCTTTCTTCTCTAGTAATTCGTTCCTTATGTTTCCACTAGAAAAACGTTCATAAATTTACTTTGAGAAACCCCTTCATGGACTCTTTAAGGAACCCGTTCATGATCTTGTTTGAGAAAACTTTCACAGGTTCCCTCAAAAATGACTGCTACAATTACATCAGAATTTTATCTAAGAATTGCTGGAAGAGAAAATCTTTTCAAAAACTTCATTACAAAAGCTTTACTTTCTTTACAAATTCCCCTAAAGTTACTACTTACTTACTTTTAGTCCTGGGCACCCACGGTGGTGCCGAGGAGGGCCGAATTGAAAGATTTCCATTCTTGGCTACCCCTGCGTAGAGTGTGGCCGACCCACCTGCACTTTCGCTCCCGAATTTCTGTCGCTATCGGCTTTTGATGACATCGACGATGGAGCTCCACGTTGGAGATCCAATTGTGAGGCCACCATGCACGAATTATATACCGCAGGCATCTATTGATGAAGACCTGCAGCCGTTGAGTGTTCTCCACTGATACACACCAGGTTTCACTGGCGTATAGCAGCACAGATTTCACGTTCGAGTTGAAAATTCGGATTTTGGTGCGTCGACTAATCTGGTTGTTTTTCCATACATTTCTTAAACTCGCAAAAGCAGCCCTCGCCGTCTTGATTCGTGCACCTATTTCAATCTTGGTGCCGACATCGGCCGCCATTTGGCTACCAAGATGTTGGAAGCTTTCAACATTCTCCACTGATTTCCCAGCTACCGTAAAGCTGGAAAGGTTGATCGTGTTTACATCCAACGATTTGGTCTTGTTGACGTTGATGGTAAGACCTGCCGCTGAGGATCGATTGGCAAGATCATCGAGCTTGCTCTGCATATCAGAGCGCCGTTGAGCTAAGGGAGCAACGTCATCAGCCAGTTCGAAGTCGTTTAGGTGCTCCATGGTAATGGGCTGCCACAGCAATCCACGATTTGGTTCACGGTCAATCGCATCTACCAGGATCTCGTCGATTGTGATGAGGAACAGTAGCGGTGATAGTATACATCCTTGCCTCACTCTAGCAACGACCCGGATGGGATCGGACAAAACACCGTTGTGCAGTACTCTGCACGAAAATGCCCTGTACTGTGCTTTAATGAGGCCGATGATTTTATCAGGGAAACCCTTGCGCCTGAGGGCTTCCCACAAGTTTCCGTGATTGAGACGGTCGAAAGCTTTTTCGTAATCAATGAACACTAGGTAGAGAGACTCTTGGAGTTCATTGATTTGCTCCAGGATGATACGGAGCGTGACAATATGGTCCACACATGATCGTCCAGCACGGAATCCTGCTTGCTGCCATCGGAGAATTGTGTCAACCTTCTCCTGTATCCGGTTTAGGATCACTTTGCAGAGGACTTTGAGAACGATACACAGTAATATGATGCTCCGCCAATTATTGCATACAGTCATTTCACCTTTTTTGGATACCCTTACTAAGACGCCTTGCATCCAGTCGGCCGGAAATGTCGCGGATTCCCATTGCAGAATAATTGGTGCAGTAGTTGTGCGGATACTACGGGGTCATCTTTGAGCATCTCAGCTGATATGCGATCGACCCCTGGGGTCGAAGATTCCTATGAAAAATTCACCAGTGATTCGTTGAAAAAATCCTGAAGGGATTCCTCCAAAAATTCCATCACTGGTTTTTGTGTTCGTTTTAGAGTTATTCAATAATTAATTCCGAGATTCCTTTAGAAATTCCTTGGAAAATTCCTCTTTACATCTACATTTCTTCAGAAAATCCTCCCACAGTTTTTCAATAGATTTCACCAGAATTTCTAATACTATTTCTCACTGCAGCTTTTTCCTCCAAAAATGAATTAGGAAAAGGAAAATATAAAGGTAATGCCATAAATTCATCATATGTGTAAATGATGATGGATTACCTTTTTAAAATCACCCTTATTATGCTTCCAAATGCCTATAAAAGTAATCTTCATGCCGACTTTTTAATGAATGTCATCTGATCAGTTTCTTCCCAAAACACGCCCCTGATCAGATCAACCACATAAGGTGAGATATTTATTTCCCCATCGAATTGACCTGATAGCTCATTATACGAAGCATTTCTGATCCTAATCTCGTTCATTAGTGCATTCATATGATGCCGTTGTGCTTCTGTGGCCGGTCGCCAACTGAAGGGTGCTCTACTTCTAGAAACACTCACGTCCCTCAAAGGAACAGAATGGTCATTATGCTAATACTCATAGTTTTAGCTTCCAAAAGGGGATTTCTAATTGCAATGTCTCGTTTTCGAACCACACCGAGGAACGGTGAACTAAGTGTAACACATTTCTTTCATTACTGGCACGATTAAAAATAATCTAATATCCATCGGTAGAGTGGAGGGCCAGATACGGAACCTTTTCTTATCCGCTTTGAATGGTAGCAGCAGCAGCAGCCAGCGACGATAAGGTGAAAGTTTTGTTCTAAGGGAAGTTGGATAATCACCCCATTTTCCTCGTAGCAGATATTAAAGCAAAGTTCTCTTCGGCAGAATAAGGGAAATGTGTTCGTGTTTGGGACGGCCGGGCAGATCATATTTTCAAAATGGCCATGAAACGATTTTTGCCCTCCCCGGTTCCACCGGCCATCGTTGGCGACGAGGGCGACAGGTTACACTGCTGCTGCTGTCACAGGCAGCAATTTTGGAACATCGGACCCATTGTTGTGGTGCCTTTCCTGCTGCCTCGTTGCTGCCATTGCGGGAGAATATAAATTTTCAATATTTATGATATTAATATACGGAATACAGTTTGGCTGGGGCTCAGTTCAACCTTGCAAGACGTGGGGAAGGCGTTCGTTTCACTTTGCATTAATTCTACCCTCCTCGCTCGGTAATGTTCGATAGGTGCTGTTTAACGTCCATAAGAGCGTATAATACGCTTAGGCAGTGTCTCAGGAATCATCAGAACTGGGGTGAATCAAGCGGTCATAAGTTTGTTGGTTTAATGTGCCATTGGACGTGGAGTTTAGGTGATTCTTGGTGCTAACGAATGGATTCTTGATAGCAAAGATTACCATCCAAAGGATACCGCAGGTTTTGACAAAGATCGCCCGCACAGATTTTCTTATGGATTAAAGGTGGTCCAAAATATTCAATTTTTTTGCTCCATGATTTATGGGGACTTTGCTTCAGAACGTTCCAGTCGGTGATTTTGTCAAAGCTACTGAGGAATTAAAACCCGACATTTTATTCATGAGGTATGAACGTGAAAAGGCTACACCACTGCCAACCACGACGGAGTCTCAAAGAATTTGGGGCTGCCAAAGTAGTTGTAACAAAAGAATTAAATTATCATAAAGTTCAATATTTATGTGCTTAGAAACTGCGTATATACTCGGTTTTCTTGAATATGGAAAACTCTTTCTTGAGACATCGAATTTGCCACCCAAAATGTCTCCCCAGTTCCCCGGTCGAAGGAAGGCTCTGACATTACACGAAAATCTCATTATCTTCTTCCAACTGCCTGGAACAGGATACGGAGGAAGTTTTCAACCGCCCTTTTTCTTGAACTTTTACTTGCGAGCGATGCGATGCGATGGTTGGCCGGTGGTGTAGAGAAATGGCTCCGTGTGGCACAGTTCCTTGCTTCCTGCCGTAGTCATGCAATACATTAGTGAACTTTATGAGCGAGTTACCAAACTGCTTCTAAAGCAGCAAAGGATGGATAATCAACTTTCGATTTGCGTCAACCGAACTGATAAGCGCAACTAAATTGCATAAAAAATGATGAAGCATAACCGCGGCTCCCGTTCCATTCTTTATTGATATCCTATTGTAGTTCTGGGTTGGCCATTTTTCAAACTCGTAAAAAAGTGTTTGTTGGTTGGAAGCCGAAGAATGCTCATGCTCATCGCACATCCGAGGAAATTTTGCCACTTTTTCTCACGCTCGATCGATTTTCGCCAACAAAAGGGTGGCGCAATGGCAGGGATGACACAAATAACGATAGCGACACGACCTCGACGAGGCGACGTCAACGAAATGGCAATTTCCCGGGCTCTACAATGGGGAAACTAGCTCTCACATGGATAGGGTGTGCGGAACGAGAATTTTGATAGATTCTGGACTCAAATTTTACCCGTTAACTCTCGAGATACCAAACAAATAATATATTCTATACTTTCAATTGTCAAGATAAACAACTACCTCATCGTGGAAATTTTGTAAGATCCTCTTATTTATAAGACACTGTCAGCGATGAAGAAATTTGAAGCATTGATCAATTGATGTTTGAAGTAATTCTTGGAATACTGAAGAAGTCTTTGAAGCTATTTCCGAAGAAATCCTTTGAGAAATATTATCAGGAATCAGACTCGTACAATTTCTCTAAAGAAACAAATTGTTTGTAAATTTTAGAAGGTTTTTTTTCTATATAAATTCTTGATTTATTTTTTTAAAAACTTGGAGGAGTCTTTGAAAGAATACAAGGAAAATATTTTGAAGAAATTCCTGAAGTAACACATGCAGAAACTAACAGAGAATGTACGAAGGAATTCCTCCATGAATTTTCGAATGAAATCCTTCAGGAATTTCACGAAGGAATTTCTAAAGAATTTTCCGAAGGAATTTCTACATGAATTTCCAAAGGAATTCCTCCAGAAATTTTCCAAAGGAAATTTCCGACAGAATCCCTCCACGAATTTCCGAAGAAATTCTTCGAGCATTTTCCGAAGGAGTTCCTCCATGAATTTCCGAAGGAATTGCTCCAGAAATTTTCCGAAAGAATTTATTCACGAATTTCTGAAGAAATTCCTCCACGAATTTTCAAAGGAATTCCTCCAGGAATTTCCTGAGAAATTCCTCTATGAATTTCCGGATGAATTTCTTCAGAAATTTCCGGAGGAAATCCTCCAGGAATTTCCGAAGGAGATCCTCTAGGAATTTTCAAAGAAATTCCTTCTGCAATTTCCGAAGAAATACCTTCAGGAATTTCCGAAGGAAAGCTTCCAGCAATTTCCGAAGGATTTCCTCCTGGAATTTCCGAGGAAATTCCTGCAATAATTTCCGGTGGAATTCCTCCAGGGATTTTCAAAGGAATTTCACCTGGAATTTCCAAAGGATTTCCTGCCGGAATTTCCGAAGGAATTCTTTCATGAATGTCCGAAGGAATTCCACCAGGAATTTCCGAAAGAATTTCTCCAGGCATTCCTTCACGAATTTCCGAAGGAATTCCTCCATAAATTTCAGAAGGAATTCCTCCAGGACTTTTGCGAAGGAATCGCTCAAGGATTTTCTGAAGGAATTTCTCCATGAATTTCCGAAAAAAATCCTCCAGAAATTTCAGGAAGGAATTTCTCTAGGTATTTCCGAAGAAATTACTCCAGGAATTTCCGAAGAAATTCCTTCAGGAATTCCCGAAGGAAATCCTCCACGAATTCTCGAAGGAATTCCTCCAAGAATTTCCGAGGGAATTCCTCCAGGATTTTCCCGAAGAATTCCTCCATGAGTTTCCGAAGGAGTTTGTCCAGAAATTTCCGTAGGAATTCCTCCAGGAATTTTCAAAGGAATTTCTCCTGGAACTTACAAAGGATTTTCTCCTGAATTTCCGAAGGAATTCCTCTAGAAATTTCCAAAGAAATCCCTCCCGGAATTTCCAAAGAAATTTCTTATGGATTTGCCTTGAAATATCTCCAAAAATTTCCGAATAAAGTCCTCCAAAAATTTTTGACGGTTGTCCTCAAAAAATTTCCTTAGGATTTTCTCACATAATCCTCAAACGTGCTTCTGAAGGAATGTTTGAAGAAATTTCTCAAGTTTTCGTAGGAGTTGCGCAATACTTTTTTGAAGGAATTTCTTAAGGAATTTCCAAAAAAAAACTTCTCAAGGATCTTTCGCTGGAATTCCTTGAGGAATTTCGTAAAGATTTATAAACTGAAAAAAATCCTCAACGAACTTATCAAACAATTTCTCACGAAATTTCCGAAGACATATGTCAAAAAAATTTCCAAACGAACTCCTTTAACAATTTCCAAATTTTCCTTATCGAGTCATTTTTAAAGGAATTCTTCAAAGAATTTCCGAATGAGTTCCTCTAGGAAATAAAAAACAACAAAAAGCATTTCTTCAGGAATTTCAGAAATATTTTTTCAAGGAAGTTTTGAAAAATTTTAAAGAAATTCCTTATGGAATTTCAGAAGAGATATCTCATGAGACTTTTAGTGGGTTTTTTTTTCAATATTTTCGAAATAATTGCTTCAGGAATTTGGGAAGAAATTCTCACAGAAATTTCTGGATGAATTCCTCCAAGAATTTTTGAAGGTATTCCTCAAGGAATTTTCGGAAGAATTCCTCACGAAAACTCCGAAGGAGTTCCTTAAGGAATATTCTAAATCTATTTCAAAGAAATTCTTCAAGGAATTCCCGAAGAATCTTTAAAGGAAATCGTAGAAGAACTCTCGAAGGAATGTCTTATGGAATTTCTTAAGGAATTTCTAGTGGAATTCCTCAAGGATTTTCGAAATAAATTCCTGAAATTATTTTTTAGTTGATTCCTTTAAAAATTTCCGAATGCATTCCTCTAGCAACTTCCAAAGATATTCCTCCAGGAATTTCCGAAGGAATTCCTTTAGAAAGATTTCAAAGATTTTTTTCCGGTAATTCCGAAGGAATTCATTAAAGGATTTTTCGAAGAAATTTCTCCAAAAACTTCTTAGGGTATTCCTCAAAGAAAGGAGTCTTAGTTTGATTGGAATTTTTGAAAAAATTTCCGGAGAAATTCTTAAAGTATTTTCTGGAGCTTCTCAAACGGATTTCTGGTGAAATTAAGAATGATATTTGTAAAGAATTACTGGGAAAATTCTCAAAAGAATGCATGGTGAAATTCGTAATAAAAATTCTGGATGAATTACACAGCGTAACAAAAATTAACTTTTGGTCTGTCTCAAGAGCAAACTTATGTGTCTCTGACAGATTTTGGGCCGCTGAATCCGAATCCGGGCTCAGATTTGCTCCAACACGTCACAATTTTGAGCTATACCTCAATTTATAGGTCAAAATATGCGATTTTGGGCTTTCTTGACTGCAAGCCATTAAGCATGAAAATATTTTTTTTAAGCAATCAAAAGGTTAATTGGTCAATTAACATCTAAATTAACGACTCATGCAAAATATTTCGTTTTACCAAATCGAATTTGATAGTTTTAAGCTATTTATGTTAGGTACGATATTTCCCATACAAGTCACCCTCCAAAAGTTGCATGCAAGTTTTCATACTAACATAAAATGCTTAAATCTATCAAATTTGATTAGGTAAAACGAAATATTTTGCATGAGTCGTTAGTTTAGATGTTAATTGACCAATTAACCTTTTGATTGCTTAAAAAAATATTTCCATGCTTAATGGCTTGCAGTCAAAAAAGTCCAAAATCGCATAATTTGCCCTATAAATTGAGGTGTAGCTCAAAATTGTGACGTGTTGGAGCAAATCTGAGCCCGGAATCGGATTCAGCGGCCCAAAATCCTTCGGAGACACATAAGTTTGCTCTTGAGACAAAAAAAATGTTACGCTGTGTTATTGAAGAAATTTCTGACGGTATTCCCAACGGAATTACTGCAAGTTTTCCGAAGGTAATTTCTGCTGGAATATCTACATTAAAATAACCTGGAAAAATATTCAAGAAATTTCTGGAGAAACTGCTGGATAAATTCAAATTCATGATGGCATTTGTTAAGAAATTCCTGAAGCAATATCTTGAGAAATTCCTCAGGATTATAATCATATATGATTCTTCCATTGAACCATTCCTGTTAATCACCTATATTTCATACTTCACTTTTTTTTAAATGATGAAGTATTTGAACTCCTTGTTACTGCAAAGTGGTGTAAGGGTGCAAAAAAGAATTTTCAGAAACAATATCTGGAAGAATTTCAGAAAAATTCTTGTAAGATTTTCTGATGAAATACTAGGAGAAATTTCTGGAAAACTCTCTAAATGAAATCTGAAGCAAACCATGGAAGAAGTTCTATAGAACTTCTGTTTTTTTTATTTTCCATTGGTTTTTTTCTGTAAAAGTTTCTGAAGAAATTCCTTGTATAATTACTTGAACAAACACTTAAGGGATTTTTAAGTATACATGGGAAAAGAAACCCCAGCATCTCTGTAACGTATTTTGTAAGAAGTCGTGGAGGTATTTCCAGGGAAAAAATTAAAAAATCGTTGTCGATACTTTCAAAAGAATTCCGTAAGATTTTTTTTTTTGAAAAAAAAAAATGAAAACTTTCCGAATAAATCGTGACAATTTATTTATGAAGTTTTCATAATTTATTTAAGCCATGTAGAAATATTAGAATAAACATCTAGAGAAGAGGATTTTCTTAAATAGTCTCTACATGTAATTCTCAAAAAATAACTGAAAGAAGTTACGAAAAAAATCGTGGAGAAATTACTGTAGCAATCCATGCAAGATTTCCTAAAAATATCTTTGTGAAACTTCAGGAGAAACCCCATATTGAATTTCATGCAGTAGCCAACAGAGGATTTTTAAAAAGAATCCCTCGAACATTTAATGAACTTTAAAATATAAGAAGAATTTAGAAAGAATCTGTGAAGAAATTTTTGAAGATTTTTATTGTTCGAACCTCAGAAGAAATTTTAGCCTAGAATAAATTTCCGATAAACCTCCGTTGTTTTAACAGTTCGAAACAAAGTAATATCTGAAATAATTTCTGTTCGAATTTTAAAAAAGTTTCTGAAAAAAACTCCGGATTTTATGAAAAAAAAAATCCATAGGATACCATGATAAAAATTCTAAGCAAAATTTCTGAAGTAATCAATGCCAGATTAGACATAATCACATAGGCAACTTACGTAATTTTAGGAGGGCAAAAGAGAAGTTTCCAGTATTATAATTGAGGCTTTTCTAACACGTCTTCTTCTTCTTCTTCTTCTTCTTCTTCTTCTTCTTCTTCTTCTTCTTCTTCTTCTTCTTCTTCTTCTTCTTAATGGCTCTACGTCTGCACTGGGTCTTCTCGCTTCAACTTAGTGTTCTTTAAGCATTTCCACAGTTATTAATTGAAGGGCTTTCTTTGCCTGCCATTGCATGAATTTATATAGTATTGTTAGGCAATATCAACATTCTAAAAGCAATACGCGCACACTTGTTGTTCGTAGGCCACGAGAGTGCGGGAGATTGGCATCTAAGAGCCGAAAGAGAGATAAAAGTTGTGAAAGACGGACCCGGTTTAGGGTGGTGCTTCGAATCCAGTTTGACTATCTATTCTGCAGAGTTGTAACTTATTCTGTAGCTTAGTTGGTTAAAGCGCCGGACTAGCGATAACGGAGTCGTGGGTTCGAATCCCACCAAAACAAGTGGTAATTTTTTCACAAATTTATCTCTCAATTTGCCAATTAAACGTACTTTGCCTAAAACTACTTCAAGTTTTTACGTCTATTTCAGACATACTAGCCGACTGGTATAGCCGGAAAAGGGCAATAAAATCATTGTCATATTGTTAGGCAAGTACAATGATACTTCATGCCCATGGAGTCGAGAAAATTTTCCCGACCGGAACGAGAATCGAACCCGTCGTCTCCGGATTGGCGATCCATAGCCTTAACTACTAGGCTAATTGGAGACCCCAACACGTCTCTAGGTGGAAAATTTGAGAGGGTGGAAAAAAGTCTACTTGTTTTTAAATAGGGTGAACAATTCCCAATTTTGAAATAAAGAATATAGAGAGCATAGAGATTCTTTTGAGCTTGAGTAAAAAGAAGCAAGTTTTCAAAGAAACGTAGTTTCTCACCGTAGTTAACAAAATATGTTTTGATTTGAAGAACTGTTCGGTACTATAAAAATAATTCGCTCTCGCTTGTATAATTAGAAGGCACAACTGCGAGCGTGTTGAGAGGTTGGCATCTAAGCCTAAAGAGTGATGAAATTGTGAAAATAGGAGTGCTCATGGCAGGGATGCCATATATACAGATTTATCTGTGTTTTTTTATTTTTATTTTTTATTTTGTTATTTTTTTATTTATATTTCTTTTTATTTTTATCTGTATTATACAGTTTTTGAGCATGCGTACAGATTTCGTTTTATATGAAATACCGATTTTTGTGCAAAAGGGGCTATTTTATGTTTGTATAGGACACAGATTTTTCTCCCAAGTTTTGTATGGGATTCATATTTTTCAAAAGTGTTTTACAGATTTTATAAAAAAAGAAATCATCTGGCATCCCTGGTTTATGATGTGGGCTCGGAATCAGTTTGACTTTCTATCCACAGAATCATTCTTTGTTCTGTGGCCTGGTTGGTTAAGTATATTTAGTATATACTAAGTATATTATATAGTACCAGCTGATTGGTTCAAGTCTGTAAAGAGTAACATAGACATGTATAATTTTTCACAACGAAAAAAAATAAAAGCTGAACAAAATGCTAACATTATATTTCGTTATCGCACACCCTCATACAACCATAGATTCTTGTGTCATCGATTGTGTCACGCCGTCCTTCCCTTTCATTCCGTCTATAAAATCTTGTTACCTCTTCTAAAAAAGGCGTAATTGTAGCGGTGATGATAAACTGTTTTTGGTCTCTGAGGGATACTCGGCCTATCAAATTGAATTAGCTGCTAAAGGATTGTGTTGAAAGCTTCGGAAGAAGTGACCAGTTCAATCGATATCAATCATCCCAAACACACCCTTACAATACTTAACGCGTGAAATGCAACTCTGAACGGTAATTTTGAAAGTAGGTCGTTACTCCATCTGATTGTTACAAGTTGGCAAAACTTTCTAAAAGAATTGGCTTTGTGACGAACCAGCCAGTGGCTGAAAATCTCTATAATAAAGAAATAAAAAAAAAGAATTGGCTTCTATTAAAGGGCTCCACTGATACGGGATGATGACGGTCCCAACTAGATCGTTTTGTGACACAATCGACCAGTTTGTCACGTCATTCTGTTCTGATGCTTCGACTATTTCCCATCGCCATGACAGCCATTGTGACTGATTTAGCGACGCAATGATTCCCATCCTAATGCTTATAATGGCCGCATACATGTTTGGAAAACATAAGCAAGTATCTCATATTCATCACGGAGATGACCGTAAAGGCACTTTTGCAAACACCTACTTAAAGCGCGGCGACAGCCGATGAAGAGGTCCCCATACAGCCGCAGTCCGCGCGCCGTAAGTATCACATATAAAGATTTTTATGAACCCACTCGCTCCGTATGGATTTTATGTGCCATTTTAATGGCACATTTTCCGCATCAGATTGGCGCTTTTCCCGGGAGCGAGAGAGACACATACACACATGAGGAGCTGACAGGCGATACAAATATCTACGGGTCGTCATTTCACAGTTTCAGCACTCGTTAAGTTCTCTCTAACACGGACGTATAATTACCAGTTGGGAAAAATTCCCGGATTGAGACAATTTCATTCATACCTGTCCGTCATCCAATCGGGACTACGAAAAAATCAACCACACACGCGCGCGATCCGACGACAGTCAGCGAGCGAGCGGTGGTGTTATCACCGTTCGGGGTGCGAGTTTGATGTCCACATTTGATGCGCGTTTGATGGGGTCATATAATGAGGCGTATACGTGCCGTAATTATCGTTGTTATTAGTGTCGAGCTATTCGGAGTGGGACATTTTTGTCAAGTTGCAAAAGATCGGCGCATAAACTTTCGAGCAGATCGCTCTGAATAGGTGATCTTGTTTTCAAAAAGCCATAAAATCTGTGTAGTCCCCAGACAGATTTGACGGGATGGTTCTTGTTTTGGTACGGCACATCGAAACGGAATGTCGTGGCGACTACGGATTTTGTGCTTCCTTTTTAGCTTTTCTTCGCAGTTGATTCAACTTTGAGGCTTCGATTTTTACTTTTGGCATGAGCAGTTTCGAATGTTTATAAAATCAGTTAGTTTGAAATCTGATGTTGTCTTTACAAATTTAAGAATTTGAGTTATCCTAATCATGGATAAAATTTATTCTTAGATTTTTACCAGATATAGATGCACAGTTCTCATAGAGCTCAAAAAAGGAGATTCCAAGGGACACTTCAGGGGATTGATTCAGAGAATTTCAGGAGTCTTTTAGAGGCATTTCGTTCGAAATCCCCCTGACCCCAACGGAAGCCATGTAACGCATCTGAGACCAATCTAATCCTCCGGATATGCCAGCGTAACGCCTCTGAAAGCCGCCAAATATCATCTGAAGAATCCTCCCTCGGATCCCATGAAACGCGCATGAGACCCTTCGAAACACCCGAAAACACCTCTGAAACCCACCCGAAATTCTCTGAAACTTCCTGAAATGCCTTCGAAAATCTCTTAGAACCTCCTCGGACCCCATGTACTGCACTTGGGACCATTCAAAATCTCCGAAAACGCCTGCGTAACGCTTCTAAAATCCGCCGAAAATGTCTGAAACTTCTTGAAATGCCTTTAAAATCCCCCTGGAAACCCCTCGGATTCCATATAACGCACCTGAGGAAACCCCAGAAAACGTCTGCGTGACGTTTCTAAGTCCTCGAGCCCCCTGGGATCCCCTGAAGTTCCTCCGAGACCTGCTGAAACTCCCCTGGAACCCTTAGAGACCCCTTGGAGCAGTCCTGAGACTCCCTGACACGCCCCTGGGTTTCCCCTGAAATGCCCCTGCAATCTCCCTTTGCCCTCCCATATAAACGCCTCCTCGTCGCCGTTGTCATAGCTACCGTCATTCTTACATTTTCTTCTGCACAATAATTGGTATTGAGTAGTTCTCTCTATTTTTATACTGGGCATAAAAAAATCGCATAAATTTAGAGAACATAGAAATAACTAGCCAAAAAATATGTTTTACTGTATATGCAGAAAAAGTAACGAAAATTAGGTAAAACAGACAAATTGAAGAGCTTAGAGTGTGGTACTGCGGTTAATTCACTTTGCCATACCCTCTCACATTGAAATTACAATACAATGCTTGCCGAGACAGATAGTTATCAGTAATTCTAAATTTTACAATAAATTCTCCAGGCGAGAAATATTTTCAAACATTTTACATGAGCTTATCAAAGTTTTCTCCAGTAAATCTATGAGTAATCTATAAAAAAATGGCAAGAGTTTCCTGGAAGCTTTCTTCAGCCAAGATTATTTTAAATATTCCAGAGAATATCTGCAGAAGTTATTCTAGGACGTCCGCTAGTTATGTCGGGGGTTCTCTTTTTAGTGATTTAGTGCTCTCCATTTTTATGAATTTTCATGGATATTGCCATAAAACCATTCTGGAAAAGAATAAATAGTATGAAACTATCTCACCAATTTGTCGAAAATCTGCGATAAACGAAGATAGCATGCAAACGAACGAATTCGTGGAGCAAGTAAATAATGACTCGAGCTTCGCAGAGACTGATAACTCTTCGAAAAACCTCTGAAACCTCCTTTTAATACACAGTAAACAAAGCGGTTAAATCACAACACATGCAAACATGTTTAAAACGTTATTGTTATTGTTATTGTTTATTTTAACTTGAAATTTAGAAAGAGGGAAAAACCCCTTTGAGTGATTTCGATATTTCAAAAACGAAATCTTTCTCAAAGAGGCACAAAACCTCTTTTTCTTTTCAAATAACATTACAAAAATAACTTAAAACTAAAGGCTCACACGGCAATGAACCATAACGGAGCCGCTATCTTGAAAGAGGACAGCATGCCAAATCGTAAAATGAGTCTCCGGAAATCCAGAAATCCTAATGGGGGAGGGGGAGGGGTCAGGGGGTCATCAGAAACGCATCTTCAAGGCTGAAAATAAAGAATACCAAAAAAGGGGAACAGTATCAAACAAAATAGGCAATCTCATTTAGAAATTTGAACAAAAGTTTCAAAATATGTTCATTTTTTAAGCCCAAAACATCCCGTATAGATACAGGAATTGAAAAACCTGCTGCAATTAGGCTATCAAATAATATCTTCCTCGGTGCAATAAACCGAGAACAATTAATTATAATGTGATCAATGTCTTCATACGATAAGCCACATTCGCATAAGTTTGAATCTACAATGTTGATACGATACAAATGACTATTACAAATATAATGATTGGATATCAATCTCGAAAAAGCACAAATGAAATTTCTACTCCCAGATACATTTTTAAACCAAGGAAAATGATTCACCTTGGGACATATTGAATGACACCATCGCCCTTTATCACTAGAATTCCAATTGATTTGCCAAGCATTTAGAGAATAATTTCTCAAATTGGGAAAATATTCAGAAGGAAATATATCACGATGATAAATTTGTCCACGCATAACCCCAAATTTTGCCAATAAATCCGCCTGTTCATTGCCATAAATATTACAATGAGCAGGAACCCAAACAAATTTAATAACATATCCTTCATAATGCAAATCAAACAATATTTTTTTCAACATCAACAAGATATGATGTGATTTGAAATTGAATTTGATAGTATTCAAAGCACTCAAACAACTGAAACTGTCAGAGCATATTATATAAAAATTGGGCGGACAATCTTTGATCATGTTACAAGTAAAATACAAAGCAATGAGTTCTGCTGTGAAAACAGAACACGGAGATTGTAATTATGTTTAAAACGTTCATGGCATACGTACAGGTTTTACATGTAAGAACATATATACTTCACAAGAATTTCAGTGATGAAGGATTAATTAGTGATTAAACGGTTTTCGAATAATTAAACAAGCAAAAAGTATGCAAGTAACGCCTTAAAATAGGCAACGCATAAATTAAATTCTAAAACATGATGCTTACTTTATGTGAGTCAAACAAACTTTCCAAAAAGTTTACTGTAAATAAATAAAATCATGGATTAATCACTATTTTTAATCAACATCAAGTAATGAAAATTGTAGCCAGAAACGCGTCTAAGACCAACTGGAACTTCATGGAATCCTCTGAAACACCCCTGACTAGTACTTCCCTGAGATCCCCTGGGACATCTGGGATCCCCTGAAACTCCCCTGATATGTCCCTGAGAACTTCTGGTACCCGCGGATAACCCTATGGGGACCTCTGAAACGCCATTATGGTCTCTTAGAACCCCCTGAAGTCTCCTGAGGCCTCCTGAAGTGCACCTAAAATGCCACTTACTTCTCCTGAGATGCCCTGAAATAACCCCATGACCCCCCGGAACCTTCTTCGTCTTGCAGTTCGGAAAAATCGGTTGGCGTGTAATATTGGATCAGGGTAAGGTTTCAAACCCGTGTTCTGAAACTGGCCACAATAATCCTTTCATTTATAGATTCACACTTCATGAGTGCAGCGTGAGGGCTGAGCAGGAAACAAACTCCACGGTGACGGGGAGCTGAACGTTCGCTTCGTGGACCAGAGTATAGCTGAATTTTGCTCGATACCTATCTGTCTCCAAAATTCGGCCCACGGACTTCGCTTATTCCTAGGATCTCAAGTTTTATACGGCATGCCTCATTGGCCAGTTAAACCTAATGGGCTTGGGACAGCACATCCTAAGTCCCAATTCTTGTCAGTTGTTTTGTGCTAAAAGCCGTTGCCATAGAATCAGTTCGTAATCTATCGTTTATTGGTTTCATTAACCTTTTTTTTGGGGGAGGTTTCAGTAACAGTAGGTTGTTGGCCTAAGGTCCCCTATTCACGCGTGGTGGGACTACCTATACCTATCCAGTGCAGTGGAGGAGCATTTCATACTCAGCTACTGGATGGTAGAAAAGACGCTGTTTGAGCTGCACCTCCTTGCCTTGAGGAACAGATGCTCGGGACGTACCTACGTAAGGTAGGAACTTGTGAGGACCAGAGCGCTTATTGTCAATACCTGAGACCTGAAAGAAACGAGACATGAATTGGTGCTGAAACCCGGGAGAAGGTTGTAATTTCCATCGCCATTACTGAGAGTCGTAGGGTGCCTCTGGAGTCTACTGAAACCTGAGTCGTAGGGTGGTGCATTGTTTTTGTCAGTAGATATTGCACCAACTGACTTCCGAGGAGTGCTGCACAGAGCTCCGTAGAATCGACTGGTGCTACATGAGACTTAGATGTTAGGAGATGCCTTAGCTCGTCCGATGGAACGATGTTCTGCGAGGCGTTGCAGAAGCAGTGGATCGAACGTATAGGCATTGAGTGCTCCAGAGAACTTTGCTCGGAACTTCCAGCTAGTCAAGTCGTTCGATGTCAGCACGGTACTCTTCTGCAAGCTCAGAATCCCACGACAGGTCTTCTGCCCGGAGAGTTTGGATGAATATCCTTGCGTCACACAGCTGTGTCGTACAGCTGGAACATTTCGTAGACGACAATCCGCTTTGTCGCGGCAGACAGGTCTAATAGAGCAGGAACCTTGAACTTGAACACGTCCAGCTGGGTGAACCACAAGAACCCCAAGGTTTTGACGGCTTGCGAACGATCGAACTCTAGCTCCGCCGATATCTCCCACAATTCGTTTGGAATGACGCAAAGAACTGTTTTGTAGTTCGACGCCCACTTTCGAAGCAGAAACCTACCGGACTTCATCATTTCGCTCAAATGCTTGCAAGTCTCAGCGATCATGGTCATCGTCTCCAGTAATCACGTCCTGGGAATCGTTATCTTTCGTCGTCGGCTAGCTGATTCAAAATGCGAGCAGCATGGAAAGGCGAGCCTGCAATAGCGTATTCAGATGACGGTTTTTAGTTGGTACTCGGTTCTGACGAGCTGCCATGCCAAAGAATTTGCTGGTATTTCCGATCATCCGGATGGAGATGGATACAAATCTGCCGGAACCTTTTCTCAGCGTCGACAGTTATGGCGAAACGGGAGTAGACGTAGTAGATGAGAGTACACGCCGTCAAAGTAGAGCGCCGGCTGAACCGTTGTTACAACGTACAGTGCTTCGTTCAGCGATTTCGAGACCGCTCCACGTCAGGAACTGCCGAATAATACACACTATAGTGGTCGTACATTATGGTCGCTGGATGGCATGGTGCGGGAGGAAAAACTACGGACTACGCAACCCAACCAACTCTATATGACCCAAGCCCCAACCTCTCATACTCTTCCATTAGCTCTGAGTAGCCGCGACGGAGCTTTTCATCGACAGCGACTCTTTTCAACATGTGTAGGAATCTTCGCAGCGCAGCGGTGTACGAATCTCCAATCATCGACACGGTTTTCTTCCTTGGACGGAAGACAAATGACGTAACGGCCCGTGTTGTGACAGTGCTCTGGAAGTGGTCTTCGCAGTACTTCCAAAAATGCTGGAGCTGGGTATCGTACCTATCGTCGACGCAGAAGTGACAGGCGGGGCTTATGTTGCTTCTTGCGGTGGCTGCTCTAGCTTTCCACAGACGATGTATCCAAGTACTGTTTTTCTGTAGCGTTGGAGAAGATCGAAGAACAGACCACGTTTAAACTGTAAGAAAAATCAGTAGCTTTCCTTGGATGAACATTGACAGGTCAAACACAACGTCAATTGAACGTTTCGCACGCGAGTTATGCGTGGTCCCACGTATAGCACTGCATGTTCAAACATATAGATTATAGATCTTTAAAAGAAAATTTCTTCAACACTTCTTACACATTTATTAATGAGCTTTTGGTAAGAACACTTAGAAAAAATCGAGAAAAGTTTAATGAACTTTCCACGGAAAATAGAAAAAAAGATCTTTGAAAAGCTCTTAGAGAACTCTTAAAAACTGTTATTATAGAAAGTAGAAAGCAGGGCCAGGTAACACATACGTCATATAAGAGTTACAGGGCCGCAAGTTTTAGTAACTTGTATACAACTGTAAATGCGTTGATGGGGTCAGGGGTTCATACAATACAGTACAGTACGTATCTCACCGTGAACTGCTAGTAATCATTTTACTCAGTTGGTACAAAATTAAAGGAATTACACTCAAACCTCCATTTAGGTTATGAGTCGGTCGGAACTGCCTAAATAGAATATTTATCTAAATGGATTCATTACCTAAATGGATCCAGTTTATTGCCTGAATGGAGTACAAGGTTGCTAAGAAGTTTAAGAAAGTAGAGTGACTAGGAGGTGTAAACGGGGTCATGCGGAATTTCAGAGGGCTTTCAAGGGAGTTTCAGGATGGTAGGGGTTTCAGGTGCGTTTTCGGGGGTTCTGGAGAATATCAGGTACGTTACATGGGGTCCGAGGGGGCTTTCAGCGGTATTTTAGGAAGTTTCAGAAGATTTTCAGGTAGTTTTGGAGGCGTTACAAGGGCGTTTTTGGTGGTTTCTAAGGGTCCCAGGTGTGTTTCATGGGGTCCGAGAGGAATGCAGGGGATTTTTGGGGGCATTTCAAGAAGTTTCAGTGGATTTTCAGAGGGTTTCCTAAGGCGTTACAGGAGCGTTTTAGGGAACTTCAGAAAGTCTCAGGTACTTTACATGGGATCCAAATAGGTCTCATGGGGTTTTCGATGGAATTTACGAAGTTTTAGAGGTTTTCAGCGAATTTCCGCATGGTGTGATATGCGTTTTCTTCTAGTCATGTTTAAAACGATTTCATTAAATCAGAGCACATTTCAAATTTGGAGCGAATCATTGCACAACAGTTGGGTCTATGTATGTTGGGTTTGGTGGCTAAAACAAAAATCGGACAATGATAAGTTTTTGTTCCCATATTCCGATTACTCTACTCACTACCCAAGTAACCACAAGTTCAGATAGAGATAAGCTCAGCAGCTTATTCAATGATTTGATGAATTTATATTTGTCTTTTATTTGAGTATGCTTAATCAGTTGTTTTCTACCAACAATGACATTATTTCTTCCTTGTATTAGAAATTCTGCTGAACTGAACTTCCATGAACTTGAAAGTTCAGACAAAGTTCCGAGTAGCATCTTAACCAGCTTTCAAGCTTCTTAAGAGACTAACAATGAGCCTTGCCGGAACTTGTGTGCGAAGTTCAAGCAAGGTTAATCGTTAGCCTTTTAAGCAGCCAGAATGTTCCATTCGGAACTTTTTCTGAACTTCGTGGAACTTGAAGGTGCAATTTGCCAAGGGAAGCAGAAGTTTTGGTTACTTAGGTAATTCATTCCCGTAAGCTAACCTTATACCTAATATAAGTACTCCAACTATTCTGAAGACAATCAAATTCCATTTAGGTAACGTTATCTAAAAAGAGGGACCTACATAGTTTTTACCTAAATAGATTCTATCTAACTGGAGGTTAAAGTGTATAGCAAAAAGTGCCCACAATGGGACCCTCAACACTAAAGAAGTATGCAGCTCGCAGACTAAATATGCCTATCTGTGCCATATCTGCACAGGTAGTGGGAATAACATAAATGTACATGACCTCAATAGTTTCCTTCTTCTTCTTCTTCTTCTTCTTCTTCTTCTTCTTCTTCTTCTTCTTCTTCTTCTTCTTCTTCTTCTTCTTCTTCTTCTTCTTCTTCTTTTTCTTCTTCTTTATGGTTCTACGTTCCCACTGGAACTTGGCCTGCCTCTCTTCAACTTAATGCCCTTTGAGCATTTCCACAGTTATTAATTGAAGGGCTTTCTTTGCCTGCCATTCACAGTGGTTGAAATCGCGAAAAACACGATCGTGGGCATTTTGAGTGTGATAATGTGAAAATAATATAATGTGATGTTCTGCAAAGTTGTTACATATTTTAAGGAGCAACTTTTGATAACTTTTGTTTTTTGATAAATTTACCCAAAAGTTAGATGAAAAAAAATCTATTTTCTACAAAAGCAAAGAAAACTAAATGGTGTCTTCGGCAAAGTTATAGATAATATCATGCAGAAAAATATTGCCGAAGAGACTTTTGCTCTATCTTTTGAAATGAGCGATATATAATAAATTTAGTATAAAAACCCCTTAAAACCTTGAAAAGCCACTAAATGCTTTATATCTCTTTTGGATTAGGTTTTCGAGGCTTCCGATGTTCTGAAGACTTTTTCATTATGTTATTGTGCATCTTTTTTCTTAAGACAGTGTTGCCATATTTTCATTGTTTCTATGTGATTTTTTAATTTTCCTATAAAAAATGACTGTTTTTAATAATGAGATATCTCGAAAAGTTGCAAAAAGTTGCAAAAAATTCAAAGCATGATGAAAAGTTGAATAAAATTGCTATCTTATACAGGTCAACTGATGAGTTGCTCTCTGTCTCTTCGATGCTTAAAATCTGTTTGAAAATTGTCACTTTCACACTTTTAAATGTTGAAATAAATACTTTTTCCATGTGATAATCTAAAAATTGTGCTATACAATGTTCAGCAAAGTTGTTGCATATTTTTAGAGAAAACTTTTGACAAAATTACTTTTCAAAAAAATTGCCTTAAAGTTAGATAAAAAAAATATTTTGGTTCAAAAATGTGCTTTTTTTTCTTTGAAAACGCATGTTATCAAGAGAAATATTCAAGATAACTTCTTGGTGTCTTCGACAAAATTGTGCATTTATTGAATACAAAATAGTTCCTAAAACATTCCATGTCAAGAAATTCAAATATAAAAAAGTTAAGTGAAATTTTCATGTTTTTCTAAACTTTTAAGGGTTTTTTTTTCATAAAATCAGCTCTAAAATGGTCATTTTTGAAGATAGAGTCATGGTGTCTTCGACAAAGTTTTTCCATTTACCATTTAGAACAACTTTCCTGAAGACGCCATTTTGATTTGCGGATTCCCAAGAAAAATATTTTTTATCTATCTTTAAGGCATTTTTTTTTGAAAAGTAATTTTGTCAAAAGTTTGCTCTAAAAATATGCAACAACTTTGCTGAACATTGTATAGCACAATTTTTAGATTATCACATGGAAAAAGTATTTATTTCAACATTTAAAAGTGTGAAAGTGACAATTTTCAAACAGATTTTAAGCATCGAAGAGACAGAGAGCAACTCATCAGTTGACCTGTATAAGATAGCAATTTTATTCAACTTTTCATCATGCTTTGAATTTTTTGCAACTTTTTGCAACTTTTCGAGATATCTCATTATTAAAAACAGTCATTTTTTATAGGAAAATTAAAAAATCACATAGAAACAATAAAAATATGGCAACACTGTCTTAAGAAAAAAGATGCACAATAACATAATGAAAAAGTCTTCAGAACATCGGAAGCCTCGAAAACGTAATCCAAAAGAGATATAAAGCATTTAGGGGCTTTTCAAGGTTTTAAGGGGTTTTTATACTAAATTTATTATATATCGCTCATTTCAAAAGATAGAGCAAAAGTCTCTTCGGCAATATTTTTCTGCTTGATATTATCTATAACTTTGCCGAAGACACCATTTAGTTTTCTTTGCTTTTGTAGAAAATAGATTTTTCATCTAACTTTTGGGTAAATTTATCAAAAATCAAAAGTTATCAAAAGTTGCTCCTTAAAATATGTAACAACTTTGCAGAACATCACATTATATTATTTTCACATTATCACACTCAAAATGCCCACGATCGTGTTTTTCGCGATTTCAACCACTGTGCCATTGCATGAACTTGTATATTGTGAAGAAAGGACAATAATACACTATGCCCAGGGAGTCGAGGAAATTTTCCCAACCGGAACAGGAAGTGAACCTGCCGTCTCCGGATTGGCGTATTTTTTTAATTTAATTAAGTGTTCCAAGTGATAAATGAAATGTCTAAGCAGAACGCTGGTCTAAGAGAAATAAGTAAAAGAAATAAGTAACTGTACCCAAGAAAAAAACCTAATTTCGGGGTTGCTAGGCAAATTAAAAAAAAAAAGAACTTTTAAACTCAAAGTAAATCAAGCTCTTGTAATATATCACAGTGCATCATTTATCATCAGATCACAAGAAATTGCGATTCAAATCCCTGATAATCCTCACCAAACACAAGTTCGCTTTCATCGCCACGAATTCTTCATTTATTTAACCAATTCAAATGCACAGAAGAATATGTATCCCTCGGTTCCGAAGCACACCAAGTGCTAGCTTACCCCACCACGGGGCATCGCTGTTCCACCAGATCAATATGTACATATTCAGTGAAATGCAATATCGCGTTGTTAAAGCGTTTATTTTAAGCAATTAACAGCCATAGCCAAACAACATTATTAAACAGTTGGCTGTTGGCGTTCGGGCAGGTACGAGTACGCACAGCATGCCGGATCAAGAACTTAAACCACCACCATTCGCGCTCGAGAGCCTATTAGAACAAGAGCGTGTTAGGCTCCACTAATGGTAACAATAACAGCGTTCATAAATAATCCGGTCCGTTTCAGCTCCGGACGATTTCCGATGAGGGAGGGGGTCTTCGTGCGGCGATATTAATGCCACCCCTCCACGCACACGAGCGAGTGATGGTGACGACGAGGCGACGGCTCATGCACGGAGGCCAAATTCGAAACTCAAATGATAATTATTACATCACATTTCACTCCACGGAAGACAGACGTTGGATGCTTTTGGATGGAGAAAAACAAGAATCCGAGCCGCCATGCTGTGGGAAGAAAAGCGGTTTAAGGTTTTCACTGATCCGATTCATACATTATTCAAAAACAACCAAAAAAGGAGGATAATGAAATTATTTTAATTTTTTCTCCGTTCTCATGTTCTCCGAAGGTGTATGTGGAGGTTTTCGCGTTGTATTCTAATTTACAAAACAAAGCAGCACCAACCAACAGCTCCGATTCCACTGTAGGTAGGTGGAAATATCCAAAAGGAATTTCCATATTTGGACAAATACACACCTCGGGCAAACGACCGGGTGGTCATCTTTTTCGAGCGGCTCTGTGCAAACTCCGCGGTGTTAGATGAATTATTTATTCGTGCACTTGACGCTGCGTTCTGTTCGGTTCGGTTTTCTCGACCGAAAAACTTATTCAAATTCAAAACATTTTCTAATTTAAATAGCTACCGAATTCCTTGAGCAGTAGGCGACTAAAAGAATTCAAACGATTCAAGTAAACCGTGCCCTGAGAGCCAGCTTCGAAGTCTTTACACTTGATATGCTGTTCGCCAACTGAGATCGATTCGGTCCCAAGGCCTGCTCGGTCGTTTTACCTGCGTTCGACTCACGTAGCCAAATCACCTCAAGGACATCCAAGCAATAACAGATGCATTAAAACAATCGTTTGCAACCCTTCTCGAATTGCCCAATGTTCCGTCACACTGTCAACCAGCCATCGTCAGACTTTCAAGGCCATCCGGCTCTCTTTGGGTGGGTCAACCCTTTTAGTTGTGCAACGCCGAGATCTCCAGCAGACAAGCTGACATCGTCCGAAGCGTTGATTGATATATGACACCCTTCTGAACTCCCTCCACCACGAAGAAAAGGGGTTGACAACAATTCTCCTACGGGGAGTCCAAGAAGGCAAACCAGGCGACAACCCTTTGAACTCTTTTGCATTTTGGCCGGGTGTTCCAAGGAATCAGGTTCGGAACAAGATGCTTTCCGTTCAACATTTGGTCCTCCATTGGTAGGAGAAGAATGGAACAAATATTCGTAACCAAACATAAATACATAAAGAAATACAATTTATTGCGTCGTAAAATATGCAATTTTGTTGTTATATAGTCGATTTCGTTCTTTCTCTGCGCTTTTGCCGAATGGCCGCTGGCGGTGCACAGTGGGTCAAATCCAGCCTTGGTAACTGTTGACGACGACACTTCAGAAGAAGTCTCGAATTTGCCCACTGTGCAACAGTCATACGCTTCGTGGAGGCCCGCAGACGGCCAAAAGGACAAGCATGGTTTCGCCCTCTCCTTTCTCTGTGGCTGCATGCAGCAGCTAACAGGTTTCATAGCGTCTGCACATTTCGATTTTTTTTTTCGTCCTACGACGACGACGACGACTTGTTCCACCCCCATCGTCGTCGTTACGAATGAAGCTTAGCATGCAATAACAAACAATTACCTCGAATGACCTCGACAGATTGATTATTTCTCCAACCAAACCATCCTCAAAGAAAGAAAAAAAAAGGCACGAAGGGATGAGGGAATTGTTAGTACGGTTCACCCCGTTCAATACCGAGGTGGAAAGGTGTAATTGTACGCAATCCTTGTTTTTTTTTTTTCTTTTATGTGAGGCAAAGTAAAAAGGTGATTTCGTTGACGACCCGGTTGACCATGAACACTTCGAAAGGATTTTGAAGGATTTTCCTCGGTAGTAGATTCCTCAGTTAATCTCAAAATTTCGTAACGACAAGTTTGTGCCGGATAGATCTCATTACGGGAGGAGCCGTTTCCAGATGAAGAACGAAAATGCGGTCCCAGAGGGCATCTGTTTTGTGAGGAAGTGATAAGAAAATGCTTGAAATATTCGTCCGTTCCATCCTGGGGGCCATTAGCTTACTCCAAACAGTGCATAATACTTTCAATTAGCCCTAGTGAGATTACGATCCAACGCAACGCCAACGGAAGGGGCCTCACAAAGTGCTATGCAAATTAAGGTCTCGATAAAGCGCGCGGAAAGCCTTAACGATGGTGGCGGTAGTAAGATTGTCTAACTTATTTGGTTTCGATAACAAACGAGTCGAAGAGCTTGGAGCCAAGAAACCGAAGAAATCCCATCAGAGCAGAGCAGAGCGGATGGGTTTCGAGAGCTGTTTTCCGCGCGGGCGCTCGAGTAAGAAGATTGCGTGAAGTAAGTACGATGGGCCATTAAGATTGGAAAAATGTAGATGACAACGGCGGTGATGACGGCGAGCAATGCGCGTTTTAAGGACCATTGAACCCGTTTCGATGGGCGAAGAGTGGTGAACTAAGTGCATGTGGATATATTTTTCTCATAGTATGATGGGTCCGGTAATTGGCCGTTTGTGGCACGTTAGTCAGGTTGTTTTCGTTTCTGGAAAGCGCGGAATCGATACAATGTTTTCTTGGGGTGATTAAATGATCTAGGATATTGGTCTTCATTTTTAAGTCATTGGGATTTTGTTTCATACATTTTAATTGAGGAATGGAAACTGTTCCAGGGTTTCTCTTGTACTACAATGAAATAATTAAAAAAAAAAACCGTATGCAAATTTGAGCTGAGTCAGAACTTACGGTAAATGTTGATATAACAAACTTATCAGTTTTCTAATTGAAACCTCGTAGAAGTTAAAGTTTGAACATGTAAGTACACAAAATGGTAGTACCTCGACCTGGACTGTTTAAGAGACGCCCTTATTATGTAGTATTCCTGTACAGCTTTTCGCAGGGTAACGGAAAAACGTAAGATTAACTTCGACAATCATCTGCCAAGGATGTCGAAAATATGCTCTAAATAACTGTAGAGATTGAAAAACAGAAGTTCACCAATGTTTTCGCCAGGAAATCCAGCAATAAATCTTCCAGTGATCATGCAAGATACAACCAAGATTTGAACCAATTGACATATATTTTTACAACGCGACTAGATGCTATGGTTTCTAGCCGTGAACAAAATCATTTGGTTCGGAATTGACTAAGTTTAAGCGAGAAATTGCCCAAAATCTTAGCCACTGTCCAACTGGCTTGGTACCCTACATGATCCTGTCGTAAATCCGAAACAGGATTCTGGTATTTTACGAGTACTTTAAGTAACTCGAACAATAATTCGAGTTCCTGTGAGTTTCAGAGAAGTTTATAAAACCATCATATTGAAAAAGAAAATCGGGTTCCTTTTAGTTCCACTTATACATTTGCCGAACTCAACTGTAAAGTCGTCTTCAGAGTCTCGTGGTTGACTCGACTAATATGTTTATTGATGGTTTGTAAGATTTTTCCTTAATTCATTGCAGAAAGTACTTAATTTTCATTCTTCTACATTCTTCTACTCATTTCAATATCTGAACTGAAACTTGATCATTTCTTGGCCTATACTTAACCACAATATTCTTCAGCTGCAAGTTAAGAATTGAGTTTAAGACATTTTATTTTACATGGGAACATACAGAAAGTGTGAGATCACTTTATTAAAAATATTATATCAGTATGTTTTGGCTCTTCCAGACACTGATCTTTTAAATCTTATTCGACATCCTGAAAGCCGGAACCTTGATCAATTATATAAATAACTACAGTGACAGTGGCTTTTTGTTTTCATTGAAAATAAACAACAATCCGTATCGTATGGGATATTCCAGGTGTAATTTTTGATCGAATCCTGGATCCTGGAGGGTTGCTAACACAACGTCTTTCTCATTTTCTCGTGGATCCCTAGAGAATCTGTGGTCATTTTTCTGAAAAGATTCGTACCCTGTTACAATATCTGACAAAATGTCTGGCGAAACGTAAGCAGCATTTTTAGGCAAGAATTTGGTTCTATTCCTGGAAAATTTGGATCTTCTGGAGATCATACAGAGTTTTTATCCGGGATTTCATCTTTCAATCAATCTACAAATGCAATCTTGGGTTCTGTCAGTAACTACTGCTATAGGGATTTCACCTAGGGACCGTTCATAAACGACTTATACTTTTGGAAGGGAGGGCCAAAGTCTACGCTCCATACAAATATTTTTTTGGTATGGACAAACATCTGGAGGGGGGGGGGTCTTAAATGGACAAATTTTGGTCTACGTGGTTTATGAACAGCCCCTTTGCATGTCTTCTGCGGATTCCTCCGAATTCCTTAAATGGATCTCCTCTGAGAGTTCCTGCAGAAAATACTCCAGAGGTTCCGAGGTTCACACTTTAGGAATTTGTTCCTTTAGGGAACTGGAGTTTTGTTTGGGATCCAGGAACTCGATATAGCTATTTCTTCAGGATATCTTGAAGAATTCTCAGAAAAAAAATGCCCAAGGGAATCTCATCGATCTTGAAAACTTTCTGCAAGGAGTGCTTTGAAGATTTCTTCGAAGAACTACTACAGGATTTCTAGATAAAACTTCTGTAAGATTTCCACGAGGAACTTCTAGAGGATTCCTAGATTTTTGCAAGGCACACCATGGGGGCTCCTAGAAGGAACTAGTGGATGACTTGCAGAGGAATCTGCTAGAGGACTCCCAGAAGCAACCTCTGAGGAATCTTAGAATAAACTCCCGGGGAATGCCCAGAAGCAACTCTTGGGGGAAACACGGTAAGAAACCCTGGAAAATGTCCAAAGACGAATACAGATAAAATGCTCAGAAGAGCAGCAAAATCTCTTGAAAGTACCGTAAACCGGGGTCAAATTGATCTCCGGGTCGAAATTCATCAGATGTTTTTCAGTTAGATTGAGAAAACTTTAAATGGTTTCCTCGCAAGTATCGAGCAGTTGGTCAGATACTATACGATATATGTAAGGAAACTATTTTAAGTATGCTTAATCTAACGGAAAAACGTCTGATCAGTTTCGACCCGGAGATCAATTTGACCCCGGTTTACGGTACTGAAAATCAACGTTCCAGAAGGAACGCATGCTGCACACAATTACCAAAAAGAACTCCTGCAGGAATCTTACATAGAACTCGTAGAAAAGATAATATAAAATAAGTCCCAGAAGGATTCTCTGGAGAAATACCAGAAAGAATTCTCTAAAGCAGAGTTTCTCAAACTATGGGTCGCGACCTACTATTAATATTGTACATCAAGAAAAAGTAAGTAAAATAAAGCCCCTCAAGATATAAATCATCAGACTTTACGCCAATAAGTAGGTGTTAAATAATGAGATATACTTCAACGCCTCCCCTGGTTGTTCTAATTCTCTTCACCACAGTCACACACACTATTCGATGTCGTCACCATGCATCGATCGATCGACGAGGGTGCAACTGGCAATGATGCTGCGGCCCTAGATTAGTCTCTCCCACTCGAAATTTACAGCTTTTACTATTCGTTCAGAGGGAGTGTGGGCATTTCTGTTGGTTTGAAATGAACTTCTATAATAACGTTATTTGCTCTCTAATTATTGAGATTATCTCTTGACATCATTTTCCAACTTGCTGTGCAAAAATCTAGCAGTAAAACTGCTATATTTTCAACTGTTTTCAATTTTGTTAAGTGGTCCAGCAATTCCATTCGCCATCTGATACCAGACGCCTTCAACGAAAGAGGGATTTTCGGCATGGTGGTAAACTCAAATCACCTGTCAGCCGGAATGTTCCATTCATTCCGTCTGGATTCTACCATCGAAAACATCAAACATCCTGCTGCTACTTAATAATTTTCGAGATCAACATACGGGCATAGGGAAACCCCGCAATTTATTAAAGCGAAGGGCAGCGTTCTAGTTGTGTGTTTCGGCCAAATATGGGCACCAGCGTTTAGGGCTGTTAGGGTGGTGCGAAAATCGATTTCAAAACCGCCTCTAATTCTTAAGATTCCAACGGCAGGTGCACCCTCACGTGGTGTTCTGTTGGATTCACAGTGGGAGCGAGCGAGCAAGATGCAAAAATAAAACGTAGATTAAGGTATTAAACAATAATAATTTATATCCTGGCTGGAAGCCTATCGCATTATGTTTCCTTTCCCCACGCACACACAATTTTCTCCCACCGCCGCGCCGTCGATAGTCCCAGCAGGTTGTGCGCTTCAAAATGGATTCCGGTTATTTATGTTCAAAAATACGGTTCGCTGCAAGGTTCGTCCAATACCTGAACCGAGGGATCACCTTTTTCGGGACCCCGTACTGTGGCGGCCGGCGGTGGGTGTAGGTAGACTGGGCTGGGCATTCTCCAGAGCAGACCGAACCGTGATAAACGGCTTTAATCAAAGGCCGCTATTTACGATCATAACTAGCAATTAGTTTACTAGTTTATCGATGTTAGTCCATTTGCGTGATGGCCTCCAAAGCGTGCGTCAGACAGCTTGCCGAAATCCAAAAAAAAAAAGAACGGTCGTTGTAGCTATCATCAAAACGACAACGACCAGCAGAAATGTGATCACATCAGACAGCGGGAACAGAGACACACGCTCGAGATGGGCCTGGCTGGAATTTCGGCAGGCTCAATGTCTTCCCATCACGACGATGACGATGAGGACAACGACGGCGACGACGGTGTAAACGAAGCGTGTACGCAAAACAAACGGCTCTGGGAGATGAAACTTTCCAGATAACCGATATCGTTACAAAGATGAACCATTGGAGAGAAAATTATATGGAAATGATTATTTCTTTATCGAAAATTGTTCCTCCCGGTTCCTGCCGGTGTCTGCTTTCAGTCGATCTGCTTTTCTTCAAGTCCAAAAGGAGGCGTCCCCGTGAGCTGAGCTAGCTGTTGTTTAAAAAAAACCTGAAAACGGACGAAACCGGAATGCGTCGTAAAAACTACGCTTAATTGACAATGAAATTCGCATTTCGCAGACCTTTTTGTGGTGATCCTGTCGGGCGTGTTGTGGTTCCGTGGGTTGTGCACCGTGGGCCGTTGACATTCGATTTAGTTGAAGAAGGGGGTGGGTTGGACGCGGTTGAAGAGCGCGCACGAGGAAAGAACAATATCAAATCAACAATAAATATGGCATTTTTACAGTCGGTACAAGTTATCCGTGTGTTCGTATGGAGCGTCGTAAAATAAGGAGCAAATGGAGTATGAGTGGGGACATTTTCGTGGGCTAGTGGGTGGCTAAGTAGAGACGATCGGACCGGGAAGAAGGTTTACCGTGGCGTAGTGTAGGTTATTGTTTCTGGGTGAAACTGATTTTCAGGTCAACCAAAGCTTTTGAATGGTGACAAGAAAGTATATAGTTTATTACTCGATGAAAATTATAGCAGCAAGAAAGGCAATCAAGTTGATAACTGGGTAGTAACGATGGGTAACAATAGATGCTCATGCGAGCCCCCATTAAGGTAATTGGTGTAGTCTACCACAATACCAGGACATATAGCATTAAGGCAGTAAATATTGTAAATGTAAAATATATTGTAAAAAAAAAACAACAAATGATTTCGGCTCAGTTATGCCCATGAGGCGCCCGAGCCTTCCAAATAAACGAATAAGTAAAAAAAAAAATACCAGGACAGGATCCGAGAACTTTAATCATCTGTATATCATCAAATACAGACGTGTTCTGAATAATCAGTATCCTGGAAGATCTCGTGAGCACCTTTCAACTCACAAAGTCATGTCGAGATAACTTTAGATTTCTTGGGAAATGTTTGACGAATTCATGGTCTACGAATAGAGTTGATAAAGTTTTGTGAAAGTTTTGAGGATTTAGGATGGTGATTTACAGAGTTGCCAAGTATAGTTTGGCAAAATTAAGCAGCAAATAAACCTTAACTTCAATATTGATTATTAATATGCTTTCTGAAAAACGATCTATTGTTTATATGAATATAAGGAGTTCAAAATAATCCCTAATAAATCATATCAACATTTGAATATTTAAAAAAAAACTCCAGAGACAAGCAGAACAAATATTTTAAATTTTTAAAATAAAGTGGGATGTAAAGAACTTTCAAGTTTCAATTTTGGCTCGAAAGTCAACAAAGCTGTTTTCTTTTAAATTAAAAAAACCTACTTGCTGTTATAAAAGTTGGTAGCAACATAAAATCTTACAATGACGATAGGAGTGTTTTATGTTATTGTTTCTTCCAGTTTTAAAACAAGCTCTCAAGATACGTTTTATGATCCATCGTATCAGAAGGCCAACTCCAGAGGCATGTTATCCTCCATTTGGGACATTTGTGCCATCGCCTCGCCACATGTTTCATCGTAGTTTTGACAAGAATTAACGTGACGCAGATACAAGACATGCAGTCGTGTTTGTTCTTACGTTAGCATCAAATACACAAATTGATAGCGAACGCGTTGCTCCTAAATAGAGTTTTCAGAATTTGTTACCACAATAGGTTTTTTTGGAGATCGTATAATTTATTAGATTATTCTAAAAATATTATTTTTATACACTTTATGGCCTAATTTGGTCACTTTTTGCAAGTAATTCAGTACTTGAATAAAGTAGCATCTGTGTACCAGATTCCGCTCATCTAAGGCCAGTTTCGCAAAAAAAAACATCATCTATTGAAGGGCTGTTAAGCCAATTTGTAACCTTTTAGCATTTTTTGTTAGTTCCATCTAAGTACAATCAGATGCAAATCAAGAATAATGTAGAACTTCTCATAAAAGTATGATTTTATTACAGTTGGTGTGAGACAAAAGTGGTCCTTATTCCGCTCACGAACAAATCTATGTCATCTTTTAAGTAGACTTTTCCGGAAATTTATAATTTATATAGTCTAAGAATATCAGTGCCGAAAATAGTGTATTCATGAGTGTAAACTTGATTTTTACAACAGGGAGCGGCTATTGGGTCATGAGTGGCTACTGGTACACTGACGGTAGTAGTGTTTCAGAAAAATGTCAGTTAGTATTTACTCTTTTGAATTAAGTCTGACTAGAGTGATTCGTTAATTGTTACCCAAATGTTAAACAGTTTCTGGAAATCTCGTTATAAAAAGATCCTTAGTAAATCAAGCTCAATTAAAACGGCTGATGTAGATACGCATACGATATTGCACCGATTAAGTCACGAAATTATATTTTTTGCCATGAACAATTATTTTAAATATTGTACCGCTGTCACGAAAACTGCAAAATTCTTAAAATTAGTTTTGAGAAATTGTTGTTACGAAATAAGCTTTGCTGACAAACCGACCTCAAGCGTCAAAGTCACACAACAGTTACAACAACTAGGCGATTGTCAATTACAGTTTTGCGATGTTTGAATTTACCTTTTCATTGTTGCATTCATGATGCAGTTATTGAACACTAGCATAATCTGAATTTTTTTTTAACTGTATTAATGAGATTCAGGTACCCCGTAACGTGGGTAGATCACCTTAGAATGGTGCGTTGCGGTGTAAGATCTACCAAATCAAATTTTGATCTTGATATTTACCGTATTTTTAAATATTCCAAGATCAAAGTTTGTTGCTCTTTTCCTTGTGTTTTGTAGTATTTGTGTTTCAATGTACTGCTAATCAACATTTTATTTCAGCAGGATTCAGGTAAATGTATCATACTATATAAATAATATTTTAAAAATATGTAACTGTGGCGAGCGTATCACTAATATGTAGCTTATTTGACGTACGATGTTAATATTATTTTATATTTCAGATTATCAACCGAAGAATCTAGTAATTCAACCAAATGCCAACAAAATGACGAGGATGAATTGGCCAGACAACTGATTCGAAGCAGTCTAACAATGGTGTGCCTGAACGTTAACCAAGCGTATCCTTTGGAGTTTACCCTTCCACTAACAACACCCAAATTCCCGTGACACCTAGGCCTGAGAGATCGTAGAGTTGTCTACATTTTTCATAGGTGTTCAAAACTAACCATCCTTTCCCATTCCTCAGCAGTCGCAAGGACGTGGCCAGGACAGTGCTCGACCATTGGAGGATTGCGTCAGTCTTGTCTAAGAGTCAGAGATTAGTCCCAAATCTTTGTGCTTTGGTTCGGACGGGAAGGAGGCAACCCTCATAACAGCGGTCTAGGACTGTACCACCTACGAATTTGTGCGACTCGCTTAATGCTAATGCTAATGCTAATGCTAACTGTATTAATGAGATTCAGGCTAGATTGAGGCTAGTTTATCTCACTTTACTTCCCTTCACATTTTGCGAGTTTGTCGGGAGTGGGATTCGATCCCAGGTCCTCGGCGTGATAGCCAAGTGTTCTAACCATCACACCAGGTCCGCTCCACATAATCTGAACTGTAAGCATGTCTACCAGTTTTTATTTTAATTAATGAAATTGTATATTCCAAAGAAGATAAATACATTCAAACCCAATCAGGAGCGTTTCAAGGGTGTTCCAGTGTTTCTTTGGCGTTCCAGGTTTATTATAGATGTGTTTCAAAGTGTTTCAAGGGGTTTCAGTGGCGTTACAGAGGTATTCCATCGAGTTTTATGGAGATTAATAAGCATACCAGGAGTTTTCGAGGTGTTTCAGGAGCTTTCCTGGAGTTTTTGGGGTCATTCCTGGGGTTCCATGGGGTTTCAAGGGCGTTCCAGGGGCATTCCAGAGGGTTTCTATGAACTTATGGGGCGTTCTAGGCGGCAATAGAGTGGCCGTTCATTGGTTTTCAAGAATATTGCAGGGGATCCCAGGGACGTTCCAGCAGGTTTCAGGGGGTTTTGGGAGTTTTAGAGGCATTTGACAGAGGTATTCAGAGGGTTTCTCAAATTTGCCTATGCTATCACTTGAAACTTCCTCCGAACTTAACCTTCATCCAGCCAACGTACATTTTCTACCTTCGGAAAAGCACAAAAATGGTCATAACTTTTTCGTTTTTCGATGGATTTTGATGAAATTTTCACAACTTTCCGAAAAACTCTTTTAGTTTTTGATGCCGGGGACATGGGTATCTGATCCACATGGTTCCGGAGTTATTCCGGATTGTCTTGGGGTACCAAAATTGGCCACGTACTTTGCGCAACGTATATCTCAAGATCCCGATGAAGTAGAAGTATAGTGTCTTCGGCGAATTTGTTCAGCAAGTTAAAAACTAACTGGCAACGGCGACTTTTATTCGCGTTTCGACCGCTAGGCGGTGTATCAAAGACTCAACTATCAGACAGTTTTTAGCTTGCTGAAGAACTTTGTTGAAGACGGCATTATTCTATCTTATCAGAATTCTGAGATATAGAAGTTTGAAGATTTTTTACCCTGGCGCCACCTAGCGGACGATTCTCGAACCAAAGACGCCATTGCCAAATAGTCCTTACCCTGCTGAATAACTTTGCTGAAGACGGCATGCTTGTACTGTACCTCATTAGGGTATCGAGATATACGTGTTAGAATTTTTCAGACACAATGCGCCACCTAGCGGATGAATCCCAAACCTTACTATCAGATAGTTCTGAGCTTGCTGAAGAATGTTGCCGAATACAGCATCATTCTATCTTATCAGGTTTCCGAGATATGAGGGTTTGAACATTTTTGACACTGGCGCCGCCTTGCGGCCGAATCGCGAACCAAAGTTGCCGTTGCCAGTTAGTTTTTAACCTGCTGAACAAATTCGTCGAAGACACTATACTTCTACCTCATCGGAATCTAGAGATATACGTTGCGCAAAGTATGAGGCCAATGTTGGTACCCCAAGACAATCCGGAATAACTCCGGAACCATGTGGACCAGGTAACCATGTCCCCGACATCATAAACAAGAAGAGTTTTTCGAGAAGTTGTGAAAATTTTATCAAAAACCATCGAAAAACAAATAAGTTATGTGCTTTTCCGAAGGTGGAAAATGTACGTTGGCTGGATGAAGGTTAAAAAGACACGAAACCACAAATTTAGGATTTTCCAGGAAATTTTACTGGAATTTATCTATTCCTCTGACTCTGAGTGTTTACATGACATATAACACAAATTTACATGATATATCATATAAACCGTCATAACACTAAGTTTACATTACTAAAATGAAGTTTACATGACACGTAAATCTGGAAGTGTGAAGATAAACTCTTTTTTTCGAATGTTCCCAATGGTAGTGGCTTCCCAGACTTCTCTAGTTCCACTATAGCTTTTGATCTAACTATAAAGCACACTCTTAGGAAAAATCATGTAAATTTAAGTTCACTTGGATGCACATAAAAGGAGCGGCCCGTTTGACACGAATTTACATCTTCTATCACAAATAAAGTCGAGCTAGCAATCGCTAGAGCCGAAGCGAGAGATAAAACATACGTAAGTAAAATAATGTACTGGATTCGAACTCTGGTCCGCTGATTGAGAGGCACTATAGACAAACGATTAATGTAAAACTGTTTCTACCTATCTGTTTAGACAGGTTTGTTGACATCTTATGCAACCAACTCGAACTTACATGATGGATGTAAAATTGAGTCAAACTTGCCATTCAGTCATGAAATGTTTATGTACGTTGATGGTTTGCGTCACGAGTAAATTCCTAATTTTTTAAAAGTGCAAGAGATCCGCGATACTCCAGATTCGCTCCGTTTGAAGCAAACTCCAAAAAATGTTGCAAGCAAGTTCGGTCACGTCAGCTGCGACAGAAGGTTCTACACCGACGGGGCAAAAACAAAAAATAATGCTGGAATTGGTGATTATAATCAGTTTCAAAGCATCATAAACTTCAGAATTCATGCTCCGTATATGTTGCAGAATTAGCAGCTATACATCGCGCAGTACAGTAGCGGTTTGCCCCTCTTCACTCTTATTGATTTGTTTTCACATGTGCTTGTTTCATGGATAGACTCAGTGCAGTAGAAGCTACTCGCTCAATGAGGCCGGTAACGCACTCTTCGTATTGTCTTAGTGGAATGCAACCTACCATGATGCCTCTATCCAATCAATAATACACATTCGCATAAATTTGGGTCACATAGAATTGCTCGATTCCGAGCAATAAGAAGGCGGACACGCTTGCCAAGGGGTGTGCGTGCTATTGAAGACGATAGTTATGACCGGCAAGTCACATTTAATGAATTTCATCTATTGCTCTTCAGCAAGGTTTGCACTCAATTCTTCCGCAGATATAACACAAACCATAGTTTAAGGGGTTGGATTTGACTTGGGATTTCATCTAAGTAATATATCGACTGACGTCCAACCATTACTCTCTAGACTCTCATTTTAATCGAGTAGGACTCGTAGACAGCGATCGTTGTAAGGTACACCGGGGCAAGTTGAAACGGGTGGGGCAAGATGAAACACGAAGTTTTGAAATAGATTTCAATACAATTTGAAAATTTGTCCTTCGCTAAAAGATTGTTCAAATCAAAAACTGTGTGTTATGGCGATTAAACTGTTTATCATCATTAGAAAACATCATGTTAACCCACTGTTTCATCTTGCCCCACCCGTTTCAACTTGCCCCGGTGTACCTTAGCTGTGGTATAGGCTGTCAGGACACAAACCACATATTTATTATGGTTTATCGATAGACCAAATTTTCCCTTGAAAAAGGCCACATCCCATAACCGAAACGTCGGGCAGAATAGAATGAAATCCTTTAATTTTCGAAACTGAAAGTACCAACTTCCTCCCATAAACCACATAGTTTGTGACTGACCAGAAATCGGAATTGCCATATGTGCATCCCTCAGGGCCCAAGGGAAACCAAAATAAAATGACTTTTGAAAGGTTTTTGATAAACTTGACAAAGACCTCGTTAGGTTTGTCTGCCTTCCATTAAGCTGTTTTGGTTTTTTGTTCACTTTGTCCCTGTCGTAATCCATTTCTGTGAATCGTTACAGTATCGCATATTTAGATTAGGATTTTTGTATAGTGAGTTGATAAATTCTCCTTTCCTACAATAGAATCGTGCAAATTAGAGGTGTGCGCCGCCGCGTCACGTCGGCGCCGCCGCCGCCGATTATTTTTCGGCGCGCCGCCGCTTACGCCGCCGAACTCCAATTGTCTACGCCGATCTCAAAAACGCGTTGAAAAATTATATTGTTTCTTGATTTATTTCATTACAATATTTCAAGCAATTCATTGGAGTCATCTGCATAAGGTACACCGGGGCAAGTTGAAACGGGTGGGGCAAGATGAAACGCGAAATTTTGAAAAAGATTTCAATACAATTTACAAATTTATCCTTCGCTAAAAGATTGCTTGAATCAAAAACAATGTGTTATAGCAATCAAATTGTTTATCATCATTAGAAGACATCATGTCAATCTGCTGTTTCATCTTGCCCCACCCGTTTCAACTTGCCCCGGTGTACCTTACATAGCATTACAAAGGTCGTTTTCAGAGGTGATCCTTTTTTATGGTCCAAATTTATAACAGGTCTAAAAATTTGGAATGCTAAAAATAGATCAAATTACGCTCAATTCCACCGGTAGTTGTTTTGAAGTCTAAACTTCGCATGTCGCGTCAACGATGTTTTGAATGTGGAAAGTGTCAAGAATTCCGCTAGGAGTTCCTCCGGAACTCTAGAAAGTTCTTCTGGAATTCCGAGAGTTTCCTCCGAGCCATCCTCTAGAAGTTTCTCCGGGCATTGCTACAGAAGTTTCACTGGGACTTTTTGTAGTACTTCCTCTAGAAATTCCTCTCCGGGTATTCTATTAGGAGATCCTCCAACAATTCCTCTAGAAGTTCTTCCTGGTAATTCCTTTAGGAGTTTGTCCGGCACTTCCTCAAGGAGCACCTCCGGGAATTCATCCTCGAGTTCTTGAACGAGTTCATCCAGGAATTCCTTTAGGAATTGCTACGGGAATTCTTTAAGAGTTCATAGAAATTGCACTGGAAATACCAGAAGTTTACTCCGGTAATTCCTGTGGGAGTTCCTCCGGTAATTTCTGTAGCAGTTCCTCCTGGAATAATTCCAGAAGTTTCTTTAAGAGTTCTTCCTGAAATTCTTCCAGAGGTTTCTCCGGAACGTTCTAGAAGTTCCTGTGGGAATTTCTCTAGGATTTAATCCAGGATTTCTTCCGGGAATTCCTCTACGAGTTCCTTCGGGGATTCCTTACCGATTTTTTTTCGAGAATTATTCCAAGAATTTCACCGTGATTGTCTCTAGAAGTTCTTCCGGGAATTCGAATATCTTCGGGAATACCTTTACGAGTTTCACCGGAAGTTCCCCAGACAAGTTCACTACGAGTTGCTCTATAAGTTTTATCTAGAAGTTGCACTGGGTATGCCGGAGTTTCCTCCGAGAATTCCTTTAAGAATTCTCCGGAAGTTCCTCTAGAAGTTTTTCCGGAAATTCATGTAAAGTTTCTTCAATAATTCCTTTAGGAGTTCCTCCGGAAATTCCTCTAAGGAGTTCCTTCAAGATATCTTCCGGGAATACATCCAGGAGTTTCCATAAACGCTCCTCTAGGAGTTCTCCCAGCAATTTCTCTAAAAGTATCTCGGGGAATTTCTCTAGAAGTTCTTCCGGGAATCCCTTTAAGAGTTCATCCGTGAATTCCTCTACGAGTTCTTCTGGGAATTTCTTTTTTAATTTCCTGGGAATTTTCTAGGAATTCCATCGAGAATTTCTTTACAACTTCTCTCAGGAATTTATGTGGCAGTTCACCCGGGATTGTTTTAGGAGTACCTCCGGGAACTCCTCTACGAGTTCCTCTACGACCTCCTCTATGAGTTCCTCAGGGAATTTCTTTACCATTTTCTTCGGGAATTCCTCAAGAAATTCTTCCGGGAATTACATTAATAGTTCGTCCGGGAACTCATCTTGGAATACCTCTGGTAGTTTCTCTACGAGTTCTTCCTTGAATTCCTGTCCGAATATCTTCGGCAATTTCTCTAGGAGTACCTCCGAAAATTCCTCCGGAAGCTCCTCCAGCAATTTATTTACTAGATGCTCTATAAGTATTTCTGGAAGTTGCACAAGGAACGTCCAGAGTTTCCTCCGAGAATTCCTCTATGAGTTCCTCCGGAAATTCCTCTAAGAATTCCTCAGGAAATTTCTCTAGGAGTTCTTCCGTGAATTGCACTGAGAGCTCCCCCGGCAATTTCTCTAAGAGTTCTTCATAGATTTGTTTCCGGAATTCTTCCAGGAGTTTCTCCAAACGTTCCTTTAAGATGTTTTTTGGAAATTCGTTCAGGAGTTCATCCGGGAATTCCTCTAGGTGTACCTACGGGAATGCCTCTACGAGTTGCTCTGGAAATTCGATTAAGAGTTTATTCAGAAAATCCTCTAGAAACTCCACCGGGAAATTCTCTAGAATTTCTACCGGGAATTTCTTTAGGAGGCCATTCTGGTTTAATTTTTGTGCAGCTGATAGATGATTTCCCATAGCAATTATTTCAATAAATTAAAAAAAAAACATGTGAAAATAAAAAATATATAACTAAACCGAAACAATAAACATGTCATGGCATCTTCAACACGATGAGTTACTAAAAAATAAAACACTGATATTGATTAACGGAATGAACAAAAACATAAAAATTATGGCCACGCCGTTTCACGCCGCCGCCGCCGAAAATGCATTCGGCGTCACGCCGATCACGCCGCCGCCGCCGGCCAAAAAATTGCAAAACGCCGCCGCTGACCGATTTCAAATCGGCGCACACCTCTGTGTAAACAACGAATTTACTGTGATTTCTTGCCAAATTTTCAGCTTTATGTGCAAACTTTTTGGTCACTGTGTTGTTGAAGAAGAAACAAATGGAGAATACAACAGAGTGACCAAAAAGTTTGCACAAAAAGCTTTTAATTTTCTTTTTTATATCTGTATTAACGAGATTTAGCTCTAGGCTAGTTTATCTCGGGACCCACGCTTTACTTACCCTCCGAAGGAAGAACTCACATTTTTGCGAGTTTGTCGGGAGTGGGATTCGATCCCAAGTCCTCGGCGTGATGGTCAAGTGTTCTAACCATCACACCAGGTCCGCTCCACACAAAAAGATGCTAATTGGGCAGGAATGCATAATACCCACGCTATAGGACCATTTCGTTGTCCAAACGGGAAGTTTTTCAACGCACCATATAAAACTCCAGATCATTACCGCAACTCCACTAGACATCCTCTATTTTTATTCTGTATTCTGTTGGTAGAACAGTTAACATAAGTCTGTGGAGATGATGAAAGCGAACTAACACAATTTGTATCAAAATAAGCTTGTTTTATTATCTTTCATCTCATGACTCAGGCTTTATTTCCCTTGCGAATGAAGAATTCACATTTTGTGTGTAGATCGGGAGTTGGATTCGATCCCAGGTCCTCGGCGTGATAGTCGCGGATTTCAACCATCACACCAGACCCACACTCGACTATATATGCAAATTTAATATCACGACCGTATGAAATCGTATGAAATTTGTGAAATTGGTAAAGATCAATCACACATTGAATAATTTTACCAAAGCAGATCAATGTTTACTACTATTACAACATTTAAGACTGTGAATCGACTTCGATAGCCAACAAAGTCTCAAAGATTACTTTCAAATCATTGGAAATTGGAGAAAGCGCAAGTTTGTCAATTGTGAATGCCTCATCACACTCTTATCGCATTAATTCAGAACCAGTCGAAACCATTCCTATTAAGTGGTATTCAAGAAACAAACATTATTGGAAACTTTATTTATAGTTACATAACATAGTGTTCATCTCGCATTATTTTTGAGTTTTCAAAGAAAAAACTCATAAAATTACCCCGAATTCATTTTTCCGTCGGTATCATGAACCAGGTTGTCTACTCCACATTTACCGTCGCTATTCTTCGATTCGTCTCTTCTAAACTGCGTGTACTTCGTCGTTGTGAACGTGTCTAGTATACACATCATTTAGTCAAATCTACCCTCGATAATAATAAAATCTTACCAATGCCATGCCAACAATCCAATTAATATTGCACTTTTGACCATATTTTGTTCACAATCAACGCACTTGAGATCATTGCCTTTCCTTTCCGTTAACTACCAGAAACCTCCAAACCCATTCCCATGATGCTTTTTATCCACCATTGCCCAATTTCACACGAAAATCGAGCCATTGCCGGCAGCAAACAGCGCCAATTGAACCTCCCCAAAAGACAATCAGAAAATAATTAATTGCGTATCATGACTCGCCGGAACTGACTGCCGGGGCGAAACAAAATATGGCCAATCGCCTTGGCCGGCGCAGCGCAGCGTCGCGTCGGCTGGAAAATCAGGATAAAAACGTAGCGCTTATCGTAAAATAAAACTTTTTATGGCAATTGTGACCCATAAATTGCCTTATCAGATAGTCATATATTTGTTTATTTAATTTTCCGTTCCATTCCGTGATTCCGTTCTTCCAAGTGGATCCGAACCTTTAAAGAGCTCTCGAGAGCTCACAGCAGATCACTTTTCTCCATTCCGCGCGCAGCATCTCCTTGTCTTGATGGGGCCCCCCACTTGCGCCTTGGCTTGGAGGGATCCCGACGGGCGATAATTTTCGCCAAACGCAGGGAAAAGAATCATCATCACAACAATCGCCGCCCGGAGCCGCGCGCAATCGAGAAAGAGCAGGAAGTTGAATTTAAGGAAAATGGTGCTTTCTTATCGCCCGAATTCGATCACATTTTGACGACCCCCGGTCCCGTCCCAGTCGCTCTGGTTGTCGTTTCGAGGTGTTTCTGAAAGTCGGTGCGGTGCGCATTTGAATCCACTTTAAAATTCGCCCAGAAAATTTAATTGAATTCTTATCTCGACCGGAGTCAGCTGCTCCATCTACCTACCGGTGTGAGAAAGCGCGTGGTAAAAGGTCATTTTCTTGGGCGAAAAGAAATCTCATTTTCAACGACCGGTAGAATGCTTCTGGAAATAGCGCATATGAGGAGAATGGCGTTGGCTTCTTGGTTTATAATGACATGCTTAGAAAAGCGAAGGCATTTTCTGGGCTTTTGATAAGGAAAATGACTTCTTTTCATCGGTGAACAGTTTAACAGGGAAAACTCGCTCGGAAACTTAAATGTTGCTGATTCGATTGTGAGAAAAAGGTCAACGGATTTTTCTATAGAAACGATTATTTCCAGCGCATTTCGCAATCTTTCATTCAGGTTACCTCATGCATACAAAATTGCAAACTTGTTCTCAGAACCGTTGATCCTCGAGGAATGTAAAGAAAATTTAGCATAAATTTTACAGTTTTCAAGATAGTCTCAATCGCCCAGCTTGAGCTCCAACAGGTTTCCTCTTTGACAATAGGGAAAAAGAATCAAATCTCAAACAAATTAAACGCTGTCACGCATCAAATATCAACGTGAAGTAAACATCGTTCAGCGCTTTTTTTACTCAGCTTACTTGAATGTGCCGAATGTGCATTGAATTTATGTATAATTATTTGTTTACCTCGTTTACATACGTTAAAACATCATAAATACATCCATCATCATTCATATTTAAATTTTCGCTCAAGCACAGCCAGATTCCGTGCCCTGATCTGCATGCGTGCGAGTGTATGAAACAACATTTCTCACCTCTCCCTGTCCGCGCCACGGAAAGAAGAGGCACGCACAATGCTGCCAACACGGCGGAGCGGGATGCAAAACTGGCAACCATGATGGTAATGGCCGCGCGACTGCATTGGTCCCACTTTCACTTGCTCGCATGTGCAGCACCCGGGTGCACCTTCTCGCTCTGTTGCACGCGCGAGGCTGACAATACAAAGATGGTTGACGACTTGCGCAGCAGGAGCTGCGAAGAAAGGGAAAGAGTGATCAGGTTTGTACTAAAAGCTATGGGAACGCTGTGCTCAAGAGGAGAAAGTTAAAAGTGCAGCCGGTCGTAAAAACCCGCCCTTGATTTTATTAGCCATCCTGTTCACCTCATTGAAGAGGGCTATGGTAAGAAGAAAACGGGCTTCTTTGGTTCCCGCAAGAGACTGTTACTAGGAAGCTATTTTAGTACAAGTACTATTTCCATCCATCATGCCGGTGAAAAGCGTTCCTTCTAGATGGTGGCGTTCTAGCGGTGATTTCATGATTTAAATTTCCTTTGATTGAGTTGGTTCGCATCCTGGCTATCGAGAAAAACTGGGGAAAATTCCTCGTCGGGAAATTTTTCCAGCATTTGCTCTTTCACTCTCACACCGTGGCTGGATTGGCAACGGGAAATCTGTTGCTCCTCAACTCGCAGATTGATTGACGACGAACAAGACGAACGCACTCGTCGATGACGAAAACACAGTAGGCGACGTCACCGATGGTTTATTTTGACTTTAAACGTTGGTGACGTCAGCTTCTGCGCTTGCTGTGTGCTGGTCGCCGTCGCCACGTGGTTCTTGCAGCTGTAAACGCGAGCACTTGTTCGAAACTATGGCGGCACGTGCTGCTCAAGTACGCTCGCTAGACGGAAGTAAAGGCCGCCGTAATTGATGATATATTTTTTTTTATTGCTGCCCTTTTACCACCGACACTAATTGGAGTGATTGGCTAAGGAATTGGAATGGGTGTTTTCTGACCCAATTTTGTTGAAACGCTGTTTAGAAGGGTTCCCCGTTGATTGAATTCAATTAATTAAATGTACAGAATTGAAAAGTATATCATAATTGACGTGTTTAATTATTCACTCTTAATCAATACGCGGAGGGAACGTATCACATAAACAGCTTAAAAATGTTTTGTCATCATCGACAAATCCTACAATGACAAGAAGTTACGATTGAAATCGAGTAAGTACGTAACATAATTTATACATAAATGATAGAAAATTTCCATTTTCTATCATTTATGTATATTATTGGTGTACAAAGGATAAATAAACCGCTCTTAAGCTCGATTTTGAAATATTTAGTTGAATAAGCTGTTATAAAGCTTTCATTGTTACTTGGGTTACTCAGTTCTACATAACACGTGTGTGATATAAAATGTTCGTCATTAATTGATCTATGACGCTCTCCTACTTGAAATAACCGATTAAATACGTTCTGTTTAGCACTCGTGCTCAATTTCAGGAACTTAACAGAATAAACAGAGTCTTCCCAACAAACATTTTTGCTGTACAAGAGTGGAACAAACCACTCTTAAGCAAACTTAAGCTTAAGAAACAGTTATTCAGCTGGTTATGTTTCTTGGGTTATTCCTTCCTTTTAGTTAATATTAAAATTAGAGTATCTTGCTTGGCATTCCGGAAAAGTGTATTTCAGGAAATGCAGAAAATTCAGTACATTAAGCTTTTAGTATGGAAAAGAGAAGGTTTCATAAAAACTTCACATTTTCTCCATAGACTCTTGATGTTCACACAGTGGCCAGATCTCATCCACCACCGGTCAAGTGTCCAGTTCGACGCCACATAACCATTCCCGCCCGAAGATACCCTCGGGAAAATTTAATATCAACATTTTCATTCCGCTGCTCTGCGCTGCTGCCCACCCCATATTCTCTCTCACTATTGATTTTCCGGAAAGGTTTTGTATCGCCGGGCAGCATTACTTTTTTTCGTCTTCTGTTCATCCCACCACACGGGAGTCTTATCCAGCCAGCGCCAGCAATGCTCTCTAGAATGGATTCCGTTCGGTCGGGCAGCATCAGGCAACTTTCTCATCATAGTCGTAAATGTTACAATCGGTTTCGCCTCCGTCCGCCCGTTCACTCCTCCGGAGTCCGGACCAAAAGCGACTCACAACAGGCAAGGGAATGTGTGTGTTTAGCGAGCTCTAGCTCTAGCGGTGAACTTTACAAAACTGCCAACAATAACAACAACTGCCAACCAACTAGCGCGCTACACCATCCTTGCGCCGCGCCGTCGATACCACGATATGCCATATCATCAGCCAAAAGATGCAGCTTCACTAGCTAGCTAGCTAGAGAACAGAAGCTACAATAGTGTCGATTGCGACGCGAGACAAGGGGGAACTGTTGAAAAAGCAGACTGATGAGAACTGCGTGGTGTTCGTTGAGGATACACACTATACGAACGCGGTGGCAGCGAGTTAGAGAGAAACGTGAGGCAATGCTCGAGATTGTTCGTGACTTTTCTTCTACGGGAAGTTTAAGAGATGCAAAAAAAGGAAAACTTCTTGACATAGAAAACGTAGGGTCTTGTACTATTTGGGCAGGTGTACCTATTTTGAGCAGTTGCTGCTATAACTAAGTCAAGTTCAAACCGATTGATTTGAATTTTTGTATAGAGTTATGCACGTACAATATCTAACTTTGTACAAAAATTCAAATCAATCAGTTTGAACTTGACTTAGTTATAGCGGCAAGTGCCCAAAATAGGTACACCTGCCCAAATAGTACAAGACCCTATGTACAATATTAAAGGATAAGCGGAATGATTCAAGTCGGATAAGTAGCTACAAAGTTATACTACAGCATTTATGGAACATAAGAAGCCTGGTTTTCGAATGTACAGAAGAGATTCGAGGCAGCCTGGACAACTGTAAATCCTTCCCTCCGAGTGTCCGTTCATCCCTGTGGTGATTGAACCTGCAGTCTTACAAATCTTGTTCAGGATATCCCTTTCGTGACGAACCAGCACAATTGTGCGGTTGAGCAATAACAGGGTTGCATATTTTTTTCATCTGTTTTTTCTTTGTTTTATGGCATGTAAACTGTTTCAGTAATTGAAATATTACTTATACTTGTATGTGTGCAAAAAAATTTTTGTTTACGTTACATGTGGGATTTACCACAACTAGTTGAACAAAAAGTGGACAAAAACCGAAAAAACATGAAAATGTTTTATCTGTCGCATATTTTTAATTTTTGATTTATCTAGGTAGTCAAAGCTAGAAATCGAAAGAGTAATAGTGGTTCTTCCAAATGAGGGATAACAATTGTTGTTTTGTTGGGAAATCTTAAAGCGCTGGAGAGCTAAAGTTGAGCAATTTGTATGGAAATTTCAGTTTTTTGAGCTCCGTCTCGAAAGGGATATGTGACCTTGTGTTAAGGCTCTGGGTGAAATCCGCCTTCCTGTTCGTTAGTAGGTGGCTTCAGTACCACTACTAATAGGAGATCCAGACCCCAGAAGTTTATGTTCATGTTATACGTACTTTTATGCGGTAAAGTTGCATCGCATAAGATGCAGTAAAAGTGCCTTATGAATACAAAAGTGGAGGCGCTATACGTGCATTGACGGGAAATAACAACGCTATATGACTTGAAGCGAAATCTTATGCGAAGCACGGTGCGATGTAGTATAGCATCTTATGCGACTTTATAATATTAACACAAAACAATTCTTGTCATCTCAGTATCGAACTTATAACCTTTGGATTATTGAGCCACACTTCACACTTAACACCAAACACTTCTTATGAAACACACTGGCTAATTGTCATGACATTTTAACTCACCTCAGTGTTTTTTTGGAATGCACTTGTTTTTTTTTTTTTGCGTTGTACGTGTTCGTGTTCGTTTTGCGTTGTACGTGGAGGTCAAAATGACGAAGCGTGATTTCCCGCACAGTTATCACTACCCCTCTCTTGCTAGCACAACCCATAGTTAATAATCAGGTCAACAAAACAAAATAATGAATTTGTAACTTGTTTTGTCACCAAAATGATGACTGCTCACGTTCTTGTAGCTTTTTTGGCACTCCAAGAGCACCTCTTTCATTGTTATCACGTATCACATCGCAATATGCCAACGTTAACTATTCTAGCTTATGCGAGTTTGTGTGCACATTTCAACGAGCTTATTTTTACTTTTATGCGATTTAGTTTATACACCAATGCGAGATAAACTGACATAATAAGAAAAGTACCAATCGAAGTCGTATAATCATCGCAGTACGCAATTATTCGAGTTCGCTCGAACGCTTTTGCGAATGAGCAAAGTTCGTCGCAATTAAACATCAGAATATCGTCTACTACGATGTAGTCATACATGACAAAAGTTAATTTGCTCTCTTATAATATCAGATACATCGCAATAAGTTCAAAAAATAATAACAGATGTGATGTAAATTGTCCCACAGGCATACATATATGCGACAGTGATTTAAAATAAAACATAATACGATGTACAGCGTGCATTCTTATGCGATTCCTGGTTGTCTGGGGACCATCCAACGGTATGCTGGTTTTCCCGGCCTAAGGCCCTTCCGGAGAATTGATTAATTTATGGAACAGAGGAAAAGAAGCTCACCGGCTGCGATAAACTAACCGCTGTACTTCTCGGAAGATACGAAAAACCACCAATACCCTGGAAATTCCAAGTGCAAAATATAAAATGGCTCAGAGCCTAGAATCAACTACTCAAAGGGGAGTTATCATCACTAGCCCGCTAGATTTTTCCTCCAAAATGATATGAATGATATGAATGAGACAAAAAGTCGATTAAGAACAAATTGAAATTGAAAGGAGACGATCACGGACGTCATGAAAATCCCTCACAAGACACAAAATGCTCGAATACGAAACCACATTTGCAAACGATTGGAAACCATTGTTCTATTTACAAACGCTACCAATTTTGTCGGCATGCTATCGGTCTTAGTTTTTATCTTCATAATAATTCGGAAGATTCCTCCAGAAGTTCTTACAGAGTGTATTACTTTCCATGTGCTTTTTCTACACGTTTACATCCTGTGAAACAGTCAGATATACCTCATGAAATTCTTTTGATTATATCAAATAATTTCTGTAGTTTTTGTAGAAAGAAGATTCTGAAAGGTCTTTCTTGAATGATTTCAGCAAGAGTTTCTCCAAAGATACCTCCAGATATCTCTTTAGTCTGTTTTTCTGAACATTTACTTCTTTAAAAATTTCTCCAGAGATTCTTTCAGGAGTTCCTTCAAGAATTTTCCTAGGGTTTTCTTCACGAGTTTCTCAAACAATTTATCTTGAAACTATACCACGGGTTTCTTCAGGAAGTCCTCCCTTCAGGGATTCATAAGACAACTTTTTCAAAGAGTGCTAAAGAAATAAATGCATGCAAGATTCATATATTTCTTTAAATATTTCTGAAGAAACTCCAGCAATATCATCAGAATTTCCTCCAAGAATTATTCTTTTGGATTTCCCTCGGAACTCTTCCAAAAAAATTAATAAAAAAATTCTAGGAATTTCTTCATGATTTTTTTCAATTATTTCATCAAAAGATGCAATTCTAGCAGATTTTCTTTAATCCGGAACTTTTGTGATTTTCAGTAATTTTATTAAAGATTTTTAAAGAAATTTAGACATTCTGCCAGGAACTCTTCAGAAGTTATTGTCGGAATTCCTTAAGAAGTTCCATCAGGTAGTACACCCCATATTCAGGAATTCTCCCAGGCATTTTCTCAAAAAATCCTCTAAAATCTTCAAAGACTCTTCTGGAAGTTTCTCCAGGGGTTTCTCTAGAAGTTCCTCAAAGTTTCTCTAAGGATTGCTTTGGATTCATTCCTTAAGAAACTTTTATGATGATGCACCAGGTATTTCTACAAAGATTGACTCATTAACTCCTGTAAACAAACATTACTCTAGAATCTATTCCTAGGCATTTTTTAGGAATATTTCAAGAAGTTTTTCTGTAAGAATTTCCTTATTATTTTTATTTTTAGGGTTTCACTTTTGAAATTGTCTGGTTTTCCAGTTCTCCAGTTCATTGAAGCATGTTTTCAAAAAAAAAATAATTTCTTTCCGAGAATTTTTCCCTAGGGTTTTTTATGTTTCCAAAGAATTTCCTTCACAAATTGCTTTAGGGATTTTTGTGTACTAATCCCTTTATAAATTATGCAGAAAATTCTTCTGAAAATTCCTTCAATGGTATATCCAGGAGTTCTCTTAAGGACTTCAGAAAATCATTCAAAAATCCCTAACAAATTTAGCAATATCTTCAAGAATTGTACCAGATCGTTGTTTATCATTTGTGGACATTTTTTGAGAGATTTCCTCAGGAATTCTTCCGAGGTTTCTTTACAATTCTTCCAAGACTTTCTTCGGGAATCCTTCAGAAAAATTTTCAACATTGTTGCCTTGAAATTCCTCTCGAAGTTTCTCTTGATTTTTTTCTAGGAATACCTTCAGAGATTCTTAAGACATTCTCCTAGGCATAACTTGAGGATTTTTTCCAGAAATTACTTCAAGGGTTTTTGCAAGGCATCCAAGCGGAATATTTTTAGAATTTCTTTCAGTGGTATCGCCAGTTCTTTTCAAGAGATACCTTCAGATAATACTTCAGGGATTTCTTCAGAACTTTATCAGGGATACTATCAAGAGATCTGCTTGTAAGAATTTGTACATTTTCTGGAAAATCTTCTGATAAAATACCTGGAGGAATTTCTGACACAATTCCAGGTGGAAATTATATCGCAACCGCTTTTGCAATTTCTTAAAAAAAAATCCTTTCTGCAAATCTTGCAGGAATCCCTGGTGGAATTTTACAAAGAATCTTTAAAGGAAACCATGAAATAATTTCCAAAGAAATGTGGGATTTTTGAAGATTTTACAGAAAAACTCCTTAAAAATTTTCGAAAAAATCCCTTTCAGAAATTCCCAAAGAAAGAAATCCATAAAACAATGAAGGAATCCTTGAAGGAATTTTTATAAGGATTCCAAGAGGATTTTCTGTAAGTTTCACTGGAGTTAGCCGTGGACGTGTTTTTGAAGGAATTCCTGTAGAAAAACCGGGAGAAACAATGAGAAAAGCTTCTGTAAAGATTGAAATAAAAAAAAGATAATTTTCTTAAAGAATTTCTAAGAAATACACCTGATTCAATTCCTTAAACAATCCGTGGAAAATTTTCGAGTTTCGAGGAAATGCTGGAGCTTTTTCTGGTGTAGTACATATAGGCATACGTAAAGGAAATCCGAAAGGAATCTCTGTATGAACTGCTGCAGCAATCTCTAGAGGAATTCCTGCTGGCATCACTGAATTAAATAATGCAAGAATTGCAAGAATTGCAAGATAAAATTGATGAAAAAGTGCATGGTGGACTTCTTGAAGAAATGCCTATAACATTCCTAAAGAATTCCTTTAAACATTTTCTGGAGTAACCACTGGAATTATTTACAAATTATTTACAAAAGAATCTTTGAAATAATTTCTGTAGTAATATATACGAATCCCTAGAAGTGGTCCCTGGCAATATTTACAGAAAAATTGATGAAAATCTTTTCAAAAAAGTGTTGGTCGACGAAAATCTTGGGGAAATATGTAATGGAAGCACTCGAGAAATTTCTTCAAAAACCCAGGAAGGATTTCTGAAGAAACCTTGGAAGATTTTATTACCGAACTCTTGAAGTATTTTTTAAAGGAATCAATGAAGCAATTTTCAAAGGAAGATATTTTAAGAGAATCCTTTGACAAACTTATGGAAAAGTCTAATTAAGAATTTCTGTAGCAATCTTCAGGGAAAATTATTAAGTTGATGTTTCAATATTCTGCCCAGCAGTGACACTATCGTTTGTATTCAACCCGTCGTCTCGGTTGTCAACATTTTGCGTTTGTTTGTTCACGTTTATTAGAACGGATTATTTGCGTGTGTTGTATTTTCAGTTTGGACTGCCGATCTATTGGCTGAGTTATAGCAGAAAAATACCCAAAATAGGAGCCCTGCCGAGATGGATCCACTTCCCCAGTGTTTGAGCGATTCCTTCAGAAATCCCGGGGCTTCTTTAGAAGCTCCTTCAGGGATTTTTCCACAAATTCCTCCAAAATTTGTCTGAATATCTGAAACAATTCCTTCAGAATCATCTGAAGGAATCCCAAGAGACATTTCCAATCGAACCGCAGGAACAATTTCCAAAAAAAAAATCTTGCGGGAAATTCTGCCTGAAAAAACCCCTTAAGGATTTTTTTACGGATTTCTGGGAGGAATCCTTGAAATAATTTCCAAAGAAATCTCTGTGGGAATTTTATAGCAACTTCTGATAAAACTCCATGGACGATGTTCTGAAGAAATTCCTTGCCAAAATTGCCCAAAATACTGAACAAATTTCTGGAGATATATTTGAAAGAATCCCTGAAGAATTTTCAGAAGGAGTCTGTGAAGGAATTCCTCAAGTTATCTCCAGAAGATTCCCTGTAGGAACCTCTGGAGGTAAACTTAAGGTCTCTTAAATGAATATCTAAAGAAATCCCAGGAAAATTCTTGGAGGATTCTGAGGAGGAATTTCTAAAGAACGTCCTGGAGGAATACCTGGAGCAACTCATTGGGAAACCCTTGATGAGATTCCTAGAAAAGTTTATAAAGATTTTTTATTGAAAAACTTTCAGAGTAATCTTTTTAAAATAAGAGAAACACTTTTTTTTTTGAAATTAAGCCACTGCGTTCAATAATCTGGACTTTTGTAGAAAGAGAAACAATTAGATATGCTAAAACGAATCACTTGAAAAATTCCAAATATAATCCCTAATAAAGTTTCAGAAATAATCCATAGAAAACTGCCTAAAAAATCATGAAGAAATATCTGATAAAATGGAAAAATTTCATAAAAAAAATCCTGAAAAAATAATCCAAGATTTCAAAGGAGTTCTCAAATAAATTCCAGGTTTAATCCGCCCGTAGATGTAACTCCAGTATCTCCAGATCAGCCGCACTCACACAAAGAACCAATGAGACAGCTACTTGAGACTTACAGGCATCTTAAGTGTGTAAGTATTGTGTTGGTATTTTTTTTTTTTCATTTTTAAAGCAACAATGGCGCCTGCTACTTCAGGTTGCTGCAGGTATTTAAGTCCTCCCCGCCTACACAAAGTCATGCGGATGTCGGAGTGCTGTTATGAGATGGTTATTTTTGGCAGAGAGTTCACGCATTGTTGCGTGGAAGCCAGGCAAAAAGTGATAAATTATGTGAAGTTTACTGTGAAAATGACGCGGAGCAGTTGGCTTGGTTGAATAAACTGTAGGCGATTAACACTGTGCTGTAGAAGGTAGAAGGAAGAGATAGAAAATAGATAGAAAAATACAAAGTTGGAGGAAAGGGTCACGCCAGGGTTTAAACCCAACACCCTCTGCATATGAATCTGAAGCGGTAGCCACTATACCTCCAAGTTCGTCTTGTGAAGGAATTCCTGGCAGATTTTTTTTAATTTCCTGCTAGAGAATTGTATGAAAGAATCGCTGTAGGTAGTTCTGAAAAAAAATCTTAGTTGTTTCTAAATAAATCCGTCGATAAATTTTTGGGGGAATCTCTCTAAGAATCTCGGAAAGGCTCTCTAAAGGATTTCTAATAAAATTCAAGGAGGACATTCTGAAGAACTCTTGCAAAATTTGTTTAAGTCAATCTTATAATTTACGTCTAAAAAGCTAGTGAAATATCACAAGGAATCGCTGTAAGAAGCAAAAGAAATCCTTGAAGAAAATTTCCGAATGAATCTTTGGTCGATTTTTTAATCGAGCTCGTTGAGTAATTTCGGGTGGTATTTGTGGGGGAATCCATGAATAAATTTCTTAAATAAAATCAAAGGACGAATTTTAGAAAGAATTCCAAAAATATTTCTTTTGTTTACACGAACTTCTGAAGGACTTCATGGAAGACGTCCTTATAAGATGAAGCTTTATTTTGCACGCATGAGGGCAAATTATGAGGTTCAAATTTTCATTGCTGTTTGTTGGCGAGACGAACTCGGGATGCAACAAACTGTGTTGTCGTTTTTGGAAAATGTGACACGATAACTAAGAGGAGCATTTGCGTGCGAAGTAATATCTGCGGAAACAGTTGCTCCAAAATTTCTTGGCATTGACCAAATTCAGTCTATCCTTCAGCACCATTTTCTCAAAAATAGTGCATGTCATCAACAGACGTTGTTGGCTACGTGCATGGCATTCAGTTTCAGCAAAACTATTGTTGAAGTTTAGCAAATTGCAGAATAACTCGCAACTAAGAATGATACATCCACATAAAGTCAAACACAAAACCGCAAACCTGTCATGAATTATTATAATCATTTGAAGAGTAATTTGTTATGAGAGTAATGTAAATTGTGTTGGAGTTAAGGACATTAGTTTGATGAGAAAGGTTGTCCCTTTTTATACTGGCAATATTTGGGCACTAAAATTCTCATGTTTTGTTTCGAAATAGGTGTTATCGTTGTTTTTGATAATATGAGAAAGTTTCACAGGGAGATGACTTATTATTATCACAAGATTGTTTTTTTTTTCTTTCAATAAATTTCATTCATATTACTTTAACGATATCAATACTTCCCCTCCGCTGGCCGCAGGTATCCGTAATCGTCTGCGAACGATACCAATAAAGCGAAACACATCCATTGCTTTTTATCAGTCACTCCATCCCAACCACTTTCAGGCATCGCAAGTTGGACGGGCGTTCCGTTTCCCGGTCATCCTGAAAGCGTGATGCTATGCTACCACAATACCATACAACATCCACGGTTCGTTTGCGAACACCGGAGACACGCTTGTAGTTTGAAAGGATGTTTAGTTTTATCTCTCCGGTTTCATAGACGTTCATGCGACTCATGGTCACAATGTCCCTTTAAAGCTTGAATCGGTCAGGGCAATAGTTCGCCTTTGTTGAAAACTTCTGGTATGTGTCTGGGTCAAAGTGTAAACTTTCACCGGAGAACGACTTGTTCTGGGAAAAAGTTTGTGCTAATCGAGCTAGGAAAAAAATAATTAGAAAATATGATTAAACAAAACTGCCGGCTGGTTCGATGCGGTTCACACCCCCGAGGGACCAAGGTGAGGTAAAATCAAATTACCCTTATTCTAAATATTTGATAGCATCGGAGCAAGGCTGTTCTACCCTTGCAAGTGGTGAGGGGTGATGCTTCGCATCAGGTTGTGGTCCAAGTTCAGAATATTGATTTCGCTGGTTGATGCATAAAAATTCACAACAGATTATAATGCTTAGTTTTTTTTTCGGGGTACTGTTCTGGTGCCAAGTCTGCTCTGGTCCCATAAACTGTGCATTCTATTTTGCTTCCTTTATCCCTCGTTCCAGTTTTTGTCTAAAATAAACTCATAAAATGTGGTATTGTATTGTCCCCTCAGCAACCCGAGTTTCCTTTTTTTCATTTTCAATACAAAAACTAAAGAGGACGAAGCAAGCGGTGGTGGCACACGCACAGAACATCGTCGCACGAGGCGCGAAAAGTTATTTCGCATGAATTGTGCTCCGCTTTGCATGACTTTCTCATAGGATCGTGCTTGCGGTGCGACGTGCTTCTATGGAAGCGAATAGAAATGAATTTCTTATTCAAATGATAATTTTTCTTGCAAACGAATCGAACTGCTTTTAAAGCTCTGGTCAGAAGCCAAGGTCCGCAACGGGAGGAGCCCCTCCTTGGATTATCTCTGAGAAGTTGGAGATCCTTGGGCGAATGGGGGTGGAATTAAAAGGATGGGAGGTGAGAGTAGACAAGAGCACATCACAAGAGTTTATTTCCCTTGAAACTATTCGCCTTCTAACTGCCACACTTGTCCAATATCCGTTCCGGTGATTGTCCCAGATGGACGCTTCAGAAGTCTTTTTCTTCGGCCTTGTTGGTATGTGGCGCGGTTAGGGTGGCTCTCGGAATTCGAAAACTATCGATGGAATTGATAGTTGCGAGGAAAAGAGTATAATTTGCCTAAAACATTTCATCAAGTAGATTCCCAAATAATGAGCAAAAATGTTGATGGCCACCCTAGCCTAAAATATCCGGATAAGCGGAGGACACATGTTACGGAATGGATGAAAATGCTGTTCCGGCGATTCCGGCTGATGGCGAAGGACGATGGGGACCGAACACGACGGAATAGAAGCGCAAGAAAATAATTTGATTTCGTCCCAGCAGCTTCCTCCAGGGCCCGACCAACATTCAAAACGAAACGTGCGAAAGACTTAAAAGAAAAAAAAATGAAAATAACAACAAAAGAAGAACGAGGAAACCTCCACACCACACTTCTCTTGATATTGAAATAATTTCAAAGTAAATATAACGCCACTGCCAGGTTCATCCACCATTCCAAACACGGCCCACGTTTTTCTTTTTTTGTGGTAGCCGCTACCAACACAACAGTTTCAGAAAAGGGGGGTCACCACGACACATCTAGCGGATCTGAGGTTCCTCACGCCATTCCACATCTTGCCATTTGATGGTGTGAGAAGCACCACCACACGCCAACTTCGATGGGAAATGTACACTTACACAGTTTCAACGGCACAACTACCACCAAGAACTTTCCGGCATCAGCTTTGGGTTGCTTTGATTGCCAATCTAGTTCAGTCAGTGCTCGGTTCGGTCACTTCGAAGCTTGTTGTTGGTCGCGCGAGAGTGTGGAAAAATGGCAACCCACGACAACGGGGATCCGCCATGATGGTGGTGGTGAATTTTCCGAGCCAGAAGTGTGCGTGGCTGAGCCCTCGCGGGGGTCAAGTGTGTGTGTTTCGGTGGGTGGAGGAAAATAAGAGATTTTGCATTTCCAAATGAAAGCATCCCAGCGCTTGCTGATTTTCCATCAAAGCGTTGCCAAACGTTGTAAGGAAAGCATCGTTTTCTGAGTTTTCCCCAGGACTTGAGTAGAAGCTAAACCAGCACAGATCCTTGGAAAGGAAAAGAAGAAGGACTCTGCTGGTTTTTATCCCGGCCCACACCGCTACCCACCACGTTGGTGGGCAGTTGAAACACCTTGGGGCCGCCATATATTTGGAGAATTTAGAAATCGGTGTCAGTTCCACTGTGGCATCGAGAACATCTGGACCCATTTTCAGCATCGTTCCTGTTCTTGTTGATTAACAGCAGAGAAGAAGAAGAGAACCGGTGATCGTTAAAAAGTCAAATATTTCATTGTAGTTTGTACCAACGAAGGAAGTGTGAAGAAGCTGAATACTAAAAACAAATAATTATTTAGAATAGTTCAACCTGATTTAAATGTTTTGCTTCTCTTCTCTTGATTTTCCGTTTTATAAGTTATTCTTGTTTAACAAAGTATTCTATTTTATTAGTTATAAGTTTTTTATTGTATTTATTGTATTATTTCAACTTATTGAAAAACTAACAATTCATGAATGAACTAATGATGAGTGATAGTTTGGAAAACGTTAAAATACTAACAATTGCCTGTTCGCCATATCTGGAGCATCCTTAACCGTAAGTATAAAACTAACCCCTTAATCCGTTAAATTTAGTGTATCATATTTCACTGCATCAGTTATAAATCATAATCACCACGGTCTGGATTGCCGCAGCGACCCCAGTAAATCCCTGCCGTATTGCACAAAAATTCACAGACCGAAAGTTGAGTGACTGATGTTTACATGTTCGTCAATCATCTGTAAGTCTGGCGTCGTGTCTCGCCTGGGTCGTACAGACAGGGCAGGCCCGACACACACCGAAACGGGGTAGGCCGTGACTCATTACTCACTTCTTACTCGCTCACTACTCTGTCTACATCGTCAACGTTGTCGTCATCCATGCCATGCCTACTGTGATGTGTTGTGATTGTTTCTGTTTTGTCCCGGCATTCATAGATCAAATCCGGCAGCGAGTGAGTGAGTGAGTGGTAGCGGGCCGGCAATCGGCTGATGATGAGTTGTGAATGGGTGGGTGAAACGAATGCGAAAAAAGCGGTGAATTATTAACCTTGAAAAATGGGCACCGGATTCACTTTCGTTTTCGTGATTTATTCCAACAACGCTCCGAAAGTGTGTGCGTTTCTTCTTCATTCATGCAATCAGTTGGGTTTGCTGATTGTGGCTCAAGGTTTCGTGTCTGCGCCTTGTTTTCCTTTGTCCGATAGGTGAACGACTGCACATCTTGAACACCCTGCTCAAGTCTCTCGAGTAGCTTTCCATGCTGAACTTAATGCCTGGAAGGAGGCGAAAACGTCTTCATAAATTTTGTCTTAAATTAGAAGGAAAAATTATGGCATTTCTGTTCTTTTATATTTTCCTGCTCAGTCATTGACTGCTTGGTTCGTTCCTGAATGGGCAAGAGCGAGAGAGAAGAGTGAGGCAATAAAAATCAATTCACGTCTGGCTTTTGGAGGCCTTTAATAAGAACGGATTTTTACGACTTTTTGATAATTTATAGTTCGGTCTGCGCTCTCAAATCCGGCCGCTGAAGTGTGTGTGTTCCATCCAGAGCACTCAACCGAGACCAAGAAGGTTTTCGTTATCAGTTTTGGAATATTTCTTCATCTTGAATCCCACCACCAATGGCTTTAACAGCGCACGAACGAAATACTCAAGTGAGATTTGATTACTTGACGCAATAAAAAATCAAACTTTAAATTAAGTCTTCCCCCAAACAAACACAAAAAGGCGCACGGTGCAGCAGACGGGGAATCCAATTTTCTTGGAGCAATTGAAGAAGCTTTTTTAAACTTCTTTTGTTAAAGTCACACTCTGGGGGATTTCACCAGCACAGGATTGGCATCTTCTGTTTAAGTTTTGAGGTAGGTGTGTAGATGCTTTCCAAACAAAATTGCTTTCTTTTCTCCGGTTTCCACCAGGAGCCAGGTATGTCACAATTTGCATAAGAACCGCTTTTTTGGATGTTGTTGCGTTGGCTCTTCTTATTTTTCGGATGACATTCATATTACTGGTCTCATATCGCGATGCCTTTCGTACTGGGACTTTTATTACACGAACAATGACGCAATCGAGTGTGAGTGAAGATTACTAGTTTGCTTGCTTCGGATGCCTTGGGATTGAATCAGATTCAGCAGAGCGGTCTCTAATGGGGTCGTCCAAACCGTCGTGAGTGGGAGGCAAAATTGGAAAATTTTCCAAAGCGCAAGATTATCGATTTACCTTATTAACATAGAACAGCGATAGGGTGGTTCTTGCCGGGAAAGTTTCCTAATGGTTGGAGTTTGCTCTGCTGGATAGGAAGGGCCAACCCTACCACTCTCTTAGAATTCCATTATAGAACACTGCTCTCCATCGTGTACTTGTGTGCACAGAGAGTGTTGATTGGTAAAAATTGATAATTTAGTCATTTAGCTTCAAACGAGCTCGCATTTGTCGCTCTTCTCGGAACGGATTCTGTGCTGTCAGTAATGGAACACCAGCAGCGAAAATCTGTTGATAATGGACCGATATCCAGCTGCGAAACGTTGTAAAGCAACATTACCATAATTACCAGCTACCAGCTAAGCGCATCAAAGCAGCAAAAGGACGCAAAAGCTGCTGGAAGCCAACATCCGACTTTCAATGAAATTACATTAAAGATTCACTCCGGATGAGGCGGTGCCTACGATCGGAATGTGGATTTTGTCTGATTCCTGCCCATCCAAGTGTCTTGCGAAACTTTTCTCGAAGCAACATCATGAAAATGGAAATTCCTTTCTCTACATATATTCAAATTGCGCAAATATCTATGATCGTGGGGGATAGAAAGTCGACGAACGCCAACGAACACCAACGAGACTGAAAGAAGAGCCGCACGGTAGCATTTTCTTTGATTTTCCCATATATAAAATCTAATATTATTACACACATGAGAAGGGTGCCAAAGGGAGAAGAGCCAAAGCGATAAAAGTAGACGATCTAATAAAAAGAAATCTCTTCTGCTTTCCATTCGGTTCGCCGCCTACTACTTCGACTCCCACCTTTCCCGTTCCCAGGTCGTATCCTTGGCTTGCTTGGTCAAAGCATACCACGGCTAAGGGATTGGGGAGAGCGAATTGCAAAAATCTCTCCCACTCACCCCGCTCTCCCCCAATCCTCTCACCACCTCATTCAAGGATAGTAGGAGTAGCATGTGCGCTCGATAAGGACCAACCCGGTTTCCCACCACGTAAGCAAGGTGGCAATACACATCTGGACAACCGTTAAGATAAGCAATCCAATATAAGGTTTTTCCACAAAGCCATCGCAGTTGGAATTTTCGTAGTTTGCACACGTTTGAAATTTTACAACAGCAGCAACAACAATGCGGAGGCCCCCCGAAAAGGGGCATCGAAAGTTTGCAAACCCAAAGCATGAATCGAAAATCAATAGCCCACACATATAGGGTGGTGGCGGTGGCGGCGACGGCGTGAGGAAAGGACTTCACCATGGCACACGCAAGCCATATCATTGCCCAAAAAAGCGAGTCGGCAGAAGATGCACGGATGATGGCGGTGGGAAGGCGCGCACATGAAGTCGTAAAAAGTGGCAGCAGCAACGGCAGCCGTATTAAATTGTGTACATAAAAATGCTCAAACAGCAGCAGCAGCAGCCGGCCCACAGACACGGATGGACGGACGGACGAACAACAGACTAGTACAAGTGAGAGAGGACTGGCCGAGGCCGAGAAACGTAATCCGATCGGATGAAAAGGGAGGCAGTGCCGGACAAATGTTTTGGAATATTACTGGAAAAATGTGTGCTGAAAATGATTAGGACCATTTGAAACACATTTCATTATCATGATGACCGATTTTTCCGCACAGGTTCCATAGTGCAACTCAGTTAAGTTGCTTTTTTAACATTATGGAGTTCAAAATATGTGTATAACGAAAAATCTTTATGTAGTTGTACGTCGTTCTAAAACGTCATTTCAACAGTTCTTGTCTTATTCATTTAGATCGTACCTTTTAACAATTAATTGCATAAATTAAAAGAACTATTTGTATACAGCCATTCCATGTTAAAAAGAATAGACTCAAAAATAAAAGTGCTTCGATATTGTCCAAATTCGGTAGGAATGATCTATACCAAAAATAATAAGAAAGACCCATCATTTTTTTATACCATCCTTGACCATTTTGAAAATAGGGTGGCCCAAAAATATTTTTTCATTTATTTTTTAAATACAAACCGTCATAACTTTTGAACCAAAAGACCGATCTGCAATCTTTTTTTCATGAATTAAAAACTTATCAGTTCTAGATTTCAGAAAAAAAAAATATCGAGAAAAAAATGAAAAAAATCTAATGTGCAAAAATGATCAAAAAATCAGTTTTTTATGATTTTTACAAAGTTGGACCACAACGCCTATTTTAGTTGTTTTATTTATAACGAAAGCATAAATATTTTTACATAACATATTCAAAATTTGAAATATTTTCCAAGCCGTTTTTGGCGTTTTTTTTTAATTCCAAGCTTTGCGGTCATATACGTATGGAATGACCATCCCAGCCAATACTCGAACGCATATGCTATTGAATAGGATGCCTAAGTGGAGGCAATTGCGTATACATTAGGGGAAAGAGGGACATAACGCCCCGGCTAAGCATATGTGGTCATAAACCGCAAATGATGCTTATTTTAAAGTCGTGTTCTACTTTGGAGAGCAGTTTACTCCCTTACCTAAGAGACTTCAACTTTTGGACAGCGTGCCCACAAAATTTCCCATTCAAATAAACAATTCAAAAAAGTGTTACTTCTTAGGTGCCGGAAAACTGCAGGAGGCAAAATGCCTTTTTGGGTGAGGCAAAACGCCCGCTGGCATTTCCCGCTTTGGCTTGTTGTGAAATACCAAGGGGCTCCATCGAACTCTTCCCAGTAGCAAATGAAGGAGTAGGAGGTGCGTGGTAGTTTTATGGGTTGATTCCATATAATCAGCGCGCAATGTCTCAATTTCTGTGCGCTGCAAATTAGGAAATCTTTCCAAATGTGGAAAATCCTCGCTTTTCTTTAGACAATAGCAGTCGTTCTAGGGCTTAACCTGCTCAGTTTGAGTTCTAGTTTGTTTGCATCTAACGAAGACCTCCACAATATGATGAAATCGCGTGAAGGCGTTTTGCCCCTGGGGGCGTTATGCCCGCAGTTCCCCTACATGCGATCAAATGGAAGCATGTACGCATATGTCCTCCATTAAGGCATCCTATCATACATTATATACGATACACATCGTGTTGTCTGGGATGCATTTCCGTCACTTTAAAACAGTCGTTTATTTTTTTTTATTTTTTTTAATTTATTTTCATGTACAGTATTTTCAGACAGTATGAAGTGCGTATTGGATGTTTCTTCTACAAAATACTCATGTTTGGGGGTTGAATTTTGTCTGGGCATTC